>NW_027436666.1:338750-677500 GCF_031877795.1 Strix aluco
GGGCAATCCCAAACACAAATATAGGCTGGGCAAGGAGTGGATTGAGAGCAGCCCCGAGGAGAAGGACTTGGGGGTAGTAGTGGGTAGTAATGGAAAACTGACTCTGAACCAGCAATGTGCGCTCGCAGCCCAGAAAGCCACCCGTGTGCTGGGCTGCGTCAAGAGAAGTGTGGCCAGCAGGGCGAGGAAAGGGATTCTCCCCCTCTGCTCTGCTCTCCTGAGACCCCCCTGCTATGCTGTGTCCCAAGCCATTCTAGGATTCTGTGACATAGTTAACCGTGTACTCCTGGTATTATCAGACATGATTATGGAATTATGGAAATGCAAGCCTATTGCCTTGTAATATTCCAATGAACTGGTTCCAGGAAGTTACATGTGTGTTTGGAAATATCCAAAGTAAAAAAAATCAGAGATAGCTAGGACTAATTGCTTAATACTCTAAGCTTTCAACAATGCAAATTTTCATACTTCAGAAATAAATCTGATCAAAGGTCATCATCTGGGCACCTCAGAGAAATACCAGGGACCTAAAGATGTCTGAGATGGAGTTTGAAGCTTACATTGACTGCAAAGCTCATACAGATTAAGGAGGAGTCCTAAAGATTTTTTTTTTTTAATGTGGTTTATTGCATTTCTTATTATTAGTATCACACAATTAGTATATATTCCATAGGCATTTTCAGACTGGTTGAAAGGATAAAACAATATTTAAAAAATAAATAAATGTTAAACACATGTTTAGGAGAAAACGTGGGAGTTCCAAGGTAATTTAAATGCTTATATTTTAGTTTTTAAAAATGAATGGGAATTTGGAGCTTGCATCTTCCTGAAAGTGAGATTAAGAATACATATCACATAATAAATTCCCAAGTGCCTTGGGCATTTAATTATAATAGATTGAAAAAAGTCATTAGACGGAAATCTAGAGAAGTTTGGGGTGGGAGGGGAAGGGATTGGTTTTAGGACTGTTGTGCCACATGATGTTAATTCTTTAAAAAAGAAGAAATTAAGAATTGTATCACTTCCCAAAGCAATTCTGCTTGTAATCATGTATAACTGACAAATATATAATTTCAGGACAAGAGTCAGCTGGTTTATGTGGGCTACAATTTGAAAAGTGTTAGAGAATTCATGATACAAGATGCACTGTGGCCACTGGCTCTAGTGTGTTTCTTGAGAACTGTAGAGTCCTTTTACTCTTGCTGTTGCTGGTGTTTGCAGCAGCCTTACAGAAGTAGCTACGAAACGTTAGCTGCTACTGTCATTGTATTCCATCACCACAGAATTAAAGTGATCTGAGCAGAGCTAAATGATACAATGCTTAAAAACTAACATCAGCCAGATGCCGTAGCATCACCTACTGTTCTTACTGTTGACAAACATATAGAAAACTGCATTTTGTTGGGCTTGGTTTTGTTGTTTTTCCTCTTACCTTTAGTCATGTTTCTTGAACTGTTTGTGATTGTTGTAACGATGTGATCTGACTATCAAAAAGTTTGTCTAATGTTTCTGCAAAGACTTCTAACTTAATGCAAAAAACCCTATTCCCCTTTCAACTGGATTTGTGACATGGTTATTTCATTCATAACATGCAAAGTTATGAATTTTGCACTAATACAGCATCATGTTCTCATAGCTGCTTATGACTGCATTAACATTATTTAACTTGTAAGGCCACTTTCTGTTCCCTTTAGTGAAAGGGAGACCTTATTCCTTCGAATTTTAAATAATTGCTGGCATTTTTAAGCTGTTACCTATTTACACTAAAAAATAAAAATTAATACATGAATTCCTGAGATGTTAACAGAAGTTAGAAATAACATGAAAAAATTTTGTTATTAACTATATTGTTGTTGTTATATTGTGAAACCTTATTTGTAATGCTACAACTTTTATTCCTTTAATGGCTGTATATTTGAATTCCATGTCTGCTAGAGAAATTGGTTCCTAATGGAAGTTAGGGATTCAGTCTGTACATTTCATGGTATAGTGGCATTTCTCCACTCGAAAGGGTAAGGCCTAAATGGTTCAGACAGCTTTAATTTCATTTTCAGAAAGTGATTTGAGACACATTTGGTTTGCACAATATAAGCTAGAGCAGAGCTCCTTTCAATTACATTGAACAAACTGCTTGCAGGATTGGTTTTCAGAATAGTTTTGTCAGTACAATAGTACAGCTAACACAGCTGTATTGCTCTCCAGTATCTAAGAAAGCATCTTTGAAAGTATCTGTGGTATATCCAAACAAATAACTGGCTAGATTTGATATTTTTAGCTCCAGCGTGTAATCTGGATGTGTTATGTAAGTAGTTTCAAGGGAAACTAAGTTTGTCAGTTAAAATTAATGTGTCCTAATACTGTATGAAGTAATGCCTAAATAACTTTTAGAATTGTTTCTTAAAAATAAAGTGTATATATACAAATGTATAATATACATAGGCACGCATTAGATGTATAGTGCATATACATGTGTATCTCTCAGTGTATATATATGTATATATAAAAATATATTTAAAAATTTTACATTAGAATTTTTCTCTTACATACAAGCTTTAAGTTAGAACTATCTCTATATGTCACTGAGGGCATTCCTCTACTTGTAATGAGACTAGCAGTAGGGTTTGTGAATTACAAATGTCTTTCAGCTAGGGTCTCAAGGAAAAAGCCTTCAGCCTGAGAGAAAATGTAACAGCTACAGGCTGCTAAAAGCCTACACAATTAGTGTAGGAAATAAATAAAAAAGAAGCCTAGATTTTTGTTATAGAAGCTTCTGTGGGCTATTTTGTGATACACATTCCTCTAGACCTTGAACATCTGTTTTGTATTCCTCTCAGATAAAAAATAGTGTAGTATAATGGAAAATTCACATGTTATTCAGGAAAAAGAAATCCAGTTTCTCGGGCTGACAGTTTCTTAAAGCTGTGAACCTTGATGTTTTAATCTCATGCATTTTGATAGTTCTTGATATTCATAACTGGTAGGTTTGATAAATTTTTAACAAGGAAGTTGAAGATGATGAGAAAACACAAGGGGAGCTTTGCATTTTGCACCTTGTACCCAAGCCTTCAGGTTTAATTTTCACTTTTTGCACCAAGTATGTTCCTTGGAGGAGGACTGACTGGATCACATGTTGCACTAAACTGGCTTTAATCCATTAAATAATAATAATTAAAAAAAAGACCTGCAGAGTTAGCTTTCCAAAAACCCGATTTTAGTAAAGGATTTTAGTAAAAGCAACAATATCAGTGCTTGAGATTCACAAGAGATCCCTATAAAACCAATATAAATATATGTTTTTACTCATAACCTATGGGATAAATCTTGTCATTTCTGCATAAGTAAAATAAGAAATTTATCAAGATGGGAATACAATTTAAATATATGCATGTCCTAGTTGCATTATGGAAGGAAGATCTCATAAAATAGCTTAAAAGAGAAGGCCAATAAAAAATTAAACTGAGACAGCAGCTTGGAAACACAATTCAATTTATTTTAATTTGTAGTATTATAAATATTTTACTTATAATTCAGAAATTTATATTAATATGAGATTGGAGTTCCAAATTTGTTTTTGAAGTGAAACCATTAGCTGTTTCTGCATGATTGTAACCCTTTTCTTTCTGTTGCATGAACCTATTTCAATATATGTCTATAAAATGTCACACAAGTATCGCCACTAAGAATGTGCTACATGTCACTGTATTTACTCAGGTGTGCCTGTGGGTTCTGACACTTTCTTTTCATTAAGTATAAATTAGAACTAGGGGCTAGAACAATGATGTAAGTTAATTGCTCAGGAGGTGGAGATAATAGTGCTAACTCACATTGGTTTCACTGCATTAGGGAGAGGCAAGGAGGAGGAAGCAGCAGACTAGCCACCTCTAGTCTAATAATGTCTTGCATATAGTGTCTACATAGAATTCTGATGGTTTGTGTAATGCCACAGAATTCAATTCGCTCATTGTAATAATCAAATGTTTACATAGCTTTATATAAACATATCTGAATGACCTGCTGAATTACGTTGCTGTCCCTTTTTCTCATTATTAAGAATATCACTGATATGAGTGAAATGTTTTTCATACTTTTTCACAGTTTGTGAGGGCATTTTAATTTAAATACTGTCGTGTGATTTTTAGCAGCTTGACTCTCTATGAAAGACCTGTGCCAGGGAACTCATGGTGTTCGGACATGGTGACATGTTGAATGTCTTTACAAATGCTTATGAAGACAGCTGGTGCATGGAAATATTACAGTTTAAAAGAGCTAAGACATACACTGTTTCCAATGACTTATTTAGTGTGAACTATTCTTGAAGAAACTGAATGTTGAAGCAAGGATTTCACAAGCATTTTAAGCTGTGGTCTGTGTTATTTAGGAGTTCCTGCTGTTTACCATCTGTGTATTTACTCTTCTTATTATTAAAAATATATTACTATTTAATAAGATATAATTACAAATAAATGACATACTTTTAAAGGGACATAATGCCTTCTTTTTAATTCCTGATGTATAAAATCCTATTCATGAAAATTCCATCCCTACACACTGAATTAAAAGAAAAGAGCCTGACTAAAAATTAAGAACGTTGACTTTTTTTTAAAAAAAAACAAGTGCAAACATTTTTGGGGTGCATATTGTTATAGGTGCTGCTGTTGTCTGCTTTCATTATATGTTTTGTCGCTTCAGTTAGTTTAGGGACCAGCATCTGGCATGTCAGACATGCACAATTTCTAGTGAAAATTTTATGTTTTAAAGAACAGCTTCAGGATTGGCTCAGTGACAGAAAGTCTGTTAGGTTTCTTGTCTGTGGGGTATGACCCAAACACAGCATTTCTGGCATATTCATGCATGTCCGTAACAAGGAGTTGGCCCAAACCTTGTCCACTAGGTTAAATCAAGATTAAGGAAACTGCTGAAAGAAGAATGCATGGCTGTTTAGTCTATTGGTGGAAACTCCTGAAGGAGATTAAATTGTGAATATAAAAACACAGCTTTGTAAAAACATACCGTAATTATTAAGAATTCACCTGCTTCTGTAGCATCTTTAAAATGCTTTGGCACCCTTCTATCTGCATAACATAAGTTTAAGTTGGCAACGTGTGGGGTTTTTTGTTGTTGTTTTGTTCTGGTTTTAAATTGGACCATCTCTTGTAGAGTTAGTTCCTTATGTGTGAACAATTTCAAACAGATCAGTTTCAGGATCTTACTTGTAGAATGGAGATGATACTTTCTATAATGAATATGTTAACAAACTGTTTTGAGGCATAAACAGAAGCTTTTGTGGAAATGGAAATAGATTTCTCGTCTCAGAGAAATGTTTTATGTATAAAAAAACCCCTAATGGTGAGCTGAAGTTGTTTCTTGGCTCTCCCTTCGCATCTGGATCAAATGAAAGTAATTCAGAAAGCATAGATATGTTTCTGGACATTTAATGTTGTTGTCCATTTGGAAATTCAAAGTATAATGGTATATAATACTTTCTTGAAGTTAATGGGTGTAACTGATAAAGATTTCCTTTTGATTTTCATTTACTATTGGACAGAGGCAGGGGGTCTTTTATGTTGCAATGCTGACGGAAAGATGCATGGTTGTGATATATGAAATATATAGACTTATTTAAAAAATACACAAAGGGATACACATACATGTTTATCTCATCAATCCTTGCAATAGTTTTTGTAACTTTTAAGCATACTAAAATTCATTTGTGGTATCAGTAGAATTCATTCGGAGGTAAAGTAATATTTCCTGATAGCAATTTAAGATCGCCCCCTGGACTTTAATGTTTCAGTGTTAATACATATATTCTACTGTCTCCTAAGAATGCTATCGGAATTCTTAGATGTTAGGTGCTCACCTGTTACTGTAATATAATGTACATTACTTCAGTAGAATCATATTAGCAGTACCATTCTGTCTTAACTAAATGTTAACAGCTGAATGTTTTGGGTGTTGTGGCAGAGATGAAAAAAAAGCACTGCCCTGTCTTTGGTGGCTACAGATTGCATGTGATTTTTTTACATATATGTATGGAAAGAAGCGTGACCTATTAGCTTAATAGACTATTTTTTTGGACACTTGATATCCCTTTCTGGTCCTGCTTTGTCTTTGGCCAGATAGTACTGCTTTTTTGGTGCTTCAGATTCTACTTCTGCAGAAGTGTGATGTAATTTTTACCAGGCATTTTCAACGGCTTTGGAGGTTTTTTTTCTTCAGATATTTTTTTTTTTTTTTTACAAGATACTTATCCAGTAATACTTTGTGTTTTGTGTTGTTTGTGGTTTGGTTTTTTTTAAATTTTTATTTCATTCTACTAGATGCTCTTTGCTTAGAATTAACTTTTCTCTCCCAGTTTTGCCAAAACCACTTTTCTTTCTGTAGCTTTCAGATGGTAATGTAGGGATGGTGAACCAAACTTGAGTTCAAATCAAGTTTTGAAAGTTTGATGCCCCAACACTCAGTTATTTTCGTGGTTGTGTTCAAAATAAATAATAGTACCCAAAGACCCACATGAATTTGAGACCTACCAGTTTGTTTTCATTGATGGAAGCATGTGATGAATGTTTTAGTTCTACCTTTACTCTCCATGTAATTCATTAAAATCCAAATATACTTAAAGGAATGAATGTGAGAAAAGTAAGTTTTGTGAAACAATACGTATGCATGCTAAACTTCTTTAAATTTGGAGGTCAGCAATATTTGCATTGGCAGTTCACAAGTAATTCAGTTGTTTCATTGTTATTGATGATAAAAGTATTCCTAGAAGGGATTATCAACATGTTATAAAGAAAACTGCTGTCTTTTGGCCTCTGAAGCGCCTTTTTGAGGAACAGTGTTACAGTCCTTTGGACAACTTCTTGGCCATGCAAAATACCAAAATTTTAACATGGCATGATGAAGATAGAAAACTTCTCATGAGAAAACTTGTCATGAAGTGTTGTAGCAAACTGTTCTGTAAATATTTATGTTCCCTAAGGAATATATACATGAAGGCTTGATTTCTCATTCGAAAGGCATAGTCAGCATTTTTTTAATGTGTGTTCTCAGATAAACAATGTCCCTAAACATGAAGTACAAGCCAGATTAGTACTGACTTATGGGAGTTCATTTTGCCAGGTAGGCTCTCACTCCATCTGTCAAGAATAATACGGTATTCTTGTTCCTCATGGAGCAATGAGGAAATAGGTCTCCTTTCCTCTTAGCAAAGTTGCAATCTGGACAAGACAGTTTGCACCACCAGTAACAACTTCTACCTGTCAGTAAAGTACAATTACCATTAGCTAGTGGTTTTCAGTACGACTCAACGCATTAAACTACACATTTGACTCAGCTTTGTTCTCATTTATGTTTATGCCAGTGTATGTGAGCATTCTGAGTCTGGATGTTTCTCAGTGACCCGATCTGAGAGAAACATGACACAGTTTTTCAATATTTTATTACTGCACTTCAGACAATTAAAATCTCAGTGTGGACTAGGAAAGATAAATCTTACCTTACAATAAACATAGATGAATACTGACTTTCTAGTAATATCTTCAGTTATTTCATCCTTTAAAATGTCCTTTTTCTGACACCAGCTGACTATTTTTAGTGCTTTTGAGTAAGTGTGCTAAAGACCAAATTATGTTCAATATGGCAATATGAATATTATGTTGATGAAAGCTCCTATTGGCTTAATTAGAAGTAAATCTATAATTCTGAAAGACAGTATGGTACTGCTCTCTAGATCTGATCAATTCCTGATCAGTTGAATTACTGATGGGAAATATTGTATGTGGTAAGACAGTAAATTGAATAAAACAGAAAATACTATTCAGCACGAAGGAAGGCATACATAAAAAAATGAACTGAAAGTAATTAAATACACAGAAGAATAATAATTCTCTCTTTTTAGCAATACTGTTCATGTAAGATATTACATTGAATGTAAAACTTAAATTAGTTTCTATGGGGTATTATTAGAATTTGTGGATGGGAGAAGACAGTCTGTAAAAATACTAGTATTGGTATTGCTGCTGGGGATAGTTTTAAAAATAGGATACAAAGCATTTTTCTCTCTCCTGAGAAATAAGATGGTAAAAAAAAAAATAAAAAATCACACAATGAAATAAAAATGAGAAAAAGAGAATACTAAGAATGGTATATGATTCAATAACACTCCTGAATTGCTTTGTTGGCCAGCTAATGAAGCATGGTGCCAAATTTCAGTGCTGACATAAGTCAGCATATTGCCACCTACCATTTACAACAAGAGGGTTACGAGTCCAGGAAAGGGGGACTGTTAACTAGTAAATATGTTTTGAAAAAGGGAAAGGACCAAGTATATTAGTTTCTGTTCTGTGTAAATACCGGGTTTCACAATTGCTGCCGCATATGTTACATTGGTTGTGCTGTCTGGGGGTAGTCTGATACATCGTTTGTTACAAATGTGTGAACATGGACTTCACCAAAATTAGATTTTAAAGATAACCTTTCTATTTCTGTGACAATACTTCTCTTAATAAACCTATGCTATTCTAAAACTTACAAAATTGAATTATTCCTATTTTCTTATTTGAAATATTACTGGTTTAAATTCTTAATGGTGCTGTTCAGTTTGTTCCATGTGTTGTAATTATGTTGCTTCCTCACAGATACTCAGGTTTCATTGTGAGGAAATTTGCATATCCATTAAATATCATTATCCTAATGACCACATATGGTCATTGTTTCAGTTGCTAATTATTTTAAACAGGTAATGTGTAAACATGTCATTAGATTTTAAAAATATACCTATTTTTAATATGGCTTATAGCCAACTACTAAACTTGTAATTTTGCTAAATTATGCCATGGGTTGCTTGAGATTACTTTTTGCTATCATAATTTCAGTCTTAAATATTTTTCTCTTTTAATTGAAACCAGTAGGTAAGTGTATAATAAGGATTCTGTAGCTATGGATAGATGTTCCGAAAACAGACATCTGACTTAATACAATTTGAGACTAAATTGAATGTTTTGCTGCTTATCAGTTCTGGAGAAAAAACATAAATCCATATTCTACTTTGTTTCCAATAATATCACAGAGACCATGAGTAATGGAGGAGATTTTTTTCTCTTCTTGGTCTTCAATAGTAAGTATATTAGGCTTTTTAATTCCTCAGATTATCCTCTATCGTGGACATACAGAAAAAAGATGTAAGCTTAGCTAGGTTGTATTTAACTAATCTGGCAACTATCCATCCAGTCCGTTCTTTTGACTCATGAGGAGCTAGCAGTTCTCGGTTGCTTCATGGCTATAAAGTCTCTACTGCCTGCCATTTTAAAGGGGTTTAACAGGATGAAGGTACAGAAGAATGGTGGCAAAGTTTTCCTGGCTGCAGAAAGCAATGATAAGCATAAGAATTTGCTAGAATAAAAATCTGATTTGCAATGATCACCAGGAGCTTTTCTACAGTACTTAGGTTTGATGAAGGAAATTAATGTTAGCACCTCTTAAACCACATGACTCACTATAATTCTGGTTTTGCTCTTTCCTGTTCTATATCTGTAAGGAAGTCACCTTCAGTGGAATAATTAGGGAGAAGGAATCCTCAAGAGCCCTCTCTCCTCTGCTGATCTCAGTGACTTCCTCCTCAGCATTCAGGTTACCAGGGCATGCATTCCAGCAATTACTGCAGGAGTGACATCGCTTAAGTACTTTGAAACCAAAGCAAAGTTTTCTCCTACTATCTTTCAAACTCAAAGGAGAAAAACATAATCCTCCAAACGTATTTCATTCAGAGTTACAAATTAATGCATTTGATTTATTTAGGTAATTTTCTTGACAACCTTTTACAGGGCAGACTATTGAAAGTTTCTGTGAAAATTGATGGGTTTCTTTCTCTGCAAGCATAAATACTTAGTTTGTTTTTCATTAGATAATTTTAACTACAGTAATCAGGTTTTCTAGGTGACCTAGCATATTTATATGGATAAAGTGATGAAAATAATCGATGAAAATGGTAAGAGTAGAGTAAAAAATAAACTAGATTTACTAGCACAATACGTTATTGACCTAGGGAGATTAGATTGTATTCCCTGTTGTACTTCAGGGAGTATAATTCAATCTGTACCCACTTACAGTTGTTTAAAACACTCTTCTGGTTCTTAATATAGGAAATATCTATTAAAATTGCTTCCCCATTCTTAGAAGCTAGGCCTTTTTACAAGAGGCATCTACAGCAAGTCCTTTTCAGTTTCAGAATTGATGTGTTAGTGTGCCTGGATGAATCCTGGATGAATTCTTACATGTTATCACACGGTTATAAAAGAATTGACTCAGTGGAACCTCTGGAGATGATCAAGTCTAATCTTCCACTCAGATGGGCACTAATGCCACCACTAAATCAGGTCAGTCATGGATTTGTCTAGCAAAGTCTTGAAAACCTCCAAAGATGGCACTCATATAATCTCTATGGTATACTACCCACCTGGTGAAAAGCTTTTTCATCGTGTCCAAACTTGACCTACCAAACTGGAGTTTGTTATGTTACCTTACGCTGCTGAGAAGAGTTTGGCTCTGTCATTTTGCAACTACTCTTCAAGTAATTGTAGGCTAGAGTTAGGATACCTCAGCCTATTCTTTGCCAGACTGTGCAAGCCTGTTCTGTCTACCTCTCCTCAGAGATCATGTGCTTTAGCACCATGGTAGCCATCTGCTGGACCTTCTTCAGTTTTACAACATCCCTTTTAAACTGGAGGAGGACCTAACTGGGTACAGTTGTAATCTGCCATGTTCTGGGAGAAAACTGGCTAAATAGCTGATCTAAAATACCAATTATTCATGAGAAAACCTGAAAATATCTACCCATATACATTACCTTTTTATACTAGCTCTACTGCTTCTAGTATTCCTGTCAAGTGTTAACACTAGATACATGAAAAGGATTTAGAGCTATAGGCTTTTTGCATTAATCAGTAATATTAAATTAGTTGGCTAAATATTGCTGTGTTGGCAGAAATTCAAGACAGTCTGAAAAGGGTGCAAAAACTGATCTCTGCTTGAATAAAGATACTGGTCTGAGTTCCCATGAGGGGATCTTTAATGAGGAGGCAACTGTAAGAAAGTGAAGCACTTTTTGCAGAGAATATTGACAAATACACTGGGTCAGGCAAATTTTTAGACTCCTTATCAGAGCCGTGGTATCTGGTTTGGGCATGGTCTTGAGAATGTTGTCAGGTATCCTTTATTAAGAAATATTCTTTCTTGATTTGCTCTTGTTGGGACAGCACTTCAGAAAACAGCCAGAAAAAAGCTATTTTTCATTGATTCTTTAGGGAGATGTATTTTAAATCTTGGGATTTAACTTGCTTGCCTGTGTTTGAAACAAAGTATTGATTTCATTGGTTCTCACAACTACTTTCCACGTAAACAAGGCAAGTGTTAGTGAAATGACTTTCCATGCTAGAATAGGAGTTATATTTATTGATGCTTCCCAGAGTCATCTGGACTTTGTGTGGGATAAAGGCTCTTCTCAATCACATTTCATTATGGAGTGGCTTTATGGACTAATGATTTTGAAATGTATAGTTTGAAACTAATATTGTGTATTGCCTACATAGCTGCGTATATGTAAATATTTTTTACATTTAAAGTTTTTTAACAGTGAGTCAATGAATGTCCTGGAATTATTTGGCTTATTTTCGTTTTGAAGTGTTTAAATCTTTCATTAAGTCCTTTCATGCATGTTTATTCCCATTAGAATTTAGATATACTTTCAGTCCTGGTTTTAACGTCTACAGATATCTGAATTGCAGAACTGCAATTATTGTGTATCTGTAAACTAGGTAATAAAACAGTCTTAGGAATCCCTTTCTTTTCAGACATCCTTTAATACTTGTACTTCACAGAGTGATGTAACTGGTCTTTCATCTGAAAAGTCTTTGTTTTAAACTGTGGTAGCCTGACCCTGTTCAGCAAGTGAGTACCCACCAGCTGCTCACTCATTCTACCTCAGTGGAGCAAAAGTGAGAAAAGGTCACAGGGCGAGATAAAGACAGTATAATAAAGGAAAGAAAAAGGAGGAAAAAACGAGTGATGCAAAGGCAGTCACTCCCCTCCTACCTGCTGGTGGGGAGTCCCCAGCCAGTGCCCAAGGAATGGCTACTTTGGAAAGACTACGGCGCTTTTCTTGCTGAGCGTGATGCTATGTGGCATGGAATATCCCTTGCATCAGCTGGGGTCAGCTGTCCTGGCTGTGTCCCCTCCCAGCCTCTTGTCCACGCCTGCCCTGCTCACTGTGGGGGCAGAGTGAGAAACAGGAAGCCTGGATGCTGTGCTGGCACCGTTCAGCAATAGCTAAAACACTGGTGTGTTATTAACACTGTACTGGTCACCAGTCTAAAACACAGGCGCTTACCGGCTGCTATAGAGAAAATTAACCCCATCCCAGCCAGACCCAGTGTATGAACATATTTGTCTTTATTGAAGACGAAGGGACCGATGCAGTTCCTTACCTGAACGGCACTACCTCAGATGGGAATATAATTATTCAGTCATATAACAATATTTGTTACCAGGTTTTGCTCAGGTTGATGATAGTGGAACAGAATCACAAAAGCTGGAACAATTGTTTTCCTTAATCAATAAATCCATCTCTGAATTTGGTTTAGGGCAAAATCAAATTTTTAGACTGAAAATCACGAGCAAAACTTGCCTGTAGTTTACTCCGTAACTATTATTGAGGTTCTCGTGTACATCAGTGTTAATGTTGCATTGCCAAATGTGGGTGCTACTTTTCATTTCAACTACTGAAATCTGTATTTGTGTGAAATATCACTCTGTTGTGGAAAGAATGTACTTCAGCTCCTTCTAATGCCAGACTGCTGAGCATTGTAGCAATATTATGATCTTTGTAAGATTCAGCTCTGATTGCCAATGTTTTGTGTTGTTATCTGTATAACTTGGCTAATATGGTCAGTCCTTTTGACTCATAAATTATCAGGTGTTTTATAAGGGAATTTTGTTCCTGTGATGTATTTCACTTTAAGGAAATTATATTTTAGCAGAAAGTCATTCACCTAAGTTCACACTATTGGTTATTGCCCCTTTTGTGACAGTACAGAATTGCATTATGCTTTATGACTTTTCATCTTCTTGAATAATGACATCTCTGTTTAACACACAAACCGTGGTAGAACTTCAATCAAAAATGCTGACTACAATATACATTAGAGGGTTAAACAGAAATTCCTGAGAGAATACTAAAGCATACACATTTTTACATTTATGGATGCTGAACCAAATCCATTTTTTTAATATATGGATTTTTTTTTCTTTATTAAACAATGGAGCTGGCCATATATATTCTTGTCATTAATCAATAATTTCTATTGTTTTAATTTTATGTTATGAAAGGCTAGAAAACACAACTGACTTGGAGAATACTAGCTTGACTCAGGAAAATGATTGCCAAGGGATGGTGATTTATTATGAAACCTGGCAAAGATCAGAGTGAATCTTCCTGCCCAACCCTTTTTTTTATTGAGCAGAATCAGATTTGCAAGTAATGAAAACAAAAAGCCTTCACTTGAGTCAATTATTTAAATCTCAATTAAAAATAATGTTCTTGGCAGAAAGTATTTTATGTAAGTTCTGCTGGTCTGAGTCTGCTGCTTTACCGACCAAACACCTATCTGTGAATGGTATTAATGATAGAAGACTCTGAATATACGTAGGCAAGGCCATAAATCTCTATAGGATCAGAGTCCCATGTTGTACTTATATGTAGTAAAGCTGTCTGTTGGGCTGGTTACAAGTTAAACTGTACCCTCTATCATATGATACTCTAGACTATGATAAAGGTTAATTTCTGTTTTTCTTGGTACCAAAGATGACTAGTAGTATGAAATTAACCTTTTTATTTATAAATGTACTTTTATTTTGGTAGCAAAGGCATGCTATATTGTAGAGGTATCTGTTTTAATTTGGTCACTCAGCAATAAATGTAACATTGTATTTACCACATTCAGGACTGCTTTTTTTTTTATATATCAATGTTCTGATTAAATTTTAGGTTTGTATTTAAGTATGTCTTAAGGACATAAGGTAGTATGGGGTCTACATGTATGTAGTCTGTATGAGGTCAAGTGGTAGCCATTGGTGCAGAAATACAGTAAGTAATAATGATTCCTAGTAAAGTGGGAACCAAAATAGCAGTGCTTGGCAACAACCAGGCACAAGTTGAAAAATATTATCTATGCAAAAGGTTTGAAGATCAGTTAAATAAAAAGATTGAAGGTTCACTAACTGAGCTCTATTTGTCATATTTCTATCTTTTGAAAATCTACACGTTAAAAATAATTCAATAAATAAAAGAGCAAAAAGCCCGCACATTTCTCTTTGTAGTTATTTTAAAACAGTGAAAGTAAATTCCTTATGTATATCAGGTTTGCAATGTTGGTTTGAATAACTAGAATTTGCTTCATTTCTTGAAATTGATAAAATTCTAAAATTGATATAAAAGTAATTCGGTTAGTTGCATTAAACTGAAAGTTATCAGCTCTGTAGTAATAGAATACCTTCATCGTCAGGCTCTTTCTGGAGCTTCATAGAGATTGAACCAGTCATAACTCACTAACCTATTCCTACATATCTTGAGTAGGAGGAGAGATACAACCAGGGAGTACTATACAAGATGAAATTCAGGCCGTTCAGTGGAATGAAAGGCAAATGAAAAGGGAACACAGTAAACCCTAGTTTTATGTGCATAGCAAGTGTTGGTTAAGCCTTAGATTAGTGTTTCAGTCACACTTTCCCTTCAGTGGGACTATTTCTATGCTTTAACACGAGCATAAGTGTCACCAGATCTCGGCAAATGCACCTATCAACTTCAATTTAGGGAATGGATTACATGCTTCAGCATGGTCTATTACATTGGAAAGTAATGAACTAAAGCACTTTGGCTTTAGCTGTAGTTTAGCAGAACTCTTCAAGATGACACTGGCTGGCTGCATCTGGATTCTTGACTTTACAGACTCTTTTGGTTTTTTTAATCTCAAGATCAGGACGGGACCCTCTGGGAACGGCCCTCAGGTATAAAGGAACAGAAGAGAGTTGGCAGCTATTTAAAGACATTTTTCTTGCAGCACGAGAGCTCTGGATTCCCATGTGTAAGAACTCAGACTGGGAAGGCAGGAGACCGGCATGGCCTAGTAAGGACCTCCTGGTTGAACTGAAGTGTAAGAAAGGGACATTTATCCTGGGAAGAATATAGGGATGTTTCTGGCATGCGTAGGGATGGGATCAGGAAATCTAAGGCACAGTTGCAGTTTGGGATTAGGCAAGGAGTTTGAAGAACAGTAAGAAGGGCTTCTACAGGTACATTGATCAGAAAAGGAAGATTAAAGAAAATGTATATCCCTCACCCCCCCAATAAATAAGTCAGGAAATCTAGTGACCATCGATATAGAGAAGTCTGAGGTGCTCAACGGTGTTTTTGCCTCAATTTTCACTGACAGTCACTTTCCCCACATCTCTGAAGTCCCTGAACCTCAAGGCAGGGACTGGGTGAACAAATTCTATCCACTGTAGGAGAAGATCAGATTCAATGCCACATGAGGAACCTGAACCAACACAAGTCCAGTGGACCTGAAGAAATGCATCCCAGGGTCCTGAGGGAATTGACAGATGTAGTTGCTAAGCCACTCTCCATCATATTTGAAAAGTCATGGCAGTCAGGAGAAGTGCCAGTGACTGGAGAAAAAGGAATATCACACCCATTTTTAAAAAGGGTAATAAGGAGATTCTATGTTTCAGAAATATTTGACCTGGAGAATTCGAGGAAATATTTTCCATATAAAATAATCAGAGCATCCTAAAAGGAAATTGTGATAGATTTTTCCTTGTCTTTGTCAATTCTGACAGTAGGGTATAGCATGCTGTTTCTCGAGAACTTGAATTTACTTGGGCAGATAAAATGGTATACATCTCCACTGAAGACTTTTTTTATTGCTATTTCATACAGAAATACCTCAGTCCAGCTCTTGGTGACCATACCTTTAAAATCCAGTAAATGTTTAAATGTTATTCTGTGCCTTACCTGTCCATTTTCTACTGATCAGTCTTATGCAAGTGATCAGAAGCATGTAATTTTTGTTTACAGGACAAGTTTTTAATGTATTCTTAGGCCTGACCCTGAATAAAATGTCTTGTCTTTGGCTCTTGATGCAGCAGCTATATACTAAGATGAAAAAGAACAGCAGGCTAGAGAAAATATGATCAGCCCACCAGTACCATAGAGTATATAGGTATGTTAAAAACTTCAGAAGTAAAAAATACATATTGGTGTTTGACTATTTGTGTTGTATACATTCTAAAAGCCTTTTTGTGTACATTAGAAATAGATGAGTGTGTCTATGTGGACTGCACTGTTATATTTGCTCGTTTTAAAATGTGTTTATATCCGACTGTATACAGAGCCCTTTCTAGCTGTACTCTTAACAATAGCTGAAAGCGTAGCAACTAAGGAGTAACAAAAAGGTGGCATTTCTGTGTATTTTATTACTGTAAAACAGAAAAAGCTGCTTTGTTGTCTTGCCTATAGCTGGTGGTCTGGATAGATATTTACAGATAGATATATTAAAATACTTAACTCATCTACTTATAAATCATCATAAAAAGGTAACAACTTTATGAAAGTAAAATCAATACAAATTGCATATGGCTCATGGGATAGATTTTATAAATTGTTCTTTTTGTTGTAGAAACATAAACATCTGCAAATATTAAGCTACTTTTTTGCAATTCAATTTTAATCTTTCAAATATAGAACAGGGACTATTTTCTCCTCACTATGTAATTTGGATTCCCTTTTTTGCTGATGGTATCTGTGATCGTAAAGATAGGTATTAAAAAAATAGAGACACAAAATCTGCTGAAATGATTTGCTGAGGAGGCTGCATGTACATAAGTAAAAGATGCTTAAGTAAACTTAGAACTTTGAAAAATATTCTCCTTGATAAGTTCTTTTCACAGTAAGGATTATGATACTTTACTGAATTATAGCAAATATAAGTGAGATTGTGACCCTGACACAGACTTAATTTGATTATGTTCCTTCTGTCGTTTGGGGCTTCATGAAATAGTCAGTCCGTAGGTAGTGTAACAATAGAAATGATTTAGGAACTTTTACTGTAAAGTGCTTACTTTTAAAGAATTTTTCTAGTGGAATTTCTTGGGTTTTGTTACTGATTTTACAGTTTGCTGGTTGTATGCTCCTATATACCTAAGTCTGTTTTTCATATGGGAAGGGAATATATGTGGCCTGTAGTTATGGTAGTTGCTTGCAACCAGTGTTTTAGAAAATGTTTGAAAAACAGTTATGGTGGAACAATAATGATTTTTATACCAACAGAGAAAATAAAGTTCAGATGTTTGTTAGAAGACATTTCAAGAGTGCAATCTGTAGAAAATTAATATTGCTGAAATATTTATAAATAAATTTCCTAGTACAGATGGTGAATAAATGTTAAATTTGTTCTAACTTTTGTGCTGTTTTGTTTACGGTATAACTTCATTACTGCTAAATCTGTATTTGTGCAATTTAGCTGAGATTTCTGAAGGCCATTAATTTGCTTGCAAAGTTTCTGCATTTTTAAATTACCCAATGCATGGAGCTGCCCATTAATCATGAGATGAAGAACCACTACTCAGAGTGACAATAAGACTATGTGTCTTAGTCAATAATTTTACACCACTTGAAGTGGCTAGAGTAAAATAACTTCAGAAGATAAAACACAGAGGGCTCTAACTTTATTAAAACATGTCAGTAAATAATAGTTGCTTGTTGCTGGTTTAATTTCCAAAATTTCTGAGGTATTTAGTTAAACACTTACGGGGTCTAATTGTAGATGATATATACCCATTGTTACTTTGGTTAATAAAAATGGTAATACCTGTGCAAAACTGAACTGCTTTCAATGCCATAATGTAATTACATCATGGAAAACAGCATAATACCGCAAGAAGAAAACCCCAGGTATATGTAATTTCAGTTTCAGCTTCCTTTGGAAAGAAAAATACTGGCTGGGTGTGGGGACCACTTTTAAACTAGGCAGGAAAACTAACCCTATCTTACTGTACCTATTCACTTGGATTAATTAAATCAGAGTGTAAAATTGTACTAAGTTTTTCTGTGTGAATGAGTAATAGAAAATATTGTAGTTTTCCTCTGATAAGTGCTCTTCTTAACAAAAGAAGGGCTTGGACTGCAGCTTGATATATAATACTTTCTATTGAAATGTTTGAGTGTGGCTGTGGTTACGCAGGTGTCTTAGACCAGAGATGTCTATCCAAGAAAGAGAACTTAACAGTTTCTCTCCTGAATGTTTTCCTATGTTTCATAGTGGTAGAGCAGCCGTTAATTTCCCACACTAATGTGTCATCTATGGTGAATCTCAGCCTTTGGTTCTGGAGGAACCCAGTCTTTTAGCATAAGAGGTGCCAGAAAACCTCTTTTGACATACAGGATGAAGTAGCAAGAAGTGGTCATAGTTTCCTAAGCATTTACTGTGAAATAAAGAAACACAAGTCATACTTGATCCTTAAACATGTCCTAAACAAAGACATGTTTAAAGGTAAATTTAATTGGAATGATAATTCATTCTAATCCTAATAGTTTGATCTCCACAGCTGTAAGGAAAAATTAGTTGATATAAACGATTATCTCTCTTCTGAGCAACCACTTTAATAACAACTAAAGTTTAATACTACATGGATACTGCAGTTTACCATCAAAGTTTTCCCTGCTTTAATTAAAAAGTGGAAAGTTAATGCAAAAAAGCATACAGTGCAAATAATAAACTTGTGATTGAATGTCCATTGCCAACATGTTAATAGAATAGCAAATAAAGGGAAAAGGTCATCATGCAGGCCTTTTCTTTTTTTAACACTTTTTCCAGTTTTACAGGAAAAATCAGCTTTGAAGTGATGCACAGGAAACTGCCTGTGAAAAGTATTCCACATATAAAATATCAAGTACTTTCAAATGCAGAAAACTTCAGTCTTAAATTATGGGGAAATAGGCAATTACTATTTCATGGAAAAGAAATAATTTATTTAATAGAAATGTTTAGAAATTGATGGTTGATTTTGAGCCTTTGGGAGAAGCAAAGGGAGTCCTTTGTGATAAATTAAACAACCAATTTTCAGTTAGAATGTATAGCAGAATAGCTTTATATAATAGAGGATGGCCACCCTCACCCAACTCTTCACAAACTAAAGTAGGATTTTTAAGCTGCTTCTGAAACTATAGTTACTTCTGAGCTTTTTTCCCTTTATATATCTGTAGTGATTATTCATATCCTGGGTAAATCAAGACAAAATTATGTCAGAGCTGGCTACAGCTGTCATTGTCTACCCTGGAATATCTTGTGTCATACTTACATATTTATAGAATTACATTCCAGACTAGAAATAATTTCTGAAGTCAGAATACATTTTCTTCTTTGAGATTTATGTTACAATTTAAAGAAGAAGTAGGAGAGAATCTCAGAAATAATCAGAACCCAACAGTCATCTTCATGAATTGTCTGCTTATATTTGTTTTTCCTGTTTTAGTCTAGTTCCTTAAGAAACTAAGCTCATGTGATTACACAGCCTGACCCGCTGGTTGTCCAATATGTTCATGCACTGAAATTTTAATCTGGAATGTATGCCTGGGTGAAACCTTTTGTATGTAATTTAGTTTTACTTTATAGACGGACTTTTGCTCTGTTAACATTGCCACTAAATAGTTGTGGGCATGGTATTAATGTTTATTAATGTTGTATGCCTGTATTTGCAGGCTGTTGCCTTCTTTTTTTGTGGTAAATATAACTAATGTGTGTCTTAATGTGTGCAGAGCACGTTTTGCTCATTTAGCCACGTGCTTACATGGTGTTTGGACATAACTTAGTGAAGAGCATTGTTTAAAAGAATCTTCACAATTTTCTAACTGTTGTGGAAGTAGGAGAATAAAATAAAACAAAGGACAAATGCATTTAGTTAAACGTAGTTGCATTAAATGCTGTACTTAAGAGACACTAGCTCAGCTCTCTACAGAAGTGTTCTGTTTTTTTTTTTCCCTACAGGATGAAAATGTAGCACTCATGAAACATGGATAATGCAGCTATCAAGTAAGATAGAAAATAGTAGCAAATGAAACAAAATCTTGCTTTAAAGTCCCAAGACAAAGTCATAATCCTTCTGGATAGATCCTAAGAGATTCAATTCCTCTATAAAGATCCATAAAAGGGAAAAGGGAATGGTTTCAGAATTATTTTGTATCCTAACAGTTTCCCAAAACAGAGGCTCTGGATGATAACTTTGTATTAGCAAATGTTTGATTTCCAGAGTAGAAGTTTAGTTATCCTTCAGTGTCCGTTCTGTGACACTGGGTCTAAGGAGGAAGGAGTGGCAGGAGCTGATTCTAAACCTAGATGTTCATCCTTGAGTCCAGTGATTGCTGAACTTCCTTATCTAATTACATACTTAAACTGTCATCCGTTAGGTTGACAGGACATGCCTCAGGTAACTCAGAGAGGTGAGAGATGATAGCAGTTCCTCCAGAGTCTTAACCACACTTGTTGCATGATGGGGAAGGGCTGAGTGTGTTCAGACAACACACTCCTTGGTAACGTCTGCTGGTTCCCTTGCATCTGAGGCCTTAATTGTCCAGCTGCCCATACGACAGCACACCCACATAGTCTACAATGTGATATAGGTGGTATTACATGTCCTGGCTCATAATGGTCCTAGAACACAAGCTACATTTGATCTGCCTGATAGCTCTCAAGCAGCTCAACAGTTATATGTTGCCTCTCAAGACTAAAAAATTATTCTGAAAGTTCTGGAAAATGTTCTGCTGGTATATAACCGCAGAGAAATTTGGCTTTGAAGCTGACCCTGCTTTGATCTGGGGGAGAGGGAGGTGCTGGATGGGCTCAGTGATCTGCAGAGATCCTTCTAATCTAAATTATCCTCTAGTTCTACATATGGCATTTTGAGCAGCACACGTACATTGTGTTTTATGTGAATTTTAGGAAGTGTCTTTAACATTGAATTAACTTCCTCTCTTAATACAAATTCCAATAGCCCAAAGCTGTCCAGTCCTACTTTGGAAAACAATTGCCTTACATGTGTTGGAGCCTGTGGGCTCATCTACCTAACACAACAGGATATGATGCAAGAGATCTCTGACTGGAAGGAACAGAGCTGTTTCTGGAGCACAGGTGCATCAGAGCAGCACCGTGCCTGAGATCATAAACTGTAGGGAGAGGAGGGCTAACTAGTTCAGGTGCAGTCTCGTCTTAAAGGAACAATTTCAGACACTAATTACTGTCTCCTTGTGGTGCTATGTTACGTCAGGAGGATACATTGGTTTGGTCAGAGCTATCTTGTGGCTCTCCCTATGCTGGGATTCATGGTGAAACAAAGATATGCCCAAAATCTTTCCTGTTTTTCTTCAGTGGCTCAGATTGATGATTCCAGCTAGAGGTGGATACCTTATTGTCATTAGTGTATATGAGCTGCACAACTGCTCTGAAGTAAGTGCTAGACATATTTCTCAGTGCTCTCCTGGAAGCTTCTCAGAATTCTGAAAGCACTATAACACAACTGGAATAAATTAAAATATACAATTACACTGTACTGGGTGGTTTTTGCTATTTGTACCCAAATTCAGTTAATATTTATGTAATCTGGCAGTGGCAGACCCTGCATAGTTACAGTGTGCTTTCGTGCTTGCATCACTGTTAATCCATGGAACAGCTAGTGAGGCTGATCTTTTGGGGAAAAATCTAAATGTGAATTTTAGTAATTAGTAATGCTAATTCTATGCAAATAGATATTATGGTAGATTTACCTAATAGTCTACAGTATGTTTATGGTGCAACCTGACCTCCAAACTTCCTGTCTGATTTTGTACAGTTTTGATCAAGCTATCTCTGTAGCAAAAACTTGTCATAGGTGTTACATCATGGTTTATTTTTTTACTATCTGCACCCAAAATTATGTATGAGAAGTACGCAGCAAGTTCCAAGAGGTCTTAGAAATGTTTTTGAGTTAAAAACCAGAGATGTGTAGTAGGAAGTCAAAAGTTCTGAGTACTTTTTCCATTACTAGGCACTAGGAAAAGCATTAAGTTAACAGGAAATTTGTGATATTTCTCAGATAAAAACACTTATTTCAGATGTTTCCTGGTCTTCACAAACGAAATTCAGAATGTTTTGTAGCTGTAAGAAATGTGGTAAAAAATGTAACGTACACTTTGGTGCTGTGCTTTAGGAATGAAGCTTACCTCGGTGTGGGAGCAGAGACCATTCACCACTCGGGCAATTAACGTTCTACGGAAAGTTTCACCCTGGTGAAACGAGGTTAAATTTGGATCTGTGTCTGTAATGATGTGAAAAACTGATTCAGTTTCCTCAAAGGTCCATATGTATTATGTCTTACATACAGTAGTGAATTTTACCTGTAATGAATTGGAAAATGTCAAATAATTAGAGCTACAGGGTCAAAGGCCAGAATAAGAGAACAATGTTTGGCTGACAAGCACGTAGATAAAGTTTTGGTGAAATGTTAACAGTGATAAAAGTCATTAATAATCATGTATACAAAGCTGGTTAAATATATCTATTGCAAATACTTAGTTCAGAAAATAAATGTACAAATTGACTATCAGCAATATGCAAAAACCATTTGAGATTGGATTCCTATTGTTATCTGGTTTATGTTTTGTATGCTTGTCTCATTTGAGCGCATGCAGGGCACAGAACCCACAGTGCTTGCCTTGCAGTTCTTTCCATCTGTCACAAGACTGGGAACTTAAAGGGAAAAGGGCTCAGTTATCATTTGGGAGCATGCAGAGGAAAAGTTTTCAGTATTGTTCAAAGCCCCATTCCTTCAATATTGGTTCTGGAGACAAATTTCTGCATCTGGATTCAATCTCATTGATTTCATTGACTGGTCATTTGCATGGGCTTGTAACAAGTTTGAGCTCTGATTTTAACATACATGTTTATATATGTGTAAGGCCCTGATTTCTTTTGTAAATATATAAATAGTTAATACTGTTGCTCATTAGTAGGCAGGGAAGTAAAGAACAAAATCCAGTGTTCATTGCTTTAGCTAAACATGTATCTCCAAAAATGTACAACCATTCTAGCTTTGAAGTTGCACTACCTGAATGAACTTCATTATGTTTACTTAACATGAATCATGAAATGTATTGATGTATGTTCAGTTGTAAAAATCTTATAACAAGATCAAGTTTTCGTAACAAACTTCAGTTTATGATTTGTAGTGTCTTTGTTGAAATGAGAAGTTCATCCTGTTTACTGGTAGCAAACACAGTTTTTTCCAGCTGAACATAAAAGTTTCAAGCATTAAGAACTTTGTAGCTTTGAAAGTTTAAGTAGTTTTGGGTGATTGCTCAGGTGCCTTGTTTGTAGACAGGAAATTATTCTGTTTTTTTCAAGTCGTAAGTTCATAGAGAATCTATCAATATGGTCATCAATAACGGTATTTGTCACTTGGTTAAAGGTATTTCAAATTAAATCTTCTGACTCATCCGTCTAATACTCTTCTGAAACTCTGATGCAACGATCAATAAATTGAGAGATTTCCCGTTATAATAACCAACAGGTAACTGCTCCTCTGAGCTGTAGGAGTTGTAAAATCTTTTAACTAGTTTTTATTTTGGCCTTCTTTCTAATTCGCTAAAATACTGTTAAAAAAATTTTCTAAACCTCAACTTTCGCATGAATGAATATTAAATATTTTACACGGTCATGTTTCTGCGCTGCCAGAAATTTCTCTTAAAAAGCATTATGTCTGTGTGTATAAATGTAATTGTGCTTTTGATAACACTGCAGCTCCAGCAAAGCCTGTGACATACTCTTGATCTGAAAAACGAGTGATCCAGAGTGTGACTCTTTCTTTTTGGGTCTTGTGGTCAATCAGGGTTTCAAAAGGAAATGTAACAAAGAAGCAGCCTCTTGTCTGTTTTCCCTTCATTTGAATGAGACTGATTACTTTGAGTGGTAAAAGTTATGTCCTATTCCCTCCTCAGTTTGCACCTTGTGGTCCTGTAAACTGCAAGCCTCTATCTGATATCCTTCTACTTAACTTCACAATACCCCAATTGTGAAAGCGCGTCAGGCATTCAGAAAAATGCAAGTATGCTTCTTATGATCACAGTTTTAACAGTTTATGAACCCATCCCACAATTTCTGAGTGCGGTGTGACCATACCTTAATCTGGTCCTTAGGGAAATACCAAGTATATTTCCAGTAAAATATATATGGGAATTTAGATAATTAGGTTTTACACTAGTTGTCATGGCTGTTCAGCATCTTTGGTAGAAATTAATTTCTCCTAGGTATATAGCAGTATGAGTGAAATGAGTATATAACTTTATTTCTTTTATTTGCATGAAATTATATTTTTCATGTGTATGTTCTACAAAATTCACCACTACATGTCTGCTGAGTATAGTGGAGTTACTACTAGTATAAATTTAGGCAGCAGATGGAAAAAAAAAAAAAAAGAAGATGGCAGAGAGATAATTGAGAATGCCCTAGTTTTGGACTGATAAAATAGAAGCTGATTTTGGATGTTAAAACATTTTATTGGTTTTGCATGAGCTGGAAAACATGCTGCAGCTTGGGGAATTGATGTTTAAACTCTATTTTCAACCTAAGAGATGAGAAATATAGAATGCTATGGTCATACATAATCACTTCAATTGAATGTTGTGGGTTTTATTCTACAATGTATATGCAATGTTTATCTACTTCAGAGGTTTTCTTTCTGATGTTATTTTGCTCATGTAGCTTTAATGGACAAGAGCAAACTGTAACACCATTAAATGAATGGTTTTGCAATCAATGCACTTTTTCCTGAAAATATGATGGAATATTAGAAGATAGGCTTTTGTATTGTAAAAGCATGCTTTTTAACATCTGGTTTTCAATACTCTCTGATGAATTCATACCTCTTTTTAGAGTAATTCTTGAAGCTTTTGCTCCTATATGAGTGTTTCAACTCTGAATATTGCATTCTGTTGAAACAGCAGTGCATACAGCAGTGCATATGGACCTCAAATTTCCATTCTTTCCGGTCTAGCATGGGTTTGTGCACATCTCCTAATCCATAGTCTGCAGCCTTCTGAAGGGAGAAGACCACCCCTTTTCTGTACATAGGATGTAACTCTCACTAGAAATCGTGTGTGCTATCACATGCAGAAAAGCTAACCTAAACTGTTAATATCTTGAACGGTTGTGACAGTACAAGTTATGAGTTAATTTCTGGTATGATTGTTTGGGGTCTCTCACAAAGAGCATCAGTCTATGCCAAAGAGGGTAAGGAAGGGAAAACAAATATAGTGGATGTTATGGTTTCAAATACTGGAAATATTCAACAGCTTTTATTTTTAATGAGAAAAGGTGTCCCAAGAATATTCAGAGCTCTGTAAGGTCATACTAATGTAGGCATATTTCAGACTTGAGTTGTGCGTGTTACTTAGGTATGATAGTTTTCAGCTTTCCCTTTTTTATTTTATGCACATATCAATGAATGTTCATTTATTTTATCTACTACTAGTATCTACTAGCTCTGTAGATAATATTCAAAGGGCTGTTTTTGTGCTAATCCAATTACTCATTATAGTAGGTATATTAACAATTCCATTCCGGTGGTTTTTGGTTTGGCTTTTTTTTGTTGTTTGGTCAGGTTTTTTTTAATGTGATAAAGCTTACCCATAGAAATAAGACTAAGATCTCCAATTGCATCGCACCCCTCCTTGGAGAAATATAACAGCCTGATTCAAATGTCAAAAAATGTGAGATCATTAATGAATCAACCTTCTATTTTGTTTCATTATTGTTAGTTTCAGATATCTCCGTAATGCATTTTTCTTAATCATGGTAAATAAACCTACCTCTTCAATGGTCAATAAAGTATGAGAAAAAAGAAATAAATAAGCAGCACAATACATGAGCGTCGTGCAATCAATCCTTGCAAAATATCATCTAACTACCACAGGGAAGTCACCCCTTACTACTGTGAAGAACTGTGAGTTGACTAGTAAGTCAGTATGTCTGTAAGATGATGAAAGCTTCTTGAAAACGTCACCTGCAAAGTTGTCTTTTTATGTAGATTTTGTATAATAGCTAGTTTAAAATTCAGCTGTAGATTATACTTTCACCAGATTTCACATAGAGTTTCCTACTACCACACACAGACATACTGCAAAGACAGAGACTATACCACACAGCTTGCATGTTATTTTGCGCAGGATCATTTTTACTTTAATAACAATGTCTGTTGGAAATTTACTATGCTGTAAGAATAGCTTTATGTGAAATCTTGTGAATTTGGAATATTAATGTAAGATAAATCACTTTTAAATTGAATTTATAGAATGCAGTTGATTATGTTTGCCTGGGATGAATAAGGAATTATCCACACTGTTATCTAAAACTTAGATATGCTGCTTTTGAGCAAGTCGGAGAATAATTTAGAAATATTTCTGATAAAGTGCAGTGTATTTCACATTGCTTTAGATGACTTGAGAAACAGAACAGCAATGTTTTGGTAAAGTACAACTTTAAACCATCTTTTATTGGTAAGGTAAAGGTTGAATTTTCAATTTATTAAAAGCAGAACTATCAAAAACTTTCTACCTTCATCTCTGAGAATATTTTCTTCTTGAAATCTTTGCAATCTTTGAAAGACTTCATGTGTTACAGGTTGTTGTTTTTTTCTATAGCCAGCATAGATTGAAATTTGCTATATTCCTTAGAACCTTGCTCCAGTGTATGTTACTGACCAGCATTTTCCAATGGTTATGAAAAACAAAAAGGTCATAAGAGATAAAAATGGAGAGCTGGCTTGATTTTTATTCTGGCATTCAACTTACTTAGCTATAAAAGCTTTTCTCCATTTGTCAACAGGGAAATCATTCTTGCAAATTCTGCAGTGGCAGACCTTAGTAACGGGTAAAATCTGTCCAGGAGGGGCAAGAACAGTGGAAGGTCTCTTAATTAGCTCTAATTTACAGTGAAAATACATTTTTTTTTATCAGTCATGAGTAACTTGTAACCTAACAGGGTGTTACTTGAAAAAATAATTTTGTTTTGATTGCAAGGGAATCCACTGCTTTCTGAATGCCAAGTTAACAATGAATATCTTGCTTATGAAGCAGAAATTTATTACTTCATCTAATGAGTGAAGAAGGAAACAGAAATGAATACAATAAACAGGATTTTCTGAAAAAAACCAACACAGTAGGATTTGATTTGAAAAGAGCAATAGCAGGCATATGTCATGTGTCATTATAGGAGAGAACTGGCGACAGTATTATTCATTATGTGGTTTCAGAGTGCCTTAAATTGGAGTATAAGATTATTGGAAGTGGATGATTTCCCCAGATTACTACTTAATAGTGACTAAAGGGCCCACATTACTCATATTTGCAATGAAAATAGTGCCAAAAAACAGCAGTAGTTGACTGGAATGAAATGTGGAGTCCTCAGGGTTTTAGCCTTAGATGCAGCTTAATTGTGTGTCTCTTGCTTAATACAAATGTCCCTGAGTCTCTGAGGCTGGTGTGCTTTCAGCACTTGCAAATTGATCCAGCAGTTTCCAAAGTATTTACTGATTTTTTTCCTCACTGCTTTCTAAACAAATTATTATAATGACTTCACAGACTAAAGTAGGTTTCCCTGTTTCTCACTGTTTATCATTACCAAACGTTATATTCTTTCAGCTTCCTGTCAGCTTTTGTTTATTTCCTTTGTCTGCTTAATCTTCTACAATGTCATGGTTGGAAGAGGGCTAGTGTCTGCATTGTCATGACTGGAACCTTCCTTTTGCACTTCTAGAAAAATGAATATGTAAGAATAACCCAACTGGGACTAGTGTACTTTTGCTGCAATACAACTGATGTGTTGGTTGCTCTTGTAAATGAAACATAAGTGCTGTGAATTACTTTTAAACAGAAGAAATTAATATTTTCAAACAGATTTATTCAAGTAGTTTTAGGAAGAATTTAAACGATGAAATTTCTTACACTTTTAGGGGCATAAGTTAGCCCTGCTTGGATAATTTTTTTGTTAAACTGGTTGTAGGTTATGCATAGATCATTCTTGTAGAACAACTTAATTAGAAACGACCTGAAATTTACACAAAGTGGACAAAAAAATCATGTGGTATTCCCTTCATGGTGTTTAGAAATATCTCTGCCACATCCCATGAGATGAAGCACAAATACTGCATTACTGTGAAAGAAAACTATTTTGTTGTGTGAAGGTGCTGGACTGAAGTGGAGCAAAATGGGTTTTCATTCAGTGCTATGTTAAATTCCTGATATGCCAAACTCACACAAGGCTTTTAACTGCTGTGCTTCTGTTCCCTGCTGAGAAAATGGAAACAAAAGTACCTTCTTTTTGCCTATTGAAAACGTAAGGTGTAAGTAGCAGTGAATAAGATTTACATAGAAAATGCCTTGGGAAGGACCTCAAGAAGTCCTCCTGTCCATCTACTTTAAAAAGTAAGGCATGGAGCTAAAGTATTTAAGTGTTCTATTACAAATAGGAAGGTGAGCAATGGAAGAAGTTATTCTTATATTGTATCGTGTCTGACAAAGGCCATTATTTCTACCTTAGCTGCAATACCTCATAAATTTGAATAAGGTGTAAAAGAAAGCCCAGATTCTGAAAATGATGCTTACAGTCTTTGAACTCAGAGGGATCACTTAAGTCTCTTTCAGTCAGCATGGTTGACTCGGAAAGTAACAGGAATTAATTGGTAGAATCTATAAATAATATCTAATTAAAAACAAGGTCTTAAATATGTATTTAAAATAAATCATTACACCTTTTGAGTTTCACTGATCCCCAAGTAGTACATCTCTTAATGTGGATCTTGTGGCTGTGGTCTTCAAAGAGGAAATTACTGATGAGGATTTTTAATTGTTATTATTTCCTTTAGCTTACATGATTAAATAGATGTTTCACAGTGCTCAGCAAAATTTCCAATGAGCATTTATAACTTTTGTTGATCAGGGTTTTTTTAATATTTGTTAGAGACATTGTTGCCTGAATTCAGCTGCTTATACAAATGAAGTTACTTATTACATTGTATTAATTGCAAATTTCTACCTTTCAGAAATTACTTTTGCAGTTCATAGTTCTACAATGCAATAAAACATCAACTGTGCAAGAAGCAGCATGATACTGGAGAATCCCTGAGATATTATGCAATTAATACAAAGGATGAGTATCCGTAAAGGTGTCTGGAGTAATTTGATATGATTGTTTTTAATATATAGGAGAAATTCAAGATGAAGAATAAAGTTGATCTAGTTCATGCTAAGGTGAGAACTCAAAATTTGGAAACAAAATTTTTCTAGAAGCAGAAAACCTGCATGAAAAGTACAAATGATACTCAAAAACCAGAAGAAAATTCTTTTTATAATAGTTAAGGCAAACACACATGAATAATCACATAATAAGAATTTGTTGTTATCATTATTTATATCTCATAAATTTTTTGAGATCATTTATTAAGGGATGAAATTATTATATTCCTTCCGCTTCCATGTAGCAAAAATTCATTTTTTTTCAAGGTGATGTTTTTTCCCCTGTATAGTCTAATATTGTTCTTCCACCTCTTGGTGAGAGAAGGGATCTCTTTGGTTATATTATGTTTTCTTTAAATCAAAAAATACTTTCACTGTGTCAGATTACAGGTGGACAAGTGGGAAACCTTGTTCTTCAGAAGGGGTCTGACAGAGCTTGCATGTCAGTACCTGCCATATGGGACATGTTCAGGAGAAGATGACTTCTGTTGTGCTCTGACCTTACAGGTTAGACTAGCAGGTTGTGATAGACTTTTACTGCCCTTGTAATCTCAGGATCTGATTCCCTCCCCTCAGTCCTTGCTTTCATTGGTTCTGGGGAATGTTGCATTGCTCTCAATGTCCTGAGAATACTTGCAGCTCTGCATTAAGACAACATTTTTCAAAGTATACATAGAGACTATATATCTCCAGCTCTCTTAAGACGGGATGTATTTCTTCATTGCATTTGTTTCAGTGAGGGCAAGGGGGATTGTTGCTTTTTATTATCTCTGAAACATCAAGGAATAGACCCAGCTAGAAATAGATAAGTGTGAAAGTACCTCAGGGGTCTAGATGCTATGTCTTGTTCATATGCCAGTGTTAATAACAGTTGACCAAATACAGGACAGGGATGTGGGGGGTTTTTCTCAGATCATCCGGGACCTTTATTTTTTCTTTGGGACTTGTCTACAGCAAAGAAAATAGTTTGTCCTCTGGTATCAGCTGGATGTATCATGTAATCAACTCCCTGCCATTTTGGGAATTGTGTTTATTTGCCCTGCTCTGGTATCTGCCTCTTTACTTTCTTCCATGTCTTTTCCTGCTCTCTCTGAGATATATTGGGACTGGTTTAATGGCCTGTGGACTGGATGTCAAACTGTATGGTTTTGGTCCCTTCTGTCTTTGATTTCTGTGAAAGCTCTGAAGTACAGGTGTTCTAAATCTGACTCTGCTCATTTTGTGTATCACTTATGTGCCTTGTGCCTCAGTATTCCCATCTGAAAAACTTGGATATTATTTAGCAGCCTCAGACGTCATACATATAAAATATTTGGGAAAAAAAAAAAAATCGAAAGTTTAATTAAAATACTCATCTCAAGAAAACAAGCAGTTTGGACTTGATCTTCCACGTGTTAGAGCAAGACTGGAACTCAGACCAGGTATTAATTGCTATTCAAATGTGACACATTTTTTCTTGAGTCATTACATACCGCTGATTTGTACACTTGCACAGTTGGTTGCCTTATCCTTGCAATATTCTTCTGTTACTTCTTTTCACAGCCAAAAGATGTAGTGCTTTACCCATTACAGTTTCTGTAAGCTTCATGCTGTTAACGTTCATATCTATTAAATACTGTGTCCCAAAATGCAAAGTATGCAAGGGAATACTAATTGAAATTACTGTATTTATTTCTCTCTGAGGAAAAGTATCAATGTAGTATAATATTATGTCTCAGGGCTAGATATCTTGGAATTCACATTCACAATAACAGCAATCTACTTTGTGCTCAAGATAATAGGAGACAGTACTTTGCTAGGAGCAATATCTTTCATGTCTGTTCTGTTGTATGAAGCCAAAGCCTAAGGCAGTTAGATAACACATATTAATAGGGACAAAACTCTTATAATACTGAGGGAGTAAATATTCACTATTTCTGTGTTAATCCAGAAACAGAGCACTGTGACTGTTGGATATAAAATCCCGTAGAGAAGTATCTCCTTCTCTGTAGATGGGATCTTTGAAAATAGAAATGACCAGACAGATCCAAATAGGCAAACCAGCAGTGCAGTGTGTGCATGGAGGTGTGCAAAGTGAAGTTCATCTCTCTTTACCTCTTCACCCAATACCTGCATCTCTGAGAAGAATTGTAAAACCTCAGCTGCATATATCTCTGGAAAGAGTATGTACTTGGCCTCTATTTTCCACAGAAATATAGTTAAACTGTATTTCAAGTTCACAGTTGGAGGTTTCTGCTTAGTCTTTGCATAACCTTTGCATGCACAATGTGCTCAATGCTTGTTTATTCTGTTGGCTGAAAAATAAACCTTTTCAAAGAACTAGAAACTTGCATTCTTTCCCTAACTAATACTGTATCCCTCTCATTATTGTCTACGTTCATTAGTATATCACTTCAATGCAGTAATGAGCTTGGTTTGTCATAAAAGGAGACACACCTCTGAAGAGCTTTATTTTCATTTCACAGAGCTGTGCCACTTTACATTTAGTGTAGTTGTAAGCTAAATGCCTCATCATTTAATAATGTCACCATTAACAGCCACTTATGATAGTAAAAAGTTTTTGTGAGTTTTACTCCTGAAGAGTACAATATAGGCTGATACGCTTTTGCTCTCAATTAGACTGTTGCCGTAGCATATAAATGGTGCTTTTTATGTCATGGTGTGGAAGATGGGCCCGCTGAAAGGAAGGCAGCTGTTTTGGTCAAGCACATAGATTTTTAGACTGAAGAATGAAATCATGTCCTAATGATCTCGATGTGATCTGTTGTGGCCACCATATTGGTTTGAATGCTTTATTATTTGTAGAACAGCTCAAATCTAATTCTTAGTTTAAATTTATGTGATAAATCCTCAAAGATACCATCTGAAGTAGTGTTTATCTGCATGTCTGTATGTGTTTGGTGCAGAGCTATGCCCACGGTAACGAAATGGTTGCTAAAAGTTGTGGGAATATATTTTAGCAATATGTAATATCTATTTACATGTTTTAATGCTGTTACAGATAATATGTGGGTTTCATTTAAGAAATCTCTTGGATATTTTTTGAATTAGGCTTTGTCTAGAAAATTGCATTCCCAAATGCTTCTCTGTTTTCTAAGAAAATAATTTTGTTCATTTGAAAGAGAATGTGAAGTACTCCAATTGAAAGGATTTTAAATAATCATTCTAAATATTCCAAACAGCTGAAGCCCTGAGATGATGTCTCTCCCTCCTCAGCAAACTGCCTACTCATCTTAAGCACCCTGGGTTAAAAGCCTCAGTATTGCACAGCTTGAGGTGACAGGTGTGATACTACCAACACTTTTCTTTCTAGGACTAAAGTTGCTATCACTCTAAATGACCACACTTACTAAAAACGATATACATTTTTGGTTTTCATCCACAACAGATAATTAGACACATAATTTTTTTATGGACTTTAAAAATGTTATAATTGTACTGAGATAAACATTTTAAAATATTAGCAGATAGTCTATAATCAACACAAACCTGACTTTGTATTGTATAAGAAAATGTTTCCTTTTAATTATAGCTTCTCTTTATTGTTTTATTTGAGGGGCTGTTAAAAGATTTTATAGGTATAAAGAAGTATTCAAACATAGTTGAAAAGACCTTCTTGGAGAATACAGTTCTCCAAAGCAATCCAGTACAGCTTTCAGGGTGAAACCAGCATTTTTCATTCAAGAAATTCTGCTGAAGTGAGTTATGTCTGGTGCTCTATTTAACGTTTCTATACTATTTTAAAAGCTACATGAACACCTGCAGAATCAAAGGCAGTGACAGTAAAATGAAATAACAGAAAGCTTTGAAAAATATGTATGGAGCATGATTCGGTTTTGAAATCCATCTCAATTACACTGAGCACAAAGTAGGTGTGTTCACCTGTTAAGCTCATTAGGCTTATTTTTTTGCATAAATAGTAAGTAATAGCAGCATGACATGTGGGGGTACCAATATTTTAAAATCAAGCCTGGTTTTGGAATGAGTTCACTTGTGTGAAATATGAGGAATAATTTTTGAAAGGTGATGGTAAAAAAAGTCCTTCCCTGTGGAAAGAATTTAGAGTGAAATTCTCCCTCACAATATACTTGCAGAAGTGTATCCTAGGCTATACTGGAAAAACAGAGAGGAGGACTCTGGGTAGCTGTTCATCCCAGCAGTATCACACATCCATTGGGATAAACAGGTCTTTGGGAGTTTCCTTTACTTTTCATTTAGGGGGATTTTAATATAAATTGACTTTGAACTCCAAAAAGATGTTTCCAGTCTGAAGCAGAAAGCTGGTGAGAACATGGTTCTTAGGAGATCTGATCAATATAGTTGAGTGTCAGCTCCTTCTGTTTTGATTTTCTTACTACCCATTTTACTGAGGTGCAGTTCTCTGGGTCTGAATCTGCATTTTGAAAAGACTGAGTAGGACAGAGATAAAAATAGTATTTCTTCAGTGCAAATGAAACAATTACAGAGTAATTAGAGAAATGCAGAGAGAAAATTCGTTAAGGATTACCAAACGTGTCTGTGAGAATGTAACTGTGAAGATAGCAAAATCATATTTACAATTAACAATCACAATTAAATAGCTCTGACCCCAAATCTGTTGCAAAGTCAGTGCTGTTATATTTCAGTTCTGTCATAACAATCGGTGCAATACAGAGGTTTATTTGTAGGATATATCCTATATGGCAGAAGTATTCAAGAGAAGCTCTGAATGAGACAGCTTTGGATTGAGCCTGGCTTGTAATATTTTTAATTTTCAGCTTTTGCTATTGGATATCAATGTGACTTTCTCCATTTCTTCTTTTTTTAGTATCAGGAGTTGGTGTCAGTAAGACATTCTGTAAGACGCAGTGAGAAATTCTGATGAAAAAACATGGAAAATTTAAAAGCCAGATACTGTTTCATTGTCTACATTTTTAACATGAAAAGGAAACGCCCCTAGCGTGTATGTTTCTAACTCCACTTTTGTCTGACTGCTCCTCCAGTATCAAAACCTTAAAACCCTGCAATAATTTTATCCCATTTTCTACTCAGTTCACTGTAAGACTAAAAGGATTTTAATTAGACCTACTTCACAAGCTGTACTGAGACCAACAGTGGTGCCTGTACATGAAATGAAAAAGTAAATGAAGCAAAAAGATGCTCTAGTTTCAAGCACATTTTATTGGGGTTGACAATGTTAACTTACTTAGTAGGAAAGAAGTACTCTCTTCAGTGCTGGAATTATTAGAGGAATTCTGTGGTCTGTGGCATACAGAAGGTTGCATTAGAATATCATGAATAGTCTGTCTTACCTTCTAAAGTTTTTACTAAGAGCTATTTTGGCTAGCACATAGGTTGCATAGAAAATGTATTGTTTTCCGTCCTCTTCCTTTTCTCATTCAGGTTGGAATAATAGATGCCATTTAGAGCAATGTTATCCACGTGGCATTCACAAGCCTATACACCATTGTGTAGTATTAATTTGTTCAACTTATTTTCAGGCCTTTCAGAGGGAACAATAGAGTTAAAAGTAATTAGAATTTTTCAACTATGAATAAATCTGGTTAAAATACATTGAAATATCAGATCTAGTGAGAATTGGGCATATGGCTGTAATGTAGCAACTCGAATAAGAGCTTCAGTCATTACAGCTCTGAAATATTTTGTACAAATCTATTGGGCCTCATTTGGTAATTCACTTATTTGATATTCAAATTCTATTTGATGTTGTTCCTTCATCACCCCCTACTTAAATTAACAGTACTGAAATGGTAACCTAATAGACCTATCTTTCACTCACACTTTGATTTCTCAGAAACTAATAAAAATGAAACATTTATTATTTATCAAAATATTAACATGTATTTTTTCTCATCAGTAAGCAAAACTGTATGGCAGCAATAAAATTTAGAAAAAGACAGTTGAGGTTTTCATCAAGTCATCATTTCCCAACACTTAATATTTGTATAAATCTTTGTTTAAAACCAAGCAAATTTTTAAAATTTATTTTTAACTTTATTCTTATCCTCAACATAACTACTAAATGGCCTGTTTTACTTGCCGAGCAGGTTAAGAGAAGCTACTGTATATAACCCATGGACTGAGACACAGAGTGGCCTGATAATAGGGAATAAGATGGGACTAAATTTGAATTTGCTCATCCCCATTTACAGCATCTTAACTGACAAACTGTTTCCTATTCATTTTAATGGGACTAGTGATGGATCATGTTATAGCGTAAGGAGACATACTGAATAGGTCAGTAGGTCTAAGAGGGATGGCATATTTGTCACAGATCATATGGTGAGTTATAAATTATACCTGCTGTCTTTTGTGCTCAGTAATCCCATTATAGTCAAGAAGTATGCAGTATGAAAGAGAGCAGATGGTTCTGTCTCTGCTGCCTTCCTTCTGAGTTTCTGTCTTGGCTGTACTGCCAGAGACACATTGAATAGGTACATTTCTCTGCTGGTCTTAATTTCTACACAGGTCTCAGTTGTTGTTCATCTGGGAGAAAAATCTGTGGTCATTATGTGAAGCAGAACTTTACATTGTCTGGTTCCTCAATCCATTTTTTATCAGACTTTTTGTAGTTCTGGTATGGTCTAATCTAGTGCATATTCACTGGTCAAAACTTAGAAAAAGCTTTTTGCTTCCTTCTTCCTCCCTCCCTTCTCTGAATCAGATGGGTATTATGTTACTTGTTCCCTCCAGGGCACAAGAGCTAACATTCCCTACTTCGTTCAACTGGATTTTACTTAGAAAGCTCAGCTTGATTCTTCTCCCAAGATCACAGTTACCAACAATAGATAATATTTTCTTTCACTTAGCTCATTCTTCCCCATAAAGTAACATGCTAAGATGCCTCTCAAACTTCCTGAAGTTTTTATCCTTACCAGTTATTGTAATCTATTATTTAAACTAAGAAACTTGTAGCTATTGCAAGACATTCCACACATAATTTTCCCAAGTAGAATATTGTGTGGGTAGTGTAATACTTTATTGTATTAATAGGTTTTGCCTTTTTAGAGCGACAGGGGGGAAGTGTCCAAGGACTTTATTTCAAGCACTGTTTGCTTTTACAGGAGCAGGCAACTAAATAAATTAATTTAGCTACTGAAAAAAACTGTGGTTTCCTTTGTGGTCATTTGTTCCCCCATGTCTAATTGTCTCCCGGTCCCTAAAACAGATATGATTTGCCTTCATGCTTAGGATGACTGGCATTGTTAACAATCACAGGTGTTCAGTAGATCAGCTGAAGATCAGGGGTCTGTTCCTACAGCGTTCCTGCTTTTTGATGATTGAATCCTAGGTTTTAGAAACGGCAGCCTACCTCTCTTGAAGATGGTCTGGGCTTTATGTTGCAGATGAAAAATGACAGTGTTCTCATCTGGACATCTAACACTGTGCTCCCAAAATCCACCTTTGAACACTAGAAATAATGGCCAGCTTTCCATAAGTCCTGGAAATGTCACTGACTCTGTTTTGAATTTTAGGTATTCAGGAGGCCTGAGGGGGGAAGAAAAAAAAAAAAAAAGTGGTTTAGGTAAATGAAAATAATTTGAGATGAATAGTTTTAAGGGGAAGGATGAAAACAGTTGGGGACCAAAGCCTTTGCTGTCCCCAGAATAGACACAGTTTCCTCATAATAAGTGGTCTGCCTTGGAAAAGGTACAGTGCAAGTGTTGGGAAAGGCAGAGCTTGTTCTTCACACACATTAACTTGTTTGCATCTCTTGAGGCTATCACAGATATCTTCATTTAAAAGAATAGAACACAGATGGGAGACTAACTCAAGTGTTTTAAGCACATCCTTTGCTGCCACAAAGTGATTATATTCATTGCCACCATTAACCCCATTGACTCAGTCACTGCACAGTGGCTGAAACACTCCAGCATGGAAACACTGACAGACTGGATAAACAGGCTGAAGTGTGAGGTGCTGCTGCTGCCTGTTGAACAGCCCTGGGCACAAATAAGCTTCCTTTTAACATGGTCAGAAAGACTAAGTGAAATTTTAATCAAACAAGAAAGGCTGTCCAAGAATGCTGAAATGCCAGACCTTGTGGTATTTTGACAATATTGGATTTGTCTTCTCTGCACCCCCGTAACTATTTCAATTAGCTTTTGTCTATGATTTTACTGAAGTTTTTCTTCTTGTTTAAATTCAGCTTAGTTTGCCGGTATTTTGCACACTTACTTGTCTTTTAAATTCACATGAATAATTTCTCCATCTATCAAAGACATAATCTATGCTTTGTTTTTAGGTACAACGTGAATTTGGTGTAGTATATGAATGTTCCTATATTTTTATTCCCTTTGTTTTGGTGTTGTGGTTGTTGTTTTCTCTTTAAATATGGCAGTTAGATATAACATACCATGTACTCTTCCTATTTAGAAGCCCTTAATAAGAGAAAGGATTTTGCATCTGTATTACTCTAAGTTTCATCGAGCTCAGCTTTAGTGTTGTGCTGATACATACCTAAACAGACAATTTGTTATGTATTTTTGGTCCTGCCAGCTGAGTAGGGTGTAGAAACCCACTGTTTTGTTGATTCTTCGGTGTGTTTGGGACAATTATTCAGTTACCTAGAAACAATATGAAAGCCCTAGATTAGATACAGATTTAGAGATAGTTACCTTTTATATCAAGTGAATTAAGTAATCTGATTTTAAGAAAGTGGATTCTAGATTGCAAACTTTAGTACAAGGGCTTTATGGGTTTTTTCTTCCTTTTTTTCCCCTCTTACTTGGTGGTAGGTTAATCTCCCTGATGTTTGTAAACAAAAATAATATTTGTGATACAAGTGTTCACAAAAGACAAATACAGATATATCATATATTTAAACAAGTCACAGGGAGGTTATTCAGCATGCCTGTGCCGTTGATCACAGACAGAATCGTTCTCCTCATGTTGCATGCTCTTCTTAAACGCAGCAGAGTAATATGCATTTTTCTAAAGCGGGGTTGAATAGACTCAGTTTGACATGTGTTGCTAATGCTGGAGTCAAATTGATTGCTACCGTTTATGACTCCCTGACTGTATGGTTGCATTGAGAATTTATTATGGAAGATGAATCAATTTCTCACAAAAGCTTTTTTGTTTGTTTTGGGGTTTTTTTGGTGTGGGATTTTGGTTTTTTTCCCTTTTATTTTAGTTACTAAAGTAAACCCCAAAAACCCAAACCTTTTCTGGAGAAGAATTTTGTCCTATTGGCAGTTAGAAAATATATTTATTCTCCATATTTTTTTTAATTTTTTTTTTTTGGTAACTGGGGAGATAACTAAATATTAGTAAAATTTGACATCAAATGATGCCAAAGTAATGGTCTTAGTATGAGTTATATATTCTGGAGAAGTGCAGAGGACAAATTAATCATAATATGACTGATAAAAACGCAGGAAATATGCTGATACTCAGTAGAAGTCAGTTGAAAATAGGACTGCTTAGGATGTATGATAAATGAGTCTTAACTTTGCATATTGCTAGCAAATAAAAAATTTTGAAAGAACAACCTTTTTCAAAATGAAATACTTTCTCTTTTGTGTATTTAATTAAGTTTTTTTTTTCCACTCTGAAGCCCATTTTATGGAGAGCAGTTTCTTTGAAACTGGACCCATGATGCTAAAATAATAATTTAAGATGTTCAAAAAAGTCCATAAGATTCAGTTGCCTTTAACAGATTGGGGACTTTGGTTAGCAAAATCTAGCCTTTTCAGTCTTAATTAAAACTCCATTTTATATTGTATAGAGTTATCAGTTGAAAAGGATGGTGTATGGCAGTAGAGGTAGAAGAGGAGAATATGCATTCTTTGCTACTGAACATCCAAGGGACGTTTTCTTCTTCAGTGTACAGTAGTGCTAGCCTTAATTTCATGTCCTTAGGCAATGTGAAATGAAAATAAGACGACTTCCCAGGCAAGCGAAGAAAATGTTCTTGTTCACCGGAGATTGTGTCAAAAACAGCTAACTTGAAGGAAGGTGAAAAACTAGTCTGAAGTGGGAGAAAGAGAGGAATATCATAAATCTATGATAACAATTAGTGAATATAGTGAGATATAGATGAAATGAGAGGTCTGTTTTGGAAATAATCTTGTTTTAAGTGATATCTACTTAGAATTATATAGATATAAACTATAAATGAACCTTCTCAGCCTCTAACTAAACCAATATAGAATTAATGACATTATTTTAGAATATATTGTAAAATAGGAATTGTAACAAATTGGGCTGCCATAAGGATCATAGGTTATACCCTTCAGCCCACAGATACACTCAGGGCAAGCCAACTATTTTTTGACGGGAGAGAGGAACTTGGAGAGGTGTAAAGCTTCTGTAGTTTCTAGGAAAATATAACCATAGCTGAGAGTACAAGACCTCCACTTGCACCAAAGCACTTCTGACTACAATCTCCTTTGTAGAAGAGGGAGATAAGATTCTCAGTTCCCAGATCCACACATCTGCATTGCTGACTCAAGTGCTCTGTTTTTCTTTCTTAACCTCTGTCAGTAATTTCCTACTGTCACTCTGCAAGGCTTTCTTAATTTCCAGTCTAGAAGGATTTGCTGATTGCTGGTAATTCTTTGATCACTTCTTCAAACAACTGATCATAATAATTATAATGCTCTTATTTAATGAGGCAGCACTCCTCTAAGGACTAAGCAAATATTATTTATGGCTCAAGTAATTCAGGTACAGAGAAGTTTAAATCATCATTTAGTACCCAGGGGAGGGCTGCACTGTTTCTGTCTAAGATTTCTCGAAAGAAATATGAGTGCTTGCATTCTATACGTTTTGCTTAGTAGATCTGATGCTCCTCAAATTGTGCAACTTTTTGTGCATAACTATGAGAACACTTTATCGATCTTTGCTGGGATAGATTCAGTTCTTTACAAACAAACAGTTCCTCCAAGATTTGCTGCAAAGTATTTGTTCATATATTCTTCAGTCTGGAATCCTTTATACTTTTCTGCTCAAATGTCCGTTCTTCCTCCATTCATAAAAAGAACCTATATAAAGTTTGTGGGTAGGGACAGTATTTTCAAGATCTTAGCTACATCTAATTTCTCTTTATAATTTGGTTAGGAATAGGAACAAAAATACCCCCTCTCAAATTACAGCCTCTTAACTGAAATGCCAGTGCCAGCACAAAGCCCTAATAGTGATACAGTTACATGAGCAAGGATTATCCTGTGGCAAGCAATAACTCATTTTGTTCAAAAAATGGGTTAAGCCACACCAGAAGGTTTTGTGCTGTTGACCCAAGTTATGAAGAGGACTACCGTGCAACCAGCAAAATGCAGATTACACTTTCTTTGATGGTTTTCAAACAAGAATGTTTGAATTAACCTATTGTATAGCTTCATAGGGTTGTTCTCTCAAGCCTTAGATCCCATATGTGCTTGCTGTTGCACAAGTGGAGCTAGAGTCAAGCTAACACCTAGGGATACAGAAAAGCGTGCAAGGAAATGCTTTAATCCCAATTAATAATTAGAATGCTGAATAAAAATAAAGCTATACTAAGGTTAGCCAAGTGGCTTCATTTGTTTGTTTTACTTTTTATTCCCCAAAAAACCCTATCTTTGAGATTCCATGAGGGGCCTCTGAAATGATGCTGGGAAGTGCTTTGTCAAAATGGTAATAGAACATTTGATGTAAGTATACTCCAGAGGCCCTGTATGCCAGCCAACAAAAATGAAAAAATTTGCAAGCATCTCTTCCAGAAACAAGCAGGCTAATTATGTTAGCAAACTACATAGTGAGGTCAGCCTTACTATCCTTGGTCTCTGAAAACATTACCATCCATGAAATTTTATTTGCTAGTTGTCGGTCTGTGGAGTCTCAACTGGTTCTTCCATACATGATTCATAAGGGCAAAGGTCTTCAAAAATTTCCACATCATCCTGAACTATTCTCTGTCTCTTATAATCTTCTACTTCTTCCTCTCGTATTACACCGTGCATCTTTCCTTTGTACCACACAGTTCTCCCATATTACTGTTCATTGTCCTTGCATATTACCCTTATTTTCTTTTTCCTTATTTTATCTGAATTTCTTGGTACATAGAGTGGAACTTGATATATTTCTTTCTTATGTCTGTCTTTGAATCAGAGACTAGGTGAATATGACAAGAATTTATACCAGGGACAGATTTTGTTCATTTCAAATAGGAGTGACCTATGGGAAAAGGATTTATTGAAAGGTAATGACATTTGCTGCTAGTTCAAAACTGAAGGGAGCTAGAGGGTCAGTCAGTTCAGTGAAAGGGGCAAAAAATTTAAAATGGATAGAGTAGATTAAGACCAACATGTTCAAATACCTATTTTCCACTTGAAGCAAGGAAAAAGGCTAGTAACAGGACTGGGGGGGAGAAAAAAAGCATATCCAAAAGGGTAGAATGTCTAATAGCATCTTCAAAACTACTAAATGAAGAGAAAACAAAATGGGGATGGCAAATCTTACCAAAAAAAAAAAAAAAAAAAAAAAGCAATGTTTTCTAATACGCAAATAAGTAATAAATTCATTTGGTTTTATTTTTAAGTACAATAGAATAATCCTGAAGATAATCAACTGGATAGAAATGACTGCTATTGTACAAGGAACTTTCTTGGTCTCTTTGAATGTGTACACCATTTTATAAATGTAATATCATGAATGGATGTTCAGAATTAAATTTATTTCTTAGATCCCAGCACCACAGATGCCCATTTCTCATTGAGGATACCCTCCTCAAATTGACAAAGTCTCATGCTAAACAGCATAAAATGTTGACTTTCTTATGGATGAGATGTATTTAGAATAGATACATCCTACTGTTGAATATCTCTAGACTGAGAACACTGATGATGATGGAGTTATTTTTCTATCATGATTGGTTGAATTACTGTTTTATGAAGATTTGAGTATGCACCTGCTGAAATTTCTGGGAATTATTTATTCTGAAGTCTTATCTGTTTCCTTTCAAAACAGGCAAGTTTTAACATTTTATGCTAGGATGTAAGCAACTGTGTTTACTCACTTGAGTAAATACATTTTGTAGGATGATTATAAACAGTATTCTAAATAGTTAATATCGCTATATTCTGAATGAGCAGCCAGTGTCATCTACAAGATGCTGTTCCTTCTTAAGAGCAATACACATTATTTTTGGCTTAGATTTTGGCTTAGAGAACCCCCCCTTCCCTTGGAAAGCTCTTTTTTTTTTTTTTTTTTAATATTGAACCAAAGCACTTAAACATTTTCATTTACAGTACTTTGTTTCGTGTAGTAGACTTTCTCCGTAGAGACATTAATACCACATTTGTTCCAGTAAAATGTATCCTACTGTAAAAAGCAGGCTTTTTGTATTCATGGAGATCCGTTATTAGATCTTACACTTGTTCTTTAGAATATCTCAGTTTGCATTATCCAGTAGCATAATGTCAAGGAAACTGTTTACTAGTGTTTGCAAATACACGTAAATGGAACTCTGTTAGCCAGATCCCAAATTATGACATTAGTTATTTGAACTGTTGCTTTATTCAAAGATCATTTAATGACAGAATTTGTTATTCATTTAATGACACTGAAAGCTACTACCCACCACAACCACCACCCCGCTATTCCTAATCTTTAGTAGTGTGTGTTAGTTGTAGTTTGTACAATCAAAACACTGGGGAAATTTCCTATCAAGTATCACTTATTTTGTATTTAAAACTACAGAAACTTATTTTTTTTCCTTCCAAGCACTGTGAAAACTTACAGCTTTGTTTTTCTGGAGGTTAAAGTTGTTAATATAATATTTAGAGATTGATCACTCTTCAATATGATTACCTTAAGGAACAGAAAATTAGGGTTTATTAAAATACTTTTCAAAAACTATATCTTGAGACTGGTGATAAGATCACCAATAAAAGAACAAGCTCTATATTATATATTATTTTAAATGAGGCATCAGAATCCCATTTTCCAAAAGCACCTAACTCCCATTTTTCAAATTAATGAAAGCATAGGGACTCGCCTTGTAGGCTCATGAAAAAAAAATACATGTAATGGCTTAAAGTGGAACAGAGGTTGAATTAGGTGTTGCAGTTCCAAAATAAAAATCTGCTGCTATCCAGATATCACCTTGGACAGCTGAGCAACTCCATGCGTTTTCTGCCAGAGCTTCACTGGGACTTTCAAGTCTGCCTCCAAGGTCCAGTGGAGGGTCACTGAGCATATCTACTGGCTGTGTTCCACATGCAGCACGGTAGTTATGTGAGCTTTGCTTTAAAAAGACAACCACAGGAGGTGGTCACTGTGTGGGGCTTATCTTGGGAGTAGTAACACAATCATGGGAGTAACCACCCAGCTTTAAATTATTTTTCAATATGTGCAGATTCAAACACATTTTCTGTTTTATAAGACAAAGCCCTGCTTGTCTGGTTCTGTTATTCTGCTGCTCCTGTGGGCTTCAGGGCCATAAGAAAAGAAGCAGGAACTCTTGTCTGTATGAGTAGTTTTGTATGTTATATAAATATATTATATAAATATAAGTTTTATATAAAAACCTTAGTCTTTTTTTAAATACTTTTTTTATTTTTAAATACTTTTTTTATTTTTAAATACTTTTTTTATTTTTAAATACTTTTTTATTTTTAAATACTCTTCTTAAGAAAAAGAAGTAGTGATTTGAAATGTAAAATTAGATTCTCAGTAGATATTAACAACAGCAAGCATTTCAGATAGTTCAGGTAGGATTTTCAGAATTACTCGAATTCATGTTCCTTCTAAACCCAATAATAAAAGTTATAAAGAAAATCCAGAAAACTGCTGATTTTGAAGAATTTCACCAGGAAAAACATATGCAATTACCTGGAATTTTATGTTTGGGGTTTTTTAATGTTACCTTTTATTAACAGGTTCCTTTTCTTTTGAAATAGATGTTAATTATTTTTTTGCCAAAATTGAACTACTCCTATTAAACTGCCAAAGATCTAGAGCATGAATGTAAAGTCATTGTTGCAACCAGTGAAACAGTGGACAATAACCAGTTTTTGTAGTGTTCTGCAATTTTCTAAATGAGGCTGAATGTGGTTACGAACTTATTAAATCGACAGAATGATAATCTGAATAAGGTAATTATAAGGGTACATATTCGAAAAAATAATTTAGTTTTACCTCTACTCAGAATTGCTTGGAGTATTTAGATACATTTCATGGTTCAGTCATTTGAGAAGTAATAAAAGTTATTGCAATTAAGGAAGTGATTAATAACGTATATCTTGTTTAGTTGTATTATGGAAACCAAAATAATTCCTGTTTTAAGTGTAAAAATGTTAAATTTGAGTAGTGGCAGGCAAATTAATCATGTAGTGATTAATCATGTAATCAGACAGTTGAGCTGGCTTGCTTTTTCACAAGGCCTTTTTTTATTATTACTGCAGGATATTGGAATACATGCCTAATTCAATGCTGAAATAGCCATACTGGCTGAACTCACTGGTTTCTTTTTCTACCTTTCTTTGTTCACATACTGGTACTGCAGACACAAGGTGCTTTTGGACTTCATAATAGAATCTTGCATAATTTTTTTTATCGTCAATGCGATTCTATTTGGAGCGCAAGAGCTGTGTAGTTTGGCAGCAGGCTTGCCAAAGAATTGGAGGAATTGGTAGGGACCATTGTCCATTTCACCTCTGTAAAGCTGACCAGAAACAAGAGAAGGTGAGCATTGCATTATGCGAGATCTTACTTAATTTCTATTTGAATATAGGCCTGCACACGCCAGCTTAGGTCATGGTGTAGGGGAGACGCTGTGTTCAGAAGGAGAGTCACCTTGAGTGCAGAGATTCCAATAAGACCAGTATATAATACTGAGCCACCCATTTAATTTGCTTGGAACAGTCACTAGGCATTTATCTTTACAAGCTCTGTTGGCACGGTCGTCATCCACAGCACAGAATAAATTAAAAAAAGCTATTTCAAAAAGGCATAGTTTCTCTTTGAATGATGAGTTGTCCCAAGAGAGTAAGCTGGAGAAAGTAACCGTATAGTATTATTGAAACAAAGAAACAAGGAAGGAAGGAAGGAAAGAAGGAAGGAAGGAGAAGGGAGAAAATACACTGCACTTGCAGAAAGAGTTAAGCCATTTTTCTATTTATACGGTTTATTTCACAAGTGTCTGACTCATTGGGCATAACCAGCACAGTTAAATTACAAAATTACTATTTGGTTCTTTTTTATTGACTACAATTCAAAGCTGCTTCAAGCCTTCCAAATTTAATCCCCCCAGCTCTTTGCCAAGAACATTACCTTTTATTTTCAGCATTAAACTGTGTAAGATACCCCTAAGGCTACATGTGAGCTCACCCTCCATGATAGGAGCTAACAGAGTGTATCAATTGTTCATGATTTCCTATTCTCCTGTAAATTGGGAGAGGCGGGAGGAGCACTGGAATGCGAATTTTGTACTGTCAGCAGTTCTTCTGCAGGCTGTAGCTCAGGCAGTGCATATCGAGGTAATTAATTGTGGAATGTTTTCAGCTCTTCACTCTGAGTTACCGTTTAGCAACCTGTCAAAACTGAACTAATAAGCCCATTGCACGTATTTTGATATGCTTACTTTACCTTAACCATTGAGAGTTCAAATGAAGTTAAGAAACTACCATGAGACAGTTAACACGGAAGAAAAGGCCTTTTCACAGAGACAGGATACAACCATTCAGTGAAGTTTATTGTTGCTTTGTCTCCTAGCAAATTAATTTGGTTTAAATTATCAGAGATTTTTATGAGTGTATTTTGTGAATTTGTTCTCTGTATGCTCTACCTCATATTCCCAAATGAGGAGTTTTCTTATTAGTTGCTCGCATTGCAGGTGTGAAATGATTATTTATAACTGTAATTGCTTAATTATAGTGTCTTTTATTTGTGGAAATTAGTGCTGAACTTAGTATAAATTTTAACAGGTGACTTCTCATGTATATTTTGAAAATCAATTATTAAATCTATTTTTAATTGAATTAGATTTAAAAATGTCTCAGAATCTGCTTCTCCTATTGTTGAAAAGTCAGTGTTTAACAATTGAAATGAAAATATTTTAAAATATGTTAGTTTCTCTTTATTTCTAAAAGAACCTGTAATCTTTAACACCTTCCCCTAATATTTCTTCTATTTTATTCACTAAATATATATAGAAGCTATTGTCCAAAATTACCTACAAGACAATTACGGACTTTCACTTTCCTAATGTTTTAAAAGATAATTTTCCTGTACATTTTGTTGTATTGAGTTCAAGGTAAATGGTTATGAGGAAATACATGTATGCATACATGCAAACACTTGCATACATTATGGTGTTTTCTATCCCATAAAAATATGTATAGTCTCTGCAGATATGTGTGGATGATATCTGTCACATATACAGCAATACAGTTTATTAAAAACTTCATGGTTGCTCACCAACTTTTTCAATGATAAAATCTGATCAATTTGTTTTCTAAACTGTTCATACTTGCATAGAGAATAACTACTGTCATGAGTATAATAAGTCAATGCGTTGTAAAAGCAGTGTGACACGTAGCATGCATACACTGACAGTAACTTATGCCAGTGTACAAATATGCATGTATGTATGTACACGAGTATATCAGTTTATGTATCATCACTAGAATTTAACATGTGAATGAATTCCTGCATGATACAAGTTTGACATGTTAGCATTTGTTTCAAGTTGGGAATTTAGCTGTAATGTTGCCATTGAGAAAGTGGATCTATCTTCTCTTCTGGAAAAAATGTACTGGCCGAGTCGATGATATATACGATGGATTTCAAGATTGTCAGTGTTGCTGTATTCTAATATGCTTATCTAGATTGAACTTGACTCCACTTGAGAAATTCACGGTTTGTCAAACTTACATATTTTAGGTATTTGTTTTGTTCTTTTTTTCCCCTATTTTTTTTTAATCACACTGAAGGTTTTGTCTTTCCGCAAACAAAGTCACCCATAGAAACATAGAATGGAAAGGCACTAGATATTGAATATATTGTAAATACAGATTAAATCTTTGCTAGAAATATTCTTCTGCCAATATATTGCAAACACCAATTGTGAAGATCCACAGTAGCCATAGCAAGTGACCTTACTGACCATCAAGATTTGCTTTATGTTTTGTTTTTTCTTTTAATTTATCCCGTCCAAAAATCTTCTATCTACATTTCATTAGATTGAATACAAATTTGTCTTGAGAGCAAATTAATACTGGCAAAAGATATTAAAGTTTTCTTAAATTTGTCCTGTCTGTTGATCACGTGAAATATTTTAGTATAGGCAATTTGGCAATAGAAGTTGGACAAATGAGAAAGGCAATTCAGCTTCAGGAGATGCTCAGATTCAAATATGAAAGGCAAAAGAAAGAGTAAAAGCCAAAAAATGGTTTGATTTTATTTTTGATATATGGAAAACATAAACTGGGAAAGGAGTGTTTGCTGGTTTGGAGAAATTAAAAGTCTACCCGAAAACAAGGACAACGATATGGCACTAGAAGCAGGAATTGCTTAAGAACTGGGGAAACAAAAAGTACTTTAATTTTTGTGTTTCAAAAAATTGCCTTAGGACCATGATTTAGGGACGGCCACTTTCACATTAGTGGAAAGTTGAAGCCTAAGTGTATAAACAAATAATTGCTTTGCTTGTGCTGTGGATTGATTCATAGGCTGAACAGGTTCTTGGCTAGACTTCCATTTCATTGGTCAAAATCTGAGGTGAAAGACATTGTTGATCTCTTAAGGTATGAAATTTATGTTATAATGCCTTGTTTTGTTGCTGATCAAATGCTTTTGACAATTTTTCTTTACAAATGTCTCAATTTCTTTTCCATTTCTCCTTCAGAGTATGGAAAGTATGCATTCTGAGTATTAGGCACAATAAATCTGCAGTGATAGAAGAATGTTTCACTGATACATACACTTTAAAAATGTGTGACCACCTGGTTTGTACAATTTTTTTAGAGGTACACAAGTATTTTCATGTGAAGCGATTAGAAGTTCTTCTGTTCACAGGGTTTAACTTGTTTCTTTTCATCAGCACATTCTTGAAGCCAAAGCTGTGAGATTTTTGTGTTGGAAAAATCTTAATTATAATATTTGATAATCTTCTTGGAATAATACATTGAAGTCTCCTTCCTCTATTTAATAACTTGAAAATTGTTTGTATATATGTCTAAACAGTCATATTAATTCAAGAACAGATTTTAATGCATGTATATATTCTGAATTTAAGAATATTCTCATGTATTTATTTTCTACTGTTTTCTTCCCTTTGTCCTAATATCTACATTTTAAATTGTATAAATATCAAAATGGGAGAGTTTTCTAGTTTTCTACACTTACATTATTCTAGTGACTATGGAAGGAATTACCCGTATTTGTTACAAAACTGACTCTAGTGTCCTCTCTCATTACATTTTGGCCATATAAGTTTTAGGGGAGTTCTTTGTTTGTTTTGGGGGATTTTTGGGAAAAGTTTTTTATCAGTCAGGACATTTGCTTCTCATCCTGATAGTACCTTCCCAGTTAACATAGTGATGTTTACTAACTCTCCAAGAGCTAATAAGTCTCTGCAAGTCATCAAGATAAAGGTTAATGGTACACAAATAACATGTTAAGTATTTACTACCAGCAGAAACTATTGTGTTTACAGATGGTGAAGTGTTGCTGAAGAGAGAATCATAAATACGTAAAACTGTGTACTCTACATCTGAGCAGTAATTATGGATTTCTTTGTGAATATTGAGATTCATGTTAGAGGTTGATACATGACGGTGTGTGTTCAGTACCTGCATTTGCTGGAGAACAGATAAATTGGCATTTGATGTGATTATAGAAATATATATATATAAAAATAAGGTTTCTGTGCTTGGGATTTTATGAAATTCTTAAAAAACTAATAAAAAAATCCCAAAGCCTCACTGCAGGGAAAAGCTGCAAAAATGAAGCAGCAGGAGGGAAAAGGAAATGAGAGCATGTGATTTAGATGCTGATCTCAGGACATCTGAGATTGTTATCCAGTTCTGATATACTTCTTGTGTAAGTTAAGGAATCACTTTTTTCACCCAAAGCAGTTGAAGTCTCAAATCTACAATTTGCTCAGTATCAGAGAAATTCACAGTGCCTTCTCTATGTACTTGCCTTCTAGCTTAGTTTAAAGGAACAACCGCTTTCTCTGAACAGACCGTCAAGAGACTTGGGTATAATTTTGAATATTAAATTTCAGATTCCCAAAATACATCATATGAATAACTTGCATTGTCTTTCAAAATTTCAGTAGTTTTGAACTTAAAAAAGGTAAAATTTATTTAGCAGAAGTGATATATTGATATAATTTGCTTAATATTTTGAGAATTGCTGCTTGATTGTTGAATACAAAGAAATGCAAATAAGTCATTAAATTGTGCTAGAGGTTGACGCGTTTTAACAATATATGAATCTTCAGATTCTTTCAATCTCCACTTGTAAAGTCTTTTAAGAGAGAAACCCTAACCCAAGTGCTGCATCCAATTGTCTCATAGATAATACATGTCTTTCATTATTTAACAGATAATCGCAAGCTGTAAAGTTGTCATTTTTAACCATGTTTCCTGTCATTGCTTTGTTTAATCATTCGTTTGTCTTTTCCAGTTTTACTTGTGAATTGAAAGGGAAGAGACAGAATTTTTGAGATGGAATCTTTGAAAAAATAAGTGCTGAGGAGGTTCTGTGGTTGGTGACTGAGACAAATTGAATCGTTATTTAGTATACACTCAGAAAACACACAGTTATCAGGTAGACTTATGTAACACCAGCATTCTAGCTAACTCCCAAAACTTAAAACTGCTTTGTCTCTCAATTTCATTAAAACCAAGTCATTTTCTGAAATATTTAGAATTGAATAAATGATCTCTAAATTTTATTTTTGAGCTGTTGAAGCTCTGTCACTGAGCATGATTGATGACTGTTGCTGGTCTTGTCACTCGTTGGCATTGTGCAAGTTGCTGTTCACGCTGACAAACTTCTGGTAGGGTAGTGATCGTGGCTCAGCTGCTAACCAACTGGCAGCATCATGCATCAGATATTAATGGAACTAAAATCCCTGATACAGGTAGTCGGCTTGTAGATCGTGATTTGTGAAAATACAGTCTAAAGAGAACTCAGAAGGGAAGGTCTTCAGCACAAAGATGCCCAGGAGCCTAACAAAATAAAATGCAGTAAATATTTGCCTCTCACTGAACTTATCAAATTAAATGTACTCTTTATGAAACCTTTAAAAGTAAAGGAACATGGAGTGCAATTTGTACACTTTTGTTTTCCAGCAGCATTTATTTTTTGCATAATACAGCTGATAGATAAGGTTAGTGTTCATTATGATAAATGAATAGCAACTGATGACAGACTTCCTGGTAAAGCCTAATAAATTTTAAGCCATTAGAGTTTCTTTGGCATATTTTGCAGTTTCCTCTTATTTCACAGGAATGATAGCTTGCCGATGCTTGAAAGCTGGGACGTCGCCACTTTCTTTTCTTAGTTCAGAGTGGAAGATGGTCTTCTGCACAAGTGTAAGCAAAAAGATAGTAGATGTAGAAGAAATACTTCCAATAGTGTGAACTGTGAGAAAATAGTGTCCAAATCGTTTGTGTAGAAGATGAAAATTTATAAACTCATGCCACTGAGGTTACCTTGTACTTTTCTTTGATCTTTTGTTTATAACAGTTTAAGAATTAGTAAGGTTGGAAAACCTTTTTCTGTTATTAGATGATGAGCAGATTTTCATTGCTTGTTGTACCTACTGTGCCAGTGTACTGCAGTTAGCTCTTGATTATCCAGACCAATACTGGGAAGACCAGAGATATTCTAGAGAAAGCAGTCGTGGCAATACCTTTCAATTTCTGTATCTTAGGTTTACAGTGCATTTCTCTTCTGAACGGTATTTATATAGAACTCCACTTTCTTATTTCATCATTATGCTTTTACATGTTTTGGTTTTATTTTTTTTGCCTTCCTTCATGCATATGGAAAAAAATTTTGTTTAACAAGGAGAGTGGTCTGATGACCCTCTTGTGATGTGAGTCCTTGATCAACAATATTGTACACAGCCAGATGACTAGGAATTATGGTTTTGATCTGAACAAGACCCAATGGATAACTATGTTTTTACCAAGTTAACTCAGAACCTTGATACTGATTCATGCCAGCTTTATGCTCTTATTTCAGCTTTATGCCCACTTTGGACAGAGAATACATGACAAAGCATAAATGTAGAGGAGTATGGACAGACAATAACTGAGCTGGTTTATAGGCCGTCAGTGAAATTACTTTGAAGAAATCTGAAGCAGAACAGGTTTATACGAAATTAGTACTTTTCATCTTGTGGTCATTGTGGTGCTTATCTGATACAAGGAAACCTCGTGGTAGGTACAGTACTACCAAACCACAGCCTTAAAATCTGGGGAGGGATTGGGTTTTAGACTTGTTAATGTATGTGGAAAAGAAATAGCAAAAATAAAAAAAATATGAGGGAACACTGCAAGGATAAGTACACAGACATAAGATTAAGGCCCAGAGGATAAAAAGTGTAAGAAAATTTCCTGGCTTAAGTGTTGGCAGGCAGAAAATTACTTAGGGAACAATCAAAGAAACTGTTTTCTTCCATGTTTCAAGAAACAAGACTGCCTGCCTGCCTTGTAAATGGGGGAATAAAAAAGAAATAATCTCTAAAGAAGGGACTTGGTTAGACCATAAGTTTATCAAAAAACAAATTGTGTTAATTTAAAACACAGGTATAATTTAAAGTGAAAAATAATCATACTGGTTTTGTTACTGCCAGATGTGATGCAATAATCTAAGTTTATATAACAGAAATATTCCAGAACGGCATCACACTTCTGTGTGAAAATATCAAAAGCAGATAATCCACCATTTTTCTTTAAGGCTTAGTTCAGTACTTAATTGTTCATATTGCTAGATTTTTATTTTATCTGGTTTACAGATTCTTTCTGTGGTCTAGTTAATTGTATAAGAGCAAGCCCATTAAAGGAAATAACACTATACTAGTTTATCTGAGAGTTTAGTTGAAGAAATGAAGTTACACCAGGGATCAAATCCAGTTTAGGAAAAAAATCTTTACTGCAATCAGTGATGGGCAAAAAGAAGAAGAATCCAATTTGACTTTCAAATCCCAGGTTGAGTTTGAGCTCAAAGTTGAAAAAACCCAACTTTCAACTTGCAAATGCCTTTGATAAAGAAATCTTTGAGGGAAAATAAATATGATATCCCAGGATGCTAGAGGTATTATTCTGATTTTGCAGAATTGTTCTTTGAGTTGAACCAAGCTGTGATATGATCTGGTGTGAAATAATTTTGAGATACAAATTGTCATTTTAAGTTCACATTTGATAGGGAATCCTTTTACTTCCATCAGTTTTCAGTAATATTTGGAGGTGGCCAGAACTTCGGCAACATTTTCCATTTTCAGATAAGGTACCCTACTTTAAACACCTTCTAAGCTAAGCACAGTAAGCAACTTGTTCAGAATTTAGAATTTTATTTAAGCATTGCTTATGCAGAAAATCATGCAGTTTTAAGCCTGTATTCATATCCCATAAAATAAGTAAGACTTAAGGCTGTGTTTCAGAGTTTTACTTAACTGCTGAAGTACTTTCCTTGGCGGGTTTCTTTAGCTAACTCAAGCCCTTCATGCCTTAAAGTGCTCATTAGCTGCCTATTGATTCTGTTAAGAGACCTTGGTCTTCCTGGGCTTATCCAAACAGTGATGAAATCACACCTGACAGTTCCTTTCTCTGTGTTATTGGATGCTGGATTCTTATGCTATTGACAAAGCTGTTACTTGAAGAGAAATAAAGTAAATGCTAAGCTTGCATTTGTAGGCTGTGATATGGTTAGAAGTCACCTTTGTCATGAGAATAGCTTAATTTCTGTGTGTTGTGACTGTAGAGCAACGGTGTCACAGGTTCTTCAACAAACCTTTTTCTATGTTTTTTTTTGAATTATGCCTTTTCAGTCTTGGCCTGAAATTAACAATATAAATTACAGCCTTAAACCGATTTATTCCACCCCTGCATTTTCTAAACATTAAGCAAAGGCCAGTTTGTGCTACTTTGAGTGTTTCAGATGTACAGTTTCTACAGGATTGGTTTATTGTATGAGATTATAAACACATGCGCTTAGTTTTTCTAATGTGAAACTCTAGATCTGCATATCTTCAGAGAGAAATGCAAATTCTGTTTTTGAAAAGTCTGAACACAACCGGTATAATAAGGATGAGTATATATCATTTTAAATCATCTTGGAATTTACAGTTAATAAAAATCACTTTTGACAGACTAGATTTAAATACCCAGTAATTTATAACAAAATAAGAACATAAATCTGTTAATAAATAAATTTTTCATCTTCACAGTAAAAGTACTTGAAAATTTTGAATAAGTTATTCAAGATCAAGTTCTTTTAGTATTGCTCTGACAAATAACGTACCCAGACGGATAGGTTCCATTTGCAGTAGAGCTTATCTGAGAAATCTTTGTAATCTTAGAATGTAGTTTTGAATTTTTAATCCACAATTTGTACATGCAATCATCACCCAGGCATTTTTTGATGATGAGGGTTGTATTAAAAATCTAACAAGAATGTTCTTTGAATTTATTCTTTTTCTTATCAGAGTAAGTGGGGGAAAGATTAAGGTAAGAAAGGAGCGTGTTAAGACATCAATAAACTCATATCTGCTGTTCGATCAAATCTTTGAGTTCTTGCATCAAGATCCTCCAGGGCATTAACCATATGCAGGTGGGAGATCTGATTAACTCCAGATAGTCATACTCAGTTGAGTAAAACACTCTTTAGAATATAGACTCACCATAAAGCTTCGTTAAAACATTTCTGGAAAAATAAATGGATGAAATGACAAGAAATATTTTTAATGTTCCATAACTAGAATTACGTATTACTTAATCTCCTTCAGAATTATTTTTCTAACCTATAGAACTTATTTGTTGTAGTTATCCCATATTTGTTTATTGTAGTATTTCCCTATATAAATGTCAACTTCTGGCTCAGAGGCTCTGAAAACAGGTAAATAATATTCCTGGCAATTCATATCTAGAAATTGTGTTTCAAGCTGTGAACACAGTACTAACCCTCTGTTTTATGAACATAAGAAAACCTCTTATCACATCAAATCAGAACTTATCTTGTGCTAACAGATGGGGAAATCCTTGCCATACTTCTATTTCAGGAATTCACTAGAGTATTATTATATTACTCAAAAAGCTATCTTCAGATATTAGGGTGGAGGGTTATTTTTGTTAGGGATTTCACAGGATGAGAGGGGTTTTTTATGTTAGGATAGCTGCTTTCATTATGCTTTTACAGTGAAGAAGCGGATTTGTGTACAGACAGAAAAGATATTTTCCGAGAAAAATTAATCTGGGCGTAGTTCAGATCCAGACTGTTCTCCCCTAGCATAGCAACAAGTAGGTATCAACAAGGTAGCTGGAACCAAGGTTCGCATTAAGGAAATGCTACTAATTCCAGTTGTCACTTTCCCGTTGGTTTTTTTTTGTTTGGTTGGTTTTTTTGTTTTTTGACATCAGTGTGGGAATTCTTTCATAGGCAAATCATAGTACTTTTTCTAAAAAAAAAAAAAAAAAAAAAAAAAAAAAAAAAAAAACACATTTTCAGGAAAAATGAAATCTACTTGTCTAAACCAAAGCACCCCTCCCTATTTCCTTTTTTCCAAACAGCAGTAAAGAAACCTGAATGAGAATGGAATAGCTGAAGAAGATTTTTTCCACATTAAGCTGTATGTTTATAGTCCCCCTTCATCAACACTGATAAAATATTGTTTGGAACCTGAAATCTAATTTGAGATGGCACTGAGAAAGCATCCAACATGACTTTGAATTTTTATTTCACCCGTTCAAAGTTTAATTTAAAATCTATGACTATCTTAAGTTTTTTTAAAAGATCCCTTATCTGGGTATATTTTTAAAACCTTTGAAATGTAAGACTCCTGGTAGATTTTATGGTGAAGATGAATCGCTCTTGCATCATATACATCATGTTCTACATCTTTTATATAACTTGAAACAATGAATGTAATGTTGGCTGTGACATTCATATTTTTGTCTTCACATATCAATAACAGGTCTTGTAATGTAGGATTTTAAAAAGGAAGAAAAGGAAATTGTCTGAATATTATTATGGGAGTTTTTATACAGCACAGTTTAATTATTTGGTTCAGTAATGTTCAATAATTATTTCAACGTGAAAAGCCCTCACAATCCCATCCCTTCAAAAACTAAATGGTTTCATTACCAGTAACTAATTTACAAGGCAATTTCAAAATCTCATGACTCCTTGTCTGTCTGAGATTTACAGTCTCTAATAAAAGGCCCTGGCTAGAAGATATGAATTAACAACTCATTAAAATGAGAGCACATATTCAGTATCTTCATTTTCTGCCCTCTGCCTCACTACTGGCTAATAGTTCTGTCTACTCATCCCCCTGTTAAGGGAGACAGTGATGTGATTCCAAAACACTTCTGTCATCTCACGTAATCTCATGTAAAAGTGGTTTGGAGTACAACCCTGTGGCAGGGTTTGGTTTGGTTTTGTTCTTCAGTGTCCTTAAATCGTTTATATTCCAAAACACTTTCCATGCGGAAAAACTCATGTTTCTGTTTGATGTGCCCCAGGGTCTGAGGACAAAATCTTCCTTGTGCCTGAATGTAAGCTACCTCAAGATTTTTTGATCCTAGGAAGAAGAATGTGGGCTTTTTTTTCCCCAGAGACTGGCCTTTGGGCTTTAATGTGTTTCTTCCTTAAGAGACCGAATACTCTTTGGAGATCTAGGATGTGTTTCTGGCCACAGGTGTAACTTTATTTATATAATTCATTATTTCATCCTTTAGAAGGGATCTAAAATCAAGTTTCTGACTGCTTCAACAGCAAGTTTTTTGTAACTTAAAAAATGGAAATAGTAACCCTGGTATTTTGCTCTGTTCCAATGTTCAAGTAATACATTCTGTCCACCTCTGCGATTTTGTCTGCACTTTTAACCAGACATTTAGTTAGGGTCTTCTTAGCAAAACTGCAGGTAACATTGTGATTTTTAATCCCTTTTGAATCCCAAAATCTTCTACCTTATTGTGCTTCACTTCAAAAAAAAAAAATTTTTTTTGAAAAAACCCTAATTTGATCTTTTAAGATATTAATCAGTTTTCAGTTATTCCAATTTTCTATTTCATTTGCCTTTGGGAGAATATCACCCATAGCAATATCTTCAAAGGTGTAACAGACTTAAGATCTTTGTTGTACTTTTTTGTGTGGATTGAAAACTGTCTGAACAGCTGTGGGAGGTGGGAGGGGCTCTAGCTTTATGTGTACCCATGCTGCTTCCTCCACCCCAGTGATGGGCAGAAGTGCCACCCAGCTCAGCCATGCACCCCTGTGCTGCAGGACTCTCTCAGCCCAGCAACTGGAGTGCAGCCCTTCTCATGCTGCTTACATAGTTCTTTTCAAGTTGACTCCTTTGTTTCCCTAAAATTTTCTGTTAATCTCTTGGCTACTGTTTATATGGCAGATGGTTGCTTTAACCAGACTTCGTAGTTGTTGAGTTCGTCTTCTGTGAAACCAGTTTCTGGGCAAAGACCCTCACAGACACTTCTGGCTGTCCTACTCATGTACACATTCCCATCCTATCCTGGGCCATATACTCCAAAGAGGCCATGTGAATCCCTGCCCACACACTCACCTAACGCAGTTTGTCTGTATCTTAAACTTGCATTTACGTCTGAACTCAAAAGCAGCTGCATTAAGTCAACCCACTATCTGTTATGATTAATTTAAGGATATGTGCACAGCTACACAAATCAACTGAAAAAAAGCACTACTGGAGGGATAATGGTTCTTTTTGTTTCTCAAATAGCTATTTGGTTTTGACATTACCATACGCAAGTGAGAACAATGACCGCCCAGCAGTCAGTTTCTGTGACTTTCAGAAGGGCGAATTTGTGAGCATGCTTGGCAATTTGTTCTTGCGACCATTAGGTAAATTGTCATATTTATGCGGTGATATCCAAAGTATCAGGAATAATAATAAAGAAGTGTCAGCTCTCTGTACATGCTAATGGAAGATGACTTTTAACTTGTTTGTGCACACTAACAAAACATCAAATATCTTCATCCCCTCAAACTGACCAAAAGATGAATTTCAAACCCATAATGGCATTAAAATGCATCAGAAATGAAAACAGCATAAGGATTCATCATAGGTCAGAAAACAAAAGTGCTTTTAAACTATCAAGAGCACAGTATATGCTATTCTAATTTTTCTCCACTTCAAGTTTCTGAAATATTTATTAAGGAATAATCTCTAGAATAATGAATGTTGCTTTCCTATAGAAGCACAGAATGCATGCTATATTTCTGCTATAGCATCTTATTAAATATGGATGTTGTGAGTTTCTAGTCACTTTGGGGCCAGCTACTGACTACTCTGTCTTTTAGCAAACAATGCTAGTTCAGTTAAGGTAGAAAACCAAGGCCATTAATTTACTGATGGCATCTCAAAACTACAAAAACTATCTTTTCTATGTTTTGATGGTTTGGGGATATTAGAAAGCTACATATCTGATGGGGTAGCTAAGCATTTTAATATTTAATATGTTTCACAACTTTAGTGCATCTCACAGTCCAAATAAAAGATAGATATAATGTTTGAAAATATTAAATGTTTAAGCAGAAAGATCTTGTGGTACTCTCAACAACTAAGCATCATTCCTTAATACATAAAAAATAAAATTCAAGAATGGTAAAAGCATCTAGGATGTGTTCAGATAGTATAAAAGCAAAGGTAATGGGCATTATTAAATCTCTGACTACAAAATCATAGGAGTAGCTACCTCAAAATAAGAGGAAAAAAAAAAGTGAATATTTCTTGTGTATCTGGGTATTTCTGTCTTTCTCATCTCCTCTGAATGATACACATTCTTCTCCAAGAAGGTAAACTGTAAATAAAAATAAGTGGGTTTATGAAGCTGACAAGTCTGACAAGCCACACCTGTTTGTTATTTTAATTCACTCTAATGTTTCTAGGTTGCCAGTTGGCTATAATTAGAATATATAAAAGAGGCTTGGTCCCCCGTATGATTAGGACAGTTGGATCAGGGGACATAGAAACAGTCTCAGGAGCTCTAGCTCTCAAAGAAGGTCTGACCGCATCAGGCTGCTCGGTAGGCTGCATTTACAAAAACACATTATTCAGTCTGTGGCTGGGGAAAACCCTATGTATCACAGCATAAATTAGTGAGTACTTTTATATTGAAAGAAATATGAACAAAAGAAAGGGTTCTTGGAAATGCAGTTGTCCATCTGTGCCAGACATGTGACACGTTTTGTTCTGCCTTTTAACTGGCTGGTACAAAGCTCTTTCCCCTTCCAATGCCATGTGGAAGCATGGGCCATTAGTTGACATGAATAAAGTGACCCTTTAGTGGGGTTATTGTTGTTAATCTGAGGGCGAGATCACAAGATCTGTGAGTGTGTAGTGTTTTTCTCTGTCTTCTCAAGATTGTTTTCTGAGCCAAGCCCCACCACTGTTTGCACTCACGCCTGAAAGAGTGTCAGGATTCTCCTAACTGGAGATGGTTACCTGTGCAGGGGCCACTGCTTCAGTCCGTGGTCTCCGTGTGCTTTTAGGATCACTTTTAGGATTTTTAGCTGAACTAATTCTCATTCGGTTGCACTTGGCAACCTTGAATATCAAATTCTGGTTTCGGAAGGCTTAGCTGGTCTATTGAAGTATTGCTGCCACATGCTGCTGCCTGTCCAGCAAGTTTTCTGAAATCTCTTTGCTGTTTCATTAATCTTATTAAATGATTTCCAACCTGAATGGTAGCAATCAAGTTAACTATTTCTTTATTTTAATAGTCTGGGGTTTTTATTTTGAATTCTTAAACTTGACCTCAAAACAAGTGCTTCTAAATGCTAATGCTAATTGCATGTCTAAAATCAAACTGCTTTAAGTTCAATTTCGTGTTTTCCAAAATACTGAGGGGTGCAAAAGACTGGGAGATTGTTTTCTAGCCTCAGGGTTGGCCTTCTGAAGAAGGATGATTGAACTCCAATTCTACCCTTTGTCAGCTTATTGGGCATGTAGGCGAATACACACCATCTTTAGAGGCTGTCACAGCTCTACTTCCTTAGCACACTACCTAATAATTCTTGCTAGGATAGGCAGAAAATGTCCCTAGTGATTTCTGGGAACCAGAATATTTCCACAGACATGTCAGTAAGGTCTGTCTCCCTGAAGTCACAACTATAGCTCTCAGTCTGTTAGTAGTAAAATGCAAAAAAAAAGATACTGCTTTTTTATTTTTAGAAGTACTTGGATACACTGGGCCTGTGTTGATTGATGTTTGAAAATCTAAAATAAATGTTCACTTCTATTTATGATTTAAAATTTCCCTAATATTTTTTTTTTTATAAATGATAAGCAGCTAAAGGAATAAAGTAAGCAATACATTACCTGGTATTCTTAAATTAACAGAACAGGCTTATAGAAAACCTTATTAATGATCTAATTGATACAAATAGATGCAATATCCATCAAATAGATCATTACTGCAGAGATGAGGATTTTGCTGTTTGTGTTAAAGCTTCATTTCAGCTCTGTGCCAAGGTATTTTGAACTGCATAGTTTTATATTGCTAAATTGGGGAAACACAATCTTAGTATCTCTTTAGACTTTTTTTTTTTTTTTTTTTTAACCAAGCGTCTAGTACTTTGGAAAAATCTGAATTAATGGTCCTGGTTTATCTGCATATACTGTGGAAACGTAATTTAAAGATGATTATGTTAAATCACTGTGTTATTCTTGTGACAAATGCAGTTAGTTAAAGGGTGTACTTCTATCAGTGCAAAATCTTCACTTAGTGTTATTATTCAAGTCACTCTTTAAATTGCCTTCATAAATATCCAGCTGTAAGAAGTCTAGCATCTAAGTGTGATATATAGATAAGGACAGCTTCCCAAAATGGCTTGTAACCAATATCTAAACTTTGCTATAAATAATTACCCGAACTGCATTTTTCCTTGCAATATTTAGAACACTAACTGGGAATTTCTGCATTTACTGTCTACTTTCTGTATTTACTGTAGTCTCTCTTCTGTTTTTTATAAGCAGTACTCACAAAGGAAGACAGTTAAAATACAGCCCAAAACTTTAATTTTTCAATACTGTAAAAATATCTTGATTTTTTAAAAAATATTTCTTAGGGCTAAAACACACTATCAAGAGTGGAAAGACCCTTAAGAATTAATACTCATTTATGGGGTGGGAGGTATGCTTTTCAGTATTAAAGCATAGAACTGGAATGGTTCTCTTGCATCATCTACCAGCTGAATAGGGCCATATCAAATAATCTGATTAATTTCTACATGAAAGTTTTATGTGGATGTTCTTGAAATAAGAATTAACAATATTTTATGAAATTTCAGAGGAAGGACAGATAAACTTCCCTATTCAGAATTTGAACATACAGATAGATTCTATTAATCCTCATGTGATCCTTTAGTAATTCTGATTCTTTCTTCAACTTTCTTTTTTCTCCCATCACAATTGCTAAGTTAATTTTCCCAATAGCAACACTACTGCTTGGTAGTTTGTAAGTTCCTTTAATGCTTAGGTTATTCCAGTAGTACTTCCTTGCTAGCATTCTCTTGTTTCCACTAAAATGGAGATTTTTTTTCCAAACCTGTTCTGCTGGTTTTTATGAAATTTTCAACTCTAGTCTCATTATTTTTTATGAAATTTTCAAGTCTAGTCTCTTTTTTTTTTTTTTTTTTTTTTTTTTTAATGCCTCATGGAGAGAACAAGCAAGTAACTTTGAGAATGAAATTAATTTTTTTTTGTACATCGAAATAAAAAGCTGAGGTGACAAGGCCAGGTTTTGAATAATTCCAGTATTTTAGAAGTAAATTTGAAATTTAGTTTATCTTTTGCCATATTAAGCAAAACTGTGAAACAAATTCTAGTGATTATGCTGTGCAGTTTGTTTCTTGCTGCAGAATGTGTTAGGTACAGCCCTCTTCTATTTACCAGGATATTTAATGTTATCTGCAGCTTTGTATCAGTAGTGAAGTTGATCGAGCAAACATTGTAGTCAGTGGCAGAACTTAACATAAATCTTACTCTTGCAGTCCAGTCTTTGCAGAATCCGGAGGCAGAAACAGCATGAAGATTTGACAGTAAAGTAAATAATTAAAAAAGTAAACTTATCTGCTTGTCCTTGGTATGTGAGAGATCAAACATGAACTACCTAATGGTATTTTCTGACCTAAGAACTTGTGAACTAGTCCTAAACAACGTTTTACATGTGGATTCTACTCTGTAATGCACTGAAGTTAAGCTAAAAGGGTATGTCCAGGACTTAATCCTTTTGGTTAATTTACGTGGTAACAGACTTTAAATGCACTGTCACTTTTTTTTTTTTTTTTTTTTTTTTTTTTTTTTTAAACTAATTGAGTTTATCTTGAACTGCAGATCTGGACATAAGCAACAGTGAATTAGGGAGCTTTTGAAATATTTAGTATGTCCTTATTTAAACCATTATATATATAGTCTGCTCCTACATCTAAGTTTACTATCCTCATAGCTTATGGACAGTTTATAGATGGTAGTGTCTCACACTATTAGATTTTAGACGATACATTGAAGTGTGCTTATGCATCAAAGTGATCCTTTGCATTATGTCTTGTATTCAGCTGTTGAGAAATGAGGGTAAAAGAAAGATTGCTTGAAGTTATTTTGAGGTACTAAATGATGGTTTTGGGGGGTGTGTGTCTTTTTTTAAATAAGCACTAATAGGATGAATGCTAGTTTTTTTATTTAGCTTTAAGTTGTCATAAAGCCTTAAAATACAAATTAGTGTCACGTTTGTGCCAAAAGAATGTATATGGCTTATTGAACTCCGTGGATGCATCTTGATTTTTATCATACTTCTGTGCTTAGCTCTAAGATAAATTAAAGTCTTTTTTCAAATTGTAAAAATCTGCCTTTCTAATGTTCCCTAAAAAGTGTACATAAATCAAGCCCACAGAATACTTAGTTATATAATGTTGTCAAGATTACAATTACTTGATAAAATATCACAGAGAAGTTGATTTCTTGAGTATTTAATTTTATAAGGAAGAAATTTGCAGATAGAGAACAGTTTTTGAAGTAGGTTCTTAAATTAGTGATAGATTGTTTCATTTCTGAGGATGTCACTTGCTGACTAAATATGCTTTCTGTGATGTTGAAAAGAATGTTTCATTTTCTTTATAATACTACTAGCTGAAGTGCAGTGCTGCTCTGTGAGACTTCAGGGACAGGAAGAAAACTGTAACCAGACCAGGGCACTTTTGGGAAAGCAAATTTTAGTGCCTATTTACATTTCCTACTTGTCAAAGATAGTTGCTTCTGTGACTTACTTGTTCCACTCAGCAGTAGTGGCTTGGTTTGTAGAAATCATGATCTTTTCTAGATTTGGAATATGCAACAGATGGAAATCAGTTACAAAGGTAGGATGGGATAGAGATAAGGAGAAAGGAATGCAGCTAGCATTTCATTCTGACTAGCTGTGGAGACTCACAGGCTGATTTGGGGTTCATTCATCACTCATCTCTATTGCTACCTTAAGAACTGAACTTGATTAATTTTAGCACACGTTGGCCATTTGGGTCTCACTGGACTGTTTCGTTTTAGATTGTGTCCAGGTGGAAAGTTTGCAGGTCGATATAATTAAATTACACCTGAACTGATGCCTGTGCTATTGATTCTACAAAGAGTCTGAGATATGAATGGACCTAGCTGTTCTGCTTTCCTACCAGTTGCTTATCTTCATGCAGGAAACAAGGGCTATGCTGTTCCTGGTAGCTGAGATATCCAGCTCGTACTTCTTACAAATACTAGGCACCAATTATTTTAACATTATTTTGTCAATTGTATACATATGTGCAGAGATACATCTTTACAATTTTGTTGTACTGTCAACAAATACATAAAGCTGAGTCTTAGAATGCAACGTACAAGAAGAGGCAAACATCAGTTGTAATAGATTTTGACATCCTTTGTCATGGTTACAGGAAATCCAAATTATAAATGGGAATCAATCTATCTTTTTTGGTGGTTTTGAAAGAATCAAATTCAATTTTGTAATGTTATTTCATTAGGCTTCCTTTTCTGTTTTCAAATAAGGGTTATTTTCAAATTTCTGTTCAATTTTTCTTTCTTATGGAACAATTTTGTCTCCATACAATTTCCATTTTTGCTGCTTATCCCTAGTGTAAAGGGCAGAGAATATTTTACTGCTTCATTTCTGCTTGTAAAGTTTTTCTGGTAAATGTCTGTCTAATATGAGCAAATTACTTATTTATCTTATCCTAATTAATACAGCAAGAAACAGACTCATAAGAGAAAGAGAGAAGTTTTGTGTTACCATCACCCAGACCATACTCTGCTTAGTTCAAAAATAGTACTTTGTCATAGCTGTCTTTGTCTTTGCCTTGGACTAACACTTCACAGTGACTGCCACTTACGATGATACACATGCAAACATCTATAAAGACGCAAGATTGCTTTGTATTATGACTTGAATAGAATGGCAGTGTAGATGTTACGTCCCTAGAGGAAAAAAAAAAAAGACATCATACTGATGTCTAAATATTCAGAAGTCTCTCTGAACAGCAAAGAGCTTGTGGTTGACTTCTCTTGCTTATAGAGATTTTATTCAGGGTTTTTTTTTCACTGAGTTGCCATAAATCTGCTGAGATTAAGGTATAATTAAACTTATTCGAAGATGAATTGAAAAGCTATTTTTCAATTTTAACTAAGCTAGCATAGGGAAACAGCATATCAATATCTTACTGGTTGTGTCTTCAAAATGTCAATGTCATGGCGAAGGCAGGAGAAGCGTGGCTATATCAAATTGGACTTATATTTAGGAGGGTGCCTGTATGATCTACTGAAGCTTCTGGGTATTTAACTCTGCTCCACCTCCATTTCCTCATACATGCTCCTTATTGCTGGAAAGAATGTCATTCACCCTTTTTCTGCCAAAGTCTCCACGAGCAAACCTGTCTCTCAGAGTATCTTGTTGACTAAGCTGGGAATGCAGAAAACGTCTGGAAACTGAAGTATATGGTTAAGGTATTTCTACACTTGTATTAAAGGATTGCTTTGTGCTAATAATTGAAGCTTCTAATGTATGTTCAAAGGGATATATAGCAAAAAACTATGTTACATAAGGGAAGATAAGGGGTGATACCAGGGAAGTCTAATTTTGGCAGTGGCATGTATCAGGATGAGAAATTTTCTCCCACTTCCCAAACTATGAATGAAGCCAGGCACATGGGAATAAGGCGAATATTCAAAAAAGGGAGAGCTGTCAATCACCTTTCTCACTGGACTCCAACACTTTTCGCCTTCTTGGAAGGATCACAGGGGAGCCTCTCAAATGAGTAAAATATGATTCAGTCAACCCTGTGAACAGTGATATGTAAGCATCAGAAGGCTCACAGACTTGTTCAAGTTATATATTCAAAAGTTTTAATTCTTGCTTTAAAGTTATCTTAAGCACACACGTGGAGAAAGTGTGTCAAGTGATTTCCATATATCTGATTCAGTTGATCAGACCTGAACTTTAGATGTTTGCCACAGATGTCTGTTATCCCTGCCCATTCCAAATGCTGAAGAACAGATGTAACAAGTGAGATTGCTCAATTTGTCAAGGTGGGGAAAAAAATTTAAAAATACAAAGAAATGGAAAAAGGAGAACAAAAAGTTTTCAGTTGAAAACAAAATTGCCTGGAGATTTCAGCACTCTCTTCAAGTGAATTTTAGCTTTGAAAAATATTTAAAGGTTTGTAAAGGTTAGTTTAAGAACGCTCAGAACAACTGAGCAGAACTATATGTACGTGCATGTATTTTGCATTAGAATAGCAATCTTTTTTTTTCCTCTTGATTCAGTCTCCTAGCCACTGTTAGTGACCTCAGACCTGAAAACCTAAAAGTCTGCAAAGATCCTGCCCAAACTGCAACGTTTTACCACTGTTTTTGCCTTTAAGGAGGAGAGTGCAGGACTGTCTGTAAGCTGGAAAGGTTTTTGAATACTTTTGCAGAAGCAAAGCCACAATTTAGAATGAGGAATTTTCTAAATATCAACGAGTCTTTGAAAAGAGAGAGAAAGGAAAAGGGGTGCCTATAGCTTTCTGTAATATAAAAATGTGGAGTGAGAGAATGGGAAATAAAAAGGCATTCAAGTGTAGAATTTGACTGAATTTTCTATAAAATGACGCTAAGCATTCAGGAGAAAAACCTTCAGTAAATATTGGAGTGAGTACAAAGAATTCCCTTCAAAGACTTAATTTCTTGTGCTTTTTAAATGCCTACTAAGATGAATAGCGTGCCAGGGATAGCAAGAGCATAGAAGACTACATTAAATGCTATTATGGCCTGTTGGCATTAGCTTTTTCATGGTGATATCCCAAGATCAAACATGTGATTATTACAGCTTACCGTCTTGGGAACGGTGAAGGAGTTAATGTGTAACTAGCCAGCTCTTATAAAGTGAACATTTATTTAGAAGAAGAATGTGTGGTATAAGGAGAGTAACTTTCCAAAGTGGCTGCTAGTGCCAACTAAACTATTGAATGTTGCCTTTTAGTTTTTAAGCAACTATGAAAACAACTTTGGCTCAATTCCTGTTGGTACAAATTGGTGTTTCTGTACTTAATTCAACAAAGTGATAGTTTAACATACAGCAAATTGGATGGAAATCTGATTCCTTTGTCTTCATGGTACTCTCTTATACTCACATTAATAATCATTATAACACTGTTATTAGTCAGCTCTTTTTCCCTTGCTAAAGTAAAACAAAAGTAGTCTATCTTACTTGTTCTATTTTGCAGAGTGAATGCCGTCCATAAAAGTGTTGTTAGGTTGACAGTGTTTTGAAATGAAGTTCTCCATCCAAACTGAAAGATGGCCTATGTAAAGGGACAAATCTTTCTGATATTGTTTAGCTTGTGAAGCCTGATCCATTCGAGAAGTCCTGTGGTCTGCAGTCCTAAGGTTCATCATTTTTTGGAGGGACTGTTGAGACTACTAATAAAAATACGTTTCCAAAACATTGTACACGTAGATGCATCCATAAAATTAACACTAGTGATACCAGATTGCACGGCATAATAGAAACTAGACTATTTCCAAGTTAAACCAACTTCCAAAGAACATTTTGTATTAACAAGTTGTTATTCTTTTGATTTGGATCTGATTCATGCAGCGCCACCTCAGACTGAAGTTTTTCAGACGTTCTGTTACCACTTCCACTGTGGATAAATTGAGGCATAAAGATATACCCTGAAGTGCAGGGAACATTTCAGCATTAGGTGACTGTGGTGGGCAGAATAGTTCTGGCACCCATTATACTGGGCAAGAGTTTATACCGTCTGCAGCGCTGAGTTTGACTGTCTTTCTTCAGTAATGCTATGTTTCTTGTAATTCAATGAAAAAGAAGTAAAATTTTGTTTCCTCAGGAATCTTATTCAGATATTTAAGTACCAGTGATGCAGATTTGTTATTTTGTTTGTTTTAAATGAGAATCTTAAAATACAATATGGATATTTTAATGGTGATTAGTGATTTTTAGCATCCTGCCCCATTTTGTCTTGTCTGTCTGCATTATGTTTGCTTACTAGATTGAAAACTAAAAACCAAAACAAAACAAAACCAAAACACCAAAAAACAAAACCCAGGCAAAACAGCTCATCTTTTTCTATTAGTCAAAAAGTACACTGTAAGTACTGTTGTGAAACTCCGAGTTGAATTACAAGAGTACATATTCTGATTCCATGTTGGCTTTGAACATAAACAAATTAGAGTTGTTAATTTTGTGAGAAGTTTCATCTAGATTAGGCTTTACCTTGAACTCCCACTTTCATATTCCCTAGGACAACAGAACAATAATTTGCTGTGTAAACAATAACAGTAGGGACTAAGCCTCTCTGGATACCCCCATCTGGCAGAGGAAATCTGGTTGTTAGCATATCAAAAGACTCAGTGAATTTCTTCAGTTTATATACAGACTTAAAGTAATAGAACTTTGTAAAACTTTCTACTATTTCTATCATTTTTACTAAAATTAGGAATCCTATAACATTTATTGGAGACAGTGTTATTTTTGCTTTTAAAAACTGAGAGGAAAATCTCTAGCCTCCTTTTGTTTATGTACAAAATATTTAATTTCTTAAAAACAAAATTCCCAGCTTTCCTGTTCTCAAGTCACTGCTTTTTCTGTGAAGGTAAATGCCCACCTGAGACTGGATGTTGCTTTCTTGCTGCAGTGAAAAACAGTCTCGGGTTCCCTCATGGTAGTTTTTTTGTTTCTTTGCATAACAAAATCATTTCTGCCAAATTATCTGTTGTCTTGGAGCACCAACAAATAACACTGTGTTCAGCATATTAAAGTCCCTCTTAATGTTCTGAAACTAGCTGATTTGAGGTTTACTGTCTGTGTTATTGAAGCTCTCATAAAAGTATGGGGGTGGGGGAAGGTGTTTGTTGTTTGCTCCCCCCTGCCGCCTGAATACAGTATTCTGGGCCTATCTACCAGTGTGATGTGTTGTTAATATCTGTTGTTAATAGTCATCACCTACACATACATTCCCTCAGTTGCATAGGACAGATTTGGTTTCTGTCCTCAGAAATAAGGTGAATAAATTTCCTCTTCAGTGATGTTTTTGCTCAGTGTTACCAGGGAAATGAAAGGAAGATGAGTCCTGGAAATAATAGGGTTAAACTGATACGTATTTATTCCATTGTTGGTTTTGTTTTTTTTTTTTTTTTTCCCTTTTTCTCCTCTACTTTGGTTGATTTAAGTCTCTGTTTTCTTGGATTCACTGAAGAAGGATAAAACACACCAAAAAAACCCCATTATTGGTTGCTATTATATATGAGAAGAAGCAGCAAAGTTTTAAATAAAAATGACTTGCCAAATATTTTATTTTCAGTGAAGTATCTGAGAGTGTTTGGTACAAGCACTTGTGTCTCAACAGAAGGTACATATTGCAAAAGTAGAACGACAAAAAAAGATTTACTGGCTGAAACAATTCCCACTGTCATGTGGTACATAAGAATTAAATATTTATACCTACTCACTGGGATAATAAAACTGTATTCAATTATGTTGTAGACACTACCAAATGATTGTTGAGGCCTCTAATAACATTGGAACTCATAAAATATATAGTATAAACAATACATGAGAAATCATTATGGGAAAATAGTCTCTGGTCCATAGAATTTGCTTGTTTGTTAAAAAGAACTCTTGAGGCAGGTGACAAAGACCATCATAAGTCTATGGTAGCCATAAATGTGAATTTCAAAGGTGTTCTGTTGATGGTGATCTCCAAAGCTGTAATCGTTTGAGGTTGCATGATGAAGCATGGTTGTCCCTCATGACTGGCCCAAGCCTTACAAACTCTTAGAAATGCAACAAGTGCTGTCTTTCTTTAGCTGGGATAATGTAATAAAAATCTGAATTGTCCTCTTTCTTCCTAAATATAAGTCATTAGTCCTTTCATGGTAGGACATTGCAACACAGGTGCATTTCTCGCACTCCCTTGCCAGTTAAATAAGAATGCTATGGGGTCCTGAGTTTGCTAGAGCCCATCTGGGACACTGTATTGCGGTTATGGCTTTGATTCACTAAGGCAATTTGCACCAGCTTGTATTTAGATACGTGAGAAATCTCACTGGCTTCAGCACAACACTTGTGTAGCACCTTTGTCAGATCCTGCTTGTAGTCCGAACCAGCAAGAAACAGTGTCTTTTGTTCAAGCATCTTTCCTTGTAGGTTTATAATTCCTCTTAGACTTGTTCACTGCAGGCATATCATTGTCAGAAATTCTTCCCTTTATTTCTTCTGGGACTGTTCTGTTTAACTTTGTCAGCCAAGGAGCTCCAGCTGTGTCGTGACAATTTTGTAATTAGCTATTGCTAGCAATAACTTTGCTTTCAGATGGAAGAGTATTATTAACCCTTGCTTTTTCTCCCTCATGCCATATTTTCTCTTCCTTATCTCTGAGAAGATGGTGTGCACTTCTTTTCAAGCAGTCGTAACCATTAGTAACCAAAACTCAACAGAGCACAGCATTTGTCCGAAATCCCATTGCTTCCAAACCGATGCTGTAAATGAATCCATTCCTATGCGAGTATGATTATTTTAAAAGCCTTATCAGAGGAACTGGAATTATTTTCTCATTTCCTGTCGGTAAATGGATCTATTGATCCTTAATAACTTCACAATTATTCTGCTAATTGTCAGGTTTCCATTATTAAGTTTAAAAATAGGCCATCAGATTGTCAGGTATGTGTTGCATCACTATGACTTGAATGCATCAAACTATTTTGACATAGCAGCAATGAATTTTGGCAAATAAAAAGAAATATGTTCCTACTTCTGTTAGTCAACATCCTAAAGTAGTTGGAGAAAATGAGAAAGTATCAGCATTGCCTACCATCTGAGCTACATGCCAGTACTGATAAAAAAATAATTAAAAGATAACAGTGTTTAAAAACAAACTACAAGCCTAGCCAAGGAAAAAAACAAGCAGACAAGTTTTATGACAATATAAGTTAGTAAAATATTACTTTTTAACCTTAGGAGCTCAGAAGGAGTCAATACTCAATGTGACATTAATTCTTGTAGAACCCTGATGTTTCTTAGTTTTTGCTTAGTATACAGTAGAACTGTAGTATGTTCTATTTTTTTTTAACTTTCTTTTCTCTGTTTTTCCTAATTACCCTGGTAAAACAGTGAATTTTTTTTTTTTTTAATTCTTTTTTTTTTTCTCCTGACAGTGTTGTAAAAAGATACAGTTGACATTTGGGAGGATTATGAAGTTACTGGCTTGAAAATTCTATACAATGACAGTTTATCAGAAATGTTTTTATAAAATATGTTCAGAGTGTGTGGCAAAAACGTTTAGTGCCTTTTCTAGACTTGTCGATGAATTGAGACGAAGGAGTATTTATGAGTTAAGATAGTCTGGAATGGGCTGGCATTTTATTTTATATTTATAGGTTTAATTTATATTTAAGTGCTTCAGATTCCTTATTTATCAACAGAACTGGATTTATCCCTCATGCCACTCTTTTCTAGATTGATTTATGAATGTTAGGATGAATTGTAAGATAGCATCTGTTTAAGAAATACAACTTTTTGAATTACCCATTTTTCTTGATATGTTGTTCAGTTTATGCATATAATTTCTATGATGTCTGAGTAAGAAAAAAAAATTAGAGGATCTTTAATGTCAGATACTTTATTGGGCATAAATTACTGAGTTTTGCTAGCAGAGGGCTGCAGGGGTGTCTGTGTGGAAGGAGGCCATGAAACTGCCCTATAGCCAGGGTTCAGCTGACTCTGAAACCGGTGGAACCGCCCCACAGGTGCCAAATTTCAGCTAGTCAGAGGTGTGCACATAGCATCTCTGTTCAGACATACTCGAGAAGCTGTGGCGGTCCCTAGGGAGGAGAAATACACAAGTACGCAAGAAGACATTGTTGAGGGCATGGCTGAAGTCCTCTTGGAGGGAGGCACTCTCTGTCAAGAGGAGGTACCTCTGAAGGGCTGTGGCCCATGTGGGACCCACATCAGGGCAAAGGACAACCCTGAAGAACTGTGGCCTACAGCTGACCCGTGCTGGGGCAGGGACACACCCGAAGGGGCCGCAGCACATGAAGGACCCATGCTGAAGCAGAAGAAAATGAGTAAGTAGCAAGGACTGGCAGAAAGAAGCCATTACACCAACAGCCCCAACCTCCTGCACCACATGTCACCTCGCGGAAAGAATGGGATGAAGCGTAACATGGGAAAAACTAGGGAATTTGAGACTAGGAAGGGGGAGAAAAAGTGTTTGGCTGAAGTGGAGCATGGGAAAGAGGGAAGAAAGGCATTTACTTAAGTGTTCATTTATTTGTTCATGATTTCTTTTGCTCTACCTGCATCAGTGATTAGAATTTTGTGTTAATTGACAATAAAGTAAAATTCCCCAAGTCAGGACTCTTTTGCCTGCAACATGTACTCTTTCAGTGATGTCTGAGTAACAAACTGCCACAACATTTTTAATATCGGGTATTTTTTCCATAGAAACGGCTCACTTTAAATCAAATCAGTGTTTGAATGAGAGGCAGGTGTTTCAGGAAGACAGAAGAGACCATGTTAAAGAAATTTAACATGACACAAGAAATGCATTTGTCATTTATTCTGCTTAGCATATATCTAGGAAGACTTTTATTGTAATATTTGATTATTTTGTATTAACAGTTGATGTTCTTCCCTCAGTTGAGACTGTTACGAGTAGGCAGCATTTGAGCCACCTTTAAAAAGCAGCCATCTCAATGAAGCCAGCTATTCAATAATAAACAAAAATGCTACAAAACACTTGAGATCAGAAGTGCTGCTTATCATTCATTTTAAAGCAATCTGTTGTTAGAAAATTAGAAATGTTATAATTACTCAGAAATACATTGTATGTCAACATCTGGCAGAATCCTTGAGTGCTTTATGAATTTTGACCCTAAACTTGCTAATTTTGCGCAGTTTATTTTACTAATTGTTACATGGAAATTCCATAGTCCCACTTGTGCCCTGTGGAGTAGATATTTCAAACAGCTGTAATATAAGACAGGGGATCTGTTCTCCTCAGGTTGGATGAGTAAGCACTGATGTAAATTTGTACTAGTGGTGTTTTAGCCAGGACAGCTATCTTCTGCATTTTGTTTTCTTTTTTTACCCTTATATGCTGAGATGAGGAACTTTTTTCCACTCTCTGTAATCAACATGGGTGATGAAGCTCAGGGAGAAATACCATCCTTTTTCCCCATGTCTTTCACCAAAAGACCAGACCCAATTGCCACTATTATATGCAAATAAGCCCATATTTGGACCTGCTACATAGAAAAAAGAAACCATCTAGCAGAATTAATTAATCCAGTTCCAGAAAAGAGGAGGAAATGGACATTTATTCCCTGCTTTTCTACCTTTTAGCTTTTTCCTTTTAATTCATTACTTTTTTTTCCCACAATAAGCAAATGAATGTTTGAAGTTCTTTAACAGATGTTTTCTTATTTTACTCAGGTGGGATATTTATGATGCATTAGTCTCTTTTATGTCATTTTATTTTGGCAGCTACCTTCTGAACTAATTAGCACACTAGAGAGATCTCCAAATAGGAAGTACATGGGCAACCAGTGGTTAAGTATTTGAGAGCATATTGCAGAGTCCATCGTGACTGAAATATGAGACTGCGGCATGCTTGCAATCACTGCCTGTGGCATAATTGCATTTCTGAAACACTGAGATGTTACAGCTCTGAAGTTTTTTTTTTTTTTTGTGCAACTTTATAAAGGAAACACCAAAGACCTCTTAAATTGTTGTGAATTACAATTTTGGATAAATTACACTATGCGGGATAACTAACATATATATTATGTTGTGAGTGTGCTTTGTCAGAAATGACTGGAAGCATTTAAGTAATGTGTGTACATATTTATATATATGTGTGTGTGCTTGCTCTGTGACTAAGATTCTGACGTTTTGTCTAACACAGATGAAGTTACTAGAATTACAATTTATATGATGCTGGTATAGACATAAGGGTGCAACAAAACAATTTCAGATTTATACTAGTAAATGATTTTCTACTACTGCATTTTGTAGTAACTTTTTCCTATCAAGCATTTATCTGTAGCATGACATCTGCAGTGTTTGTCTTCCAAAAAGCATAAAGTTTACCGTCATACTAAAAGCTAGATTATCTGATCACTTTTTTTAGCTATCCTGACCCATATTGCGCCTGGTTGACTGTTAATGGTAGCTGAAGATACCAGAAGTAAGAATGAAATATTTACTCTATTTTTTCACCAGGAAGATGTGTCAGTATGAGAGAGAATGAGTTAATGAAAGAGAAAGAGACTAGAGCAGAATTTTGTCCTACCTGACAATGGCTTACTGGGCTTACAAAGACACTGGGCTGTGTCTTTGTAATGTTCAGTTAACTACCAAAACCCTATTGAGGAATTGACTATTTACCAGTGTCATTCTTTAAAATGTGACATTGATAGAATGACTAAGGACAGTTCTGTTTCCATCCTTTTAAGGAATTAAGGTTCTGTTTTTCTTCAGGGTTTAAAGAAGTGAGCTGTATCATCTGAAGTGAGAATTTGTTCAGGAAAATCTACCAAATATGAAACAAAAGCTTTTATTTTTTTGCCAATCCGTAATGGATGGCTTGGAAGCTTTATTAGAAGAGTAGAAATACACAGCCACTCAAAAAAAAATCCATTTGAACATAGGAATTTAAATCACATCAGCATTCTGTCTATCTAGCTGTTGATCTTTTGACATGTAGCAATTGCTGTTTATAGATGAATATACAAAGCAAAAGTAACACAGTGTCTCTACAGGAAAAGATTTTTAAATCCACCATGTAATTTCTCCTTTTCCTCACTGAAATGTATGTTGACTCACTCTTCTGATGCTCCACGTGAACAGGCCAAGAGACAGACTTAATTTTTTTTTTTTTTTTTTCTTTCAGCTTTTGACTATAAATCAGTGCCCTTTCATACTAGGCCATTGACATATACTTAGTAAAAGATGCAAGGGAACAAGTTTGTCTTCATTAATCACGATGAAAACAGAGAAGCTTTCTACCCCAGTCGTGAGAGTTGTGTAACTAGAAGACAGCAGGAGTCTTTGCACTCTGCAGCTTCTAACGCACTCCAGAGTTATTTAATATATCAGTGTCAACCTGGAACTGTTCTCTCCAGGGATAGTATCATTATCTTAATAAAATACAACTGGATGGTGTTTGTCTGAAGTGGCAAAATTTAATCTCAGTTTCACAAGAATTTTTTATACGCTTGTGCAGCCAGCTCTCCAATTTGAAAAGTATTTTTTTTCCTGATGTTCTGTAATTTTCATATGAAAGTTAAACCTTTGTGTTTGTTTGGTTTTGTGTTAATGGTTTGGTTTTGTTTTGAATGCAGCACAGCTTTTGGGGGAAATAATGCTTATGAAATCATATTACTATTTCTGCTGTGTCTGTGTAGATATGCCTCTGGACTGTGTGATGGCAGGAGAGTTCAGACATTTTAAATAACTTTCACAGCTCAGATTCCTGCAGATTTCAGGAAACACGTGGCCATAGTGCTAAGACTACGTCCATCAAATAGGGTAAGTCCATCAAATGAGGGTTGGCTTGCAGTATGATCTTACACTTCAGTAAGTATCAAATAATACATATGGGGAACATACATATCAGCAGTTTACAGTCCCAGAAAAGCTTCATGTACTGCTTATTCCTTCCAGGATACCCAGATCAAGCAAAACCTCTAATCCATAGGTTACCAGATCTCCTTTGTTCCTGAACTTATTAACTACTTAAATTCTGTGGCTTCTTAGCCCATAAATTGGTATATCGTTGGAGACAAGACACAGGAGTTTCAGTCTGAGTCTGTCCAGCAGAAGTATTATTTTGGACTTGCTGATCAATTTCTGCACTCTATCTTTCCTCTAAATTAAGGGAGTCATTCATTTGGTCGCTGTATATAGGAAATGTACTGGGATAGCAGAGACAACATGATAAAGGAACCCAGCTGATAGAGGACCTAACAAGGACAGATGCCCTGCTGGACCTCACACTCACAGGTAAGGAAGGGCTTGTTGGGTATACAAAGATCGAAGGTGTCCTTGGATGCGGTGACCATGGGATGGTGGAGTTTGGGATCCTGAGAGGAGGAAGCGGGGCAAAAAGCAGGATCACCACCCCGGACTTCAGGAAAGCAGACTTTGGCCTCTTCCAGAGAAGAAGGATCTGCTTGGAAGAGGCCCATGGGAATAGGCCCTGGAGGGAGGAGGGGCCCAAGAAAGCTGTCTAATATAAAAGGAACACCTACCTCCTCTGACCCCAATATCAGTCCTTCCCAATGAGCAGGGAGTAACGCAAAAATGCCAAGAGGCTTGCGTGGATGAACAAGAAGCTCCTGGCAAAACTCAAGCACAAAAAGGAAGTGTAGAGAAGGTAAAAGCAGGGACAGGTAACCTGGGAATAATATAGAGATGCTCTCCAGGCATGCAGAGATGTGGTTAGGAAAGCCAAAGCCCACCTGGAGTTGAAACTGGCAAGGAATGTCGAAGGCAACGAGAAGGGCTCCTGTAAGTACCTAAGTGGCGACAGGAAGACTAGGGGAAGTGTGGGCCCACTGCTGAATGGGGCAGGGGCCCTGCTGACACAAGACATGGAGAAGGCTGAGGAACGGAAAGCCTTCTTCACTAGCGAGACCAGTCTTCAGGAATCCGAGGCCCTGGAAGCTGCAGGGAAAGTCTGGAGCAAGCAAGACACACCCTTGGTGGATGCGGGTCAGGTTAGAGAATGCTCAAGCAAACCGGACGTACCTAAGTCCGTGGGCCCTGATGGAACGCGCTCACGCATGCTGAGGGAGCTAGCTGATGTCATTGCAAGGCCATTCTCTATAATCTCTGAACAATCACGGCAAGTGGGAGAGGTGCCTGAAAACTGGAGGAAAGCAGATGTGACTCCTGTCTTCAAAGAGGGCAAGAAGAAGAACCCAGGGCGCTACAGGCTGGTCAGCCTCACCTCGATCCCTGGGAAGGCGATGGGGCAACTAATCCTGGCAACCATTTCCGGGCTCACGAAGGACAAGAAGGTGAATGGGAGCAGTCGGCATGGATTCACCAGGAGGATTCCCAGTCACGCCTAACTAACCTCCAGTCATGCTTAACCAACCTGATGAGTTCCTCTGATGAAAGGACCAGCTTGGTAGACGAGGGAAGAGCAGCAAATATTGCCTACCTTGACTTCAGGAAGATTTTTCCATCAGGTCCTCATAGAGAAGCTAATGAAGTATGGGCTGGGTGAGCAGGCAGTGAAGTGGATTGAAAAAAACTGGCTGAATGACTGTCCCCAGAGGGTGGTGATCAGTGGTATGAAGTCTAGCTGGAGGCCAGTAACTAGTGATGTATCCCAGGGGTCAGTACTGGTTTGGATCCTCTTTAACATCTTCATTAATGATGTGGTTGATGGGACAAAGTGTGTCCTCGGAGAGTTTGCTAATAACAAAAAACTCAGAGGAGTGGCTGGTATGCCAGAGGGTCATGCTGCTATCCCAGAGAGTCCTTGAGATGCTGGAGAAATGGACTGAGAGGAGCCTCATGAAATTCAAGAAAGGGAAGTGCAAGGTCCCGCACCTGGGGAGGAACAGCTCCAGGCACGACGACACACTTGGGGCCATCCAGCTGGAAAGCAGCTTTGCAGAAAATTCTCTGGGGCGTCTGATGGACACCAAGTTGCACATGAGCCAGCAATGTGCCCTTGCCACATGGAAGGCTAATGGTATCCTGGACTGTATTAGGACAAGTGCCAGCAGGTCCAGGTAGGTGATCCTTCCCATCTCCTCCGCACCAGTGAGGCCACACCTGAAGTAGTGTGTCCAGTTCTGGGCTACCCAGTATAAGAGACGTAGAGTGCAACTGGAAAGAGTCCAGCGAAGAGCCACAAAGATGATTAAGGTTGTTGAGTATCTCTCATACCAGGAAAGGCTGATAGAGCTGGCAGTGCTTAGCCTGGGGAAGAGTGGGCTCAGGGGAAATCTCATCAATGTATGCAAAAATCTAAAGGAAGGCTATAGAGACAGAGCCAGGCTCTCTTCAGTGGTGCCCAGTGACAGGGCCAGAGGCAACGGGCACAAACCGAAATACAGGAGGTTTCCTCTGAATGTCAGGAAGCACTTTTGCACTGTGAGGGTGACTGAGCACTGGCACAGGTTGCTCAGGAGATTGTGGAGTCTCCCACCTTGGAGATATTCAAAAGCCATCTGGACATGGTCCTGCACAACCAGCTCTAGGTGGCCCTGCTTGAGCAGTGGGGTTGGACCAGACAACCTCCAGACCTTCCAACCTACACCATTCTGTGACTCTGATAATGCATCCTCTGAAATGTGAAGCAACTTCAAATTGTATAATGGTTTTGTAATACTACAACTTCATAAAACTAATAGAAAAAGATATAGTTGCTTTACATCGTTAAAAGAAGTGCACATTAAGTGCTTGCTGCATTTTTAAAAGTGTTGATGATGATACAGACTTTGTGGCAATAAGTGTTGCAGGCAGAACTGTTGTTCAGATTCTGTTGGTCTCTAGCATATGAAATTGCCAGCCGAAGGAATGTATGTGCTAAATCTAAAACTGGACGCATTTGCTGTTTTGACACTTAAATTATGCTTTTTATCACGAGTCCATTTAACTTTGAGGTTATTCATTAGTGTAGGCTTCACCTTCCTTCTCCATTTCCTGAATGATGGAGATAATGGGATTGATTCTAAAGTTATTTAAGTGTTGTTATAAGTCAGAGGTGTGTCAGGTGGAGTTAATGATGTTGCATTCATGCAAGTGAAGTAAGAATCAGTAAATTGAGTATAGGAGAATTTCAGTAGGCTAGGAGAGCAAAGACTGAAAAGTAGGATAAATCTTGGTAGTAAGAGTGTAAAACTGAAAAAATGTATCATATGGAAGAAAATACCACATGACCTAGCTCCTCTGGTTTGTCTTGTTCCTAAAAATTCTCAGTATCTCCCACGTGGCTAAACTTTACTGTGCACTGCATACCACACCAGGCTAATTTAAGATGTACTATTTCCAAAAATGTATTTTAAAATATTGTTATATAAGGGAAATTGTAACGAACAGACTTTCAAAGCTGTTCATCTCATTTCTTTGATTATTATTTTTGACAGTGTTTGTTAAAAATTCCCAGTGTTATACCTTTTTATAACTAGGCAAGTAAACAGTGAAAAGATTAAAGAAGTTACATTGCTGATAAAAAAGAAAAAATTAAAAATATAGTTTAAAATTGTATCTGCACATAATTTTAATATTTGCATTAAAAGATAATCAGAATCAAGTCTGGTCAAGGATCAGTGAATAATAACCTCATTACCAAAAGACCATTGTTGTTATTTTGTGGTTTAGTGTCTTATCAGTTCTCTATGTTAGCAGGTTTTCTCATCTTCCTCTCCAAGGCATGATTGCTCTCCTTCATTATTTCTCCCTTCTGTTAGGTTTTTGCTCTGCTTTTTATACACCTGCTAAGTCATTTGCCACTCTCACAATTAACACTTAATTATCTGACTACTAAAAAGGATAGTAAGATGCACTCACAATGTGCAAAATAGTATTTGAACTTGTTCTGCCAATTGCATGCGTAAAAATAACATCTGGTCGCTTCATAGCTGAGACAACTCGAAGCCATTTATTGCTCTTTAAGCATGCTATGCCATTTATGTGTTTCAGTTACAGTAGATCTTGTTTCATTCCTAATTTTCAAATATGCATAAGAAGCAGAGCCGTTCTTCAATTACTTGTAACTACTTATGAAATAAATACTGCACAAGTCTCTTTTCATTGTATTTTTTTAAAATTTCAACTTAGCACATACTAAATGGTTAATTTTTTGTGTATTTGGAGACTGGTGGTAGTTTTTTCAGTAACGTTGGAAAATTGAAGTATAGATGTTATATTATGAAACTACATAGCTATACATATACCTTACTAACACTTTAGTAAGATTATTTCCTAGCTGAGAATTTTAGACTGTTTGCCAGTGTGACTAAGGTAAGGGATGATGGTAAATAACGGACATACAGAAGACTGAATTCCTCTAGGAACTCCAGTACATTTGTGGGTGGTTGTTTTGGGGTTTGTTGGAGGGTTTTTTGAGTGTCTCTGCATGCTTAGTGATAGAAGCTCCCTTTTACTTCACATGCTGCCAAGTCTTGGATTCTGAGAGAAAATATGAGTGTAGGTTTGATTCAGCAAATGGAGGCTTCTGTGCTGCTGTAAGTGTGAGTCTGTGACTGCTGACCAGGCCCGTGAACTGGCAGGTTTGCTGACAGCCCTCTGTGACTGTGTGACAGCCTCATTTTCAGATGGTATCCAAGAGTATGTGGACCTGTGTTTAATTCCTGAGGAGGACATTTAAGATTCAGCATTAGCTCTAAGTCTAGATCTGGCAGGAGATTCCTGAGACAGATCCATGCCTTTAGGCTTGATGGGATCATTCCATGGATCTTTTGGATGAAGTGGACTATACTGCTTTGGCACTAGAAGCGTTTTGGTCTAGTGACAGACCTGTGTTTTGCAGCTATAATGGCTAGCACTAATGGAAGAATTAACACAAATAAAGGTAGTTTGTTTGTATAGCACACCTTTAAGAAGTACTGTAGAAAAAGGTTAAGAGTTTTTGGGTCCAATTTTCTGAAGTTGTGAAATTTTTTTTTTTAATATAACCTGTTAAGTCATATCTTAGTGGACTGATCTCATCAGATTTTATAATTTAACCTGAGATATTTTAGTAGGAATTGACCAAGGAAAACTCCAGAGATTTATCCAGAGAATATCCTTCTTTCCTGCATTAACCTTTTGTGATTTTTGTGTTGGCTGTTGTACTATTACATTTTATACCACAACATCATATTTTCTTTAAAATATCTAATGGGCTGTAGTTATTAAAAGGAAATAGAAACTCTTTTTGTAGCATTGCATTGTAATTATTGAAAGATTATCCAAATTGCCTGCTCGAAGAATGTGAAGTATAAGGTAAATATATCTAATAGTTTTATATTAACTTTCTAATGACTCTGTTTCCCCAGGTACATAAAATTTTCCATGAATAAAAGAGAAAAGTATAGATTTTCAAGTAAAATATTTTTCACATTTGGGAATCTAGTGTGGGTGAGACAGTTTCTCTTTTACAATCTCTTTCTAAATTAAGTCACTCATAATTATTTATAGAAGCATACTAAATTATGCTTGCCAGATTATGAATAAGTGTTCTGGGTAGAAATCTGTAACAAAATATAAATAGAAGGTTACTGGTGAGAAGAAACATTTTTTTGATGTTAGATTAAAAGAATAATGGTTTTATATTCTAAACAATTTTGTAAACGGTTTCACTTATTTGCAAAACGTGGGGTTCTTTCAGAAGGTTTAAAAATCCAGCTGTGAGGGAAAAATGACTGCAAGATGTCAAAATAATTTCATTTTTCCTTTAAAGAAAAGTGCTATCCACTTCAACTTTTCTCATATTTAGAGGATCTTGTAGCCTGCTTGCATAACTAGTGCATGAAAAAATATAATACTAGTGGTTGTTTTTCTTTTTAACTGTTCATTATTTATGAAGTGCAGAGAAAAATAGTTACAAATGATTGTTTCAGGGGATTTCCTGTAGCTATACTATTTTGTTCAAAGGGTTCACTCATACTGGTTTGATTCCAATATGAAAAGTTAAGGCTCCGCTTGCCCTGACCTACATTTAAAAAAAGTTACTACATGTCTTTATATGTATATACATATATATAGGACGAGTATATTGCTTGACAAAATCCCCTACTTGTTTAATATTAGCTTATGATATGTGCCAAACTCTTATTGTCTTGGCAATATTTTCTTATTTCACCTTTATTGTTGCTTGAGTGCACATGAACTCTGTGGCAGCGGATAATGTGCTGTGTTTGATATATACTCTATAAGGTGTTTACCTAGCAAGTGGTGGCTACGTGAATAGGTGTCTGTGTTTGATAGTCTAAGTGACTTCTCAGAGTTGTTTCATCCCATTTCAAAAGAGTGGTTTACATGAGCAAGTGTTACACATGAAAAGACTTGCCACTTCTGTGCCAAGAAGTGTGTATTTGCAAATGTGCATAATAATACTCCCAAATAAGATTTTGAAGAAAAATTTCATACTCTATATTTTTCAGTCCATTCAGAAGGAAAGAATAATTCCTGTCCCTAGGGAAGAGTTAGGTGCGGGAGTCCCTGCTCCACTATCTTGCCAAGAGCTGGAAAAGTATCATTCTGGCTCTGGGATTTCTCAGTAGAAGACACTATGCTGAGTCCCCAAATGAGTACTGTTCCATATAAAGCACAAAATTCAACTTATTCGAATGGTTAAAATTTTATACCCTATAATGCTTTCAGTTTCAAAGTATTTTTTATCTAGCAAATGTCCTTTATACCAGTCATAGTACAAACTGCAAGACAAGTTGGGAGTGCAGCGAATAGAAATTCTGCTACATGTTTCAATTTAAAAAGAATTCCTCTATGAATTGGAATTCCAACTCACATCTGTGGCCTTAAAAGTCATTTTGTAAGTAAGCAAGAATATCTTTTTCTCCCCATCTTCTGAAGCCAGGAGAAAGAATAAATATTTGCCTTCACAAAATTATTTAGGAAAGTTTAAGGGTCTTTATAGAGATAGGAAGCTGGAGACTTAACTTGCTGCTTAGGACAGATTTTCTCTGGCTATAAAAGTTTTTGCTTCCAGTTGCAGTATGTTCCAGAGTAAAATGGGCCAGCTAGGAAACTGTAGGGACAAAATATGAACTGAGTTTGTCGGGGAGGTAGTAGCTTGATTATATTGAGACTTAACCTTAGTAGCTGACAGGTATGGCAGTTGCAGTATACGTGAGTATGGAGCCTGAGAACTACTTGCTAACATCTGTAAGTGACGTGCAGCCAGGCTGAGCTGTAACACCTGCTCAGGTCACGCTTCTGTCCCGGTCTATTCAGCCAAAATGCCTAAATACTTCTTTCAGGAGACAGCCTAAAATAGTAGGGAACTAGGTATTTATCCAAAGGATAAAGTTAGCCTTATATTTAGCTGAAATGTAACATACCACAAAATATGAAATATGTTGAAAGGAAATGTTTAATTTGGTGGTGACAACTGTCAGAAATAAATATGTATGTAAAATTGGAAAAAATCCTGTCCTGACTTAAATAGACCGGTATATAAAACTAGCATGAAGTCAGAAAGATTAACTCTTTCATCAAAATTGTTACATTTTTCTTTTTCCGAAGACTTGAAGCAATACCAGAAAACTAACAGTCAACCTTTTTTCAATGACATTTCAATATGGTTTACGCTACATTAGCAGCAGACCTTTGCAATATGTTTTCTGCCCTGGAGCGGGGCAAAATTTTCCTCTTTTGTACCAAAAGGGATCCTTGCCTTTTTTATTTTACATATGAATAAAATAGTTAGAAGAGTTAGGATAATCTCCAGAAGGTTAAGGCAGTCTTTCCTTTTCTGCAGGGGACTTCCACCTAATCCCATGACTCTTTTTAAAGTAACATAAATTGTAAACCACAACCTACGTTCTGTCACAATTTTTTTCTTTCTATATGTTTAAAATCAAGACTGACCCTGAAAAGCATTGTCCTATTTTCCATGGTAAAATGAACACCATTCCAATATCAGTGGAGGTCCACTTTCCATCAGTGTTATCACAGCTGGAATCCTTAAATGGTGTGTCCATGTTACACAGTCATATTTTCAGGGGGGGATAAAATTGACTAAGCTATCTTTATTTTAAATTTTGCATACTGTTTTGTATTGAGGTTCTGGCAGTTGTTTGTTATTATTGTCATATGATAGTGGAAGAACTGAACCCAGGTCTTCAGGATAACCTACTTTTTAATTTCCATGGTGTACCAATGTGACCTTTATCATGTGTAAGAAGTCCCTGATTGTATCGAAAGGATGCATTTCAAAGATGTCCTTCCCTTCCTTTTCTCAGATTACGTTTAGTGATACCGCTCCCTGTTAAAACTGCCCTATTTCCCTCAAAAGACATTCTTTCACTGGGAGATTAAATATTTCACAATGCATAAGTAGTACACCAGTTTTTTAAGTATATTGGTCTCCTCTGGGTAGAAAAGAACTATATAACTATTAGGTGATACTATGAAGTTGCTGTTGTAACTCACAAAATTTCACAGAATCATTGAAGTACAGTGGAATTTGTTAATAATGACTGTCACTTCATTTTTATTTAACTTTCTGACAGAAGTCATTCATCATTCACTTTTACTTATGTAAGCATGAAATAAACAAAAAGATGTTGGATGAAAAAGGGTGATTTTAGTGGGACTAGTAAACAGGCACTATATAATGTATTACATATCAGCCTGCCGTATAGTTTTCTGTAAGAAATTTGAATAGTGCATTAAGACGTGAGGATTGGCATAAGACATTAACTTGTTGCAATGCACAGAACTTTAGTTTTAAAAAGCAAGACAAAACAAAATCACAAAGAATTATTGTGATGCTTCCTTCATGGTTACTGAGGGCCCTTTATGGGGAGAAATCACTATTGGAAGGGGAGAAAATATCTGTACACTCTGCTGCAGAGAAAGAAGGGTTACCTTGGGCTTGCTGTACTGTACTGTACAACACAGAGGAGGAGAACTCTCCCCCTCAACCTTATTCCTCGGAGGTGGTGTGTGCTACCAGTAGAACTGTTCAACCTTAGCCCTCTGTATCTGATAAGAGATAATTTTTATTTTGCCCAAGTGGAGATACGTGGCACATAGCCATATATGACAGGCATAGCCATTTTGTTCTGTCTTCTCATTGACCAGAGAATTACTTTCTTAGTAATTTAACATAGTTCAAGACCCTTAACATGAAATTAAAATTAAAATTCTTTACTTCTGTTAAATGAAATAATTTATCCTCATTTTGTTCATGAAGGTAAGGTTATATTGAGTTCCGAATGATGCAGACTCATCGACGGAGAGATTCCTATTTTGATATGAATAAAACTCACTGAACTTCCCCAGCATATTGATTCACTATTGTGTAGGATTTTATCTTTCTGCAGTGAGAATTACCTTGGATGCAGCATTTTGCTCCTCATTTATATCATCTGTTCAGCTTTTAGCTTTTGTTTAGGAAATGTTTTCCTTACTCTGCTTAATGAAGATGGGATCATTTTGAACTCTTCACCAGTTTTCAGTTTTTTCTGTGCCTGATTTATTTATTTTGACATTGCTGAGTTTCTTTGCTGTGTGAAGAAAATAGAATCTAAATTCAATGAAAAAATAATTTACTGTTTGTAATCTGTCAGTTATAGCATGTTCTTAGGATAATTTCCCAAATCTCCTGTGAAGTTTTGCTACTGTTACTATGTAGGACTCATTGGTATACTGTGAGAGTAGATTGTAAATGTCCAAGGCTTGATCTTGTCTTCTGGAAATGTTAACAATGCAATACCAACAGTAATTTGATGAACGGTTTGTTGTTGGGACGTAACTGTAGGTTGGCAGAGAAGTCCTTTTTGCTACAAATGGTAACTATTTAACACTAGATCTGATCTGTGATCATAAAAACGATGCTCTTATGTCACTGATGGAACAAACAGATGCTACTCACCTGGTTAATTTGCCAGTCTTGTTCCCAGGAACTTCTGCATCTTCATTGCAGATACAGGTAGACTTCTGCAAAGTTTCTGTCATCACCATGCTTACAGTTAATGCCGTGGGAGTATTCCCAGAAGAATTTACTTTTAAAACATTATTCCCTTGCACTTATACCGTAAAAAAAGATAGAAATGTTACTGCCAGATGTCAGCTTTAGATCTGAATGCAAACTGAACTGGATGGTAATACAAAGCTCCACATTTCTGATCACCAGTGGCTTTACAATTTTCAATGGCCCTGCAATACCTTCTTCTTGAAAAAAACACCAACCAACCAAGCAATACAACCCCCAAAAACTCCAAAAACCAAAACAAAAATAAAGCCCCCAACAAACCCAACGTGATATTGCTCTTTTATCAGTGTCCATCTAGTCTTAAGAGTTCTCTGAGGGTATTTGTTTGTATATTGGGTGTCCACGTCCATGTGTTGGCAGTGGGGAGCTGCAGGGGTGGCCTCTGTTGGAGGAGGTGAGGGGCTGCGTGCATTGGTCCCACAGCAGGACACACCAAACCCCAAGGTCAGAGAAGGAAGAGGGGGAAGATGTGTTCCAGGTGCCAGAGCAGAGATTCCCCTGCAGCCCATGGGGAGCTGATGGTGGAGCAGGTATTTCCCTGCAGCCCGTAGAGGACCTCACATGAGAACAGGTAGATATTTCCTGAAAGAACTATGGCCTGCAGGGAGCCCACACCAAAACAGATTTTGCTGACAGGAGCTGCAACCCACGGACAGCCATGCCAGAGCAGATTTTTTTTCCCTGAGGGACTGCAGCCCATGGAAAGGGCCCCGTGCTGGAGCAGTGGTAAAGTGTGAGGAGGAAGGAGCAGCAGAGAGGACTGACCACAACCCCCCATTCCCCATCCCCTTGTGCTGCTCAGGGTCGGCAGAGGAGGCAGAAATGAAAGAATGAAGTTAGGCCTGAAAAAGAAAGGGGGGGAGGTGTTGTTTTAATTTTTTGTTTCTTTATCACTATGCAAATCTATTTTAATTGGCAATAAATTGAATTATTTTCCCCAAGTTGAGTCTGTTTTGTCTGTGACTGCAATTGGAAAGTGATTTCCCTGTCTTTATCTCGACCTGCTAGTTTTTCCATCTTACTTTCTCCCCCCCCCCTTTCTTGTTAAGGAGGAGAGTGACTGACTGACTGACTGGGTGGGTGGGTGGGTGTTTGGCTGCTGGCCAAGGTTAACCCATCATAGTATGTTATCAAAGCATTTAAGTTTAGGAACAGCAGAAGATGCAGGAGACAAGAATCAAGCTCAGTTACGTGTGTGTGTGTATGTATAAATATATATATCTCAAAGTATGTCCTTTTCTTTCTACAAAAAAGGAGCTGTACTAATCATTATTGCAGGTAATTTTCATTTGTTTCCTGCTCTCTTAAGGACTCTCCTTACAGTGATACATGTACTGGTAAAGGAATTGGTGAATCCTTTAAGGTGGGAATGTTTGTATATGCAGATGCTTCTTTTAGTCTGTTCTAATATAAATAAATGAGACATTAATTTATCTATAACCTCTGTGAAGGGCCTTTGTTTTGTCCCAGAAGTACTTTTTTACTCAACTGAGAGATGCAGGTAATGCCCCTGCAGGTAACAGAATATCCTTTGCCCTGGAGGCCTAACAGAGACATTAGGTTTTTTTCAGGTAGTTCAGATTCAAAGTGGAGGATGGATGATCAATGTTTCAACCATGTTTTTATCATTAAAGTAGTTTACATTTAAGAAGACAATCTCTCCCTCAGCTGTTAATAATTTATCACAAGGAGGCAGTGTACTGGAGTATTGATTACATATCTGCTAAGTTTTGTGTAGTAAATATCCCTGTGGATTTAGCTAAAAAATCTTGATATGAACTTTTCACAGAAAGTTTGGCAGTTATTCTTCTCTCCTTGTCCTCTTCAGCCAGTTATATTTTTTTATAGTGTTAATACACAAAGAAACCGTGGAACTGAGAGGCATGTGTCATTCTTCGTAGCTAATTTGGTTGAACAGATTGCTACCTGTATTTTCTATGCGCAGTAAAGAGTCTCTTGGTCTGAAGCTTTCGTTAACAATTTGAAAAATAAAATAAAAATGGTAGAACAGCAGTTGTCTCTTCCCAGAAGTCACAATATACAAAATATAAGCAGTCAAAGAAATCTTTATGGAAAGGCATGAGATAGGTTGTAAGATACAAATATCAAGATGTATAATAATTTACTGGCTATTAATGAGTTCTACTTCCTAAATGCAGTATTTAATCAAAAGTCTTGCTGAAATGAGGCAGTAAAAATTAGATTTGTCATGATTAAAGTTTACATAATTTAAAGTTTACATGACATTTATGATATAAATCTATAGGCATATAACTATGCCTTGTCTTCTGATTTTAGCAATTCCTATTAGAATATTTTTAATTACAGTTCTTACTAATTCATTATTATCTGACACAAATAATGGATATCTCTAAATTGATTTACATGATAGGGATTTTTTTTGTAATTATGCAGGTAGAACCTACTGTAATTAACATTTGTTAATATCTTGTTAATCTTATTTGTCCCAGGTCCCATTTTAAGTGTTTTTTTGGTTGCTTATAGGAACAGAAAATTTCCTATATATGATTATCTCTCCTCTTTTGATTCCTCCCAAAGAAAAGTTGTCTTTTGAAATTAATGTGCAATTATTTTAGCCAAGACAGAAGAACTGTAAAATCAGAAATACTTCGCTTTTATATTATCATTTATGTGTTGTAGATTAGAACCCAACTGGGATAACACACTTTCAACTCATATTTTGTAGAGCAGGTGACACAGAAAGTATGAAAAATAACTTTCCAGGAAACAGATTTAGAAAAACAGGAATATCTTTTTTTTTTTTATCTGTATGTACTATATATTCTAAGTTAGTTTAAGATGTAGTTGGCAAATCTGCTAAATTGAAACTTAAATGGAAGCTCTTTATGAAATACGAATGTGCTAGAGATCAGTGATTTAGGTTGGTAGTGTATGCTCAGTTCCATACTGAACATACTAATTTGGCTATATAAATATGCAGTTGGGCTCTTTGAAGTTGTAACTAAATATATACATATACGCGCATACATAATAATGAAAACTTAGCTGTTGTAAGTCTTGTTTACCATGTGCAGAATATCTTTAAAATTATCATCTTTACTGTATTTTTATGTTTTCAACAAAAGTATCCTTAAGTGTTCTGCTCCATGATGTTTGTAATATTGTTCAGATGAAACTGAATGGAAGAGTTGTGAAAGAACCACAAGATTCCTCAAGTTCACTTCAAAATTCACCATCTGCAGACATTGTGTCTGTATCAGTGGATTGCTTGAATGTTAACAGAAGGTGACCGTAAACGTGGCAAATAGCAAAGAGAAATTCATGTTATTTAATTGTGGAATTATAATGTTTTAAGTGTGCAAAACTTTTTATATAATTTCACCCATCATATCCATAAGGCATATCCCATAAGCTAAACAGCTGTCACCTAGCCATATTCTTGCTCTAAATATGGAGCTCCACAGAAACTGTTCATTTCTTCAGAGTATTTTTTGTTTGTTTTAATCCTGTCTTTGTTTCTCAGTGTGTTATGGGCATTCATATGGAATGAAGAAGAAATAATTAATCTAGGTATTCTGATGACTACACAGGACCTGGCTAAATTGATATTTCATGGAAACCTGGTTTAATTCTCTCTAATCGTATGCATTAAGATTGTGTTCCAGAGGTACAATGGTTGTGCAGGGTCTTTGCTGCCTATCTTCATTACTCATGAGAAACATCTGTGCTCTTGTGGAAAACATGGTAGAATAAAAGAATTTTCATTTCTTTCCTCTAGTAATAGATTACTCCTCCTTGGTCTTGTTGCAGGGTTGTCTAAGGGCAAGCTGGCTAACCTGTTTGTTTCTGATTTGGAATGAGGAAATTTGAAAAAAGGATATTTGTGAGGCAGATAACTTTTCTGTGTGCTCAACACCATATTTTTCCTTTTCAGCTATGTCATTAGCTTATTTTTGTGGGTGTGTTCAAAATCTTAGAATAGAAATTTGCTGTGCAAATGCATAATCTGCCTCATATTTCTTAGCTTTTGTCCATTTTGATCCTGGTGTTTATAGTACTGATATATACATTTATAGACAAAGAAAATTTTTCATCCTCATTTTTCAAAGTCGCTTTTTGTCATGTACACTTGAAATTCATGTCTTATTTTGATGCAGGATCTGCTGCCTCCTTAAAATATATTTTTACACAATAATGTACCACTAAAACAACAAATGTTTTAGGAAAATATTTTCATGTGGTGCTAGAAGGAAACCTTACTGTAATTAAAGCAACTCTTGATTTAATTGTTGATCAGAATGTTATAGACAGCTATAAACTAGGCAAATACCTGTAATTCTTGTGAAATACAGCTATGTACTGACTGACACCAAGACTGATTTAGTCTTAGCTTCTAGTAGTTAATATTACCATTTAAATTCTGTTTCATCCTTTCTCCTGTTCACATGATCCAATGAACTTTGTATTCTTATACAATACAGTTAAAAGCAGATGAATTATTTTTTCAGTGAAGTGCATACATCACGTGTATTAGCACACAGTATTTGTATTGACCAAACTAACATGCATAAAGGTTGCCTTTCGTTGATTCCATGGACAAATATTGTTCGTCTTCCTCAAAGTAACCTCTTTGACATAAGAATACCAGAGCATAAGTTCTAGTTGATAAATTTCAAATATTTTTCTCATGTACAGTTGCTCTTTTTAATTCTTAAAAGATGGCATCCTAGCATCCGAAGCAGAATCAGATTTAGGTCATGACCAGACTTAGCAATCAAAATATACTTTGAACAAGCGTTCATACACACTTGCTTAAAAATGAAAAATAGTTTAAAGACATTTTTTGTACTTTTGTTGTTTGTCTCTGAATACTGTCAATTAAATTACCTTCTAATATTTTAACAATTTTGCTATGTACAACTTAGTTAAGGGTAGGCTTTGTCAGCATGAATTTCTGCAGCTGCTGGAGCATAAAGGGACAATAGTAAAATTGCATGGCAGCTCCCAGCAAAGGACATCAAAGCATTTTTCAAGTTTTAATGAACTAAATCAAGCTAAAATAAATGGTGAAATTAAGCAATGTTGAGACTGAACCATTTTTACATTGCTAGAAAGCGCTGGAAAAGAAGGAATAATATGTAGTTTCTATACAGCTTCAGCAACACCAGCTACTCTAGTTTGTGAATTAACTTTATATTCAACATTTTGTCATGTACATTAGGTGTTATAATGCATGAAATGAATACACAGTCACATACCAGTAGCTGCAGTTCCAAGTAATGATCGACAATACCGCCTCTAGCTAGCTAACACTTTTTCCTATGAAATATTTTCTGCATGACCACATCACATGGCAGCAGGCAGCAATAGAATTTATGAACTAGCTGGAGCTATCAGTGTTAGTGAGGAAGCAATAGAGAAAGATGTATGTTTAAAAAAAAAAAAAAAAGGGGGGGGGGGGCACAGGGAGAAGGCTAAAGAAAAATAGCCAATCAGAAAAAAGTTGTCAATATGTCACATAGACATTTTAAACTAGCAGCTTAATGGCAGTGCAAATTCATGTCTGTGTCCTATTTTTAAAATTTTCAGCTTTTCCTAAATATAGCTTCCAGTTGAGCGTGTTTCTTTTAGCTATAAATAACTCAAAAAATCTGACACAGAATGAAAATTTCAGCTTTATGTCAGGTTAGAACCATGACTTGTTTGCATGACTGGGAGTTAGGAATGTTCAGATTCTTATCAGGTCAAGTTTTTTGCTGAAGTCAAGTCAATTCTTCCCACACACTGCTACAATACTTGTGCAGCATACCTGGAAGTGGATTGCAAATGAGGTACTTTAGATACATTAATTGAAAACCAGTACGAAAAACATAAATAATTTTTTTCAGGCCTCTGTACATGTGTCACTGTCATGATGTTTGAGACTGTTATTCTTGAAAGCAAAACAGTTACATGATTCCAGTATTTTTCCCATTTACAGAACCCAAGTCAATGGAATACAGGCTAGTGAGATAAAGTCAAGGCTATTAACACAATCAAGAGGTAGCAGGAATGTAATCCATAATAGTGTGGGGACCAACTATAAACCGTTGGTCTGTAACTCTCACTACATACTGGGTTATGCAAGGAATATAGACAAATAAATACAGCAAAAAATAATAATAATATCGACATTGCCAGTTATCTTATCTGCATTGCCCTGTTTCGACTTTTCCATGCAACAAAAGTAACTTAGAAACACATATCCAGGTTAGAACACAGTATGTTTATAAAGGAATTGCATGGCTGTGGAAAGTTAGAAAGAAACTTAGTATTTTGGGGCCAAAATTTTGAATTGGTATTGAATGCAATTCTGTGAGATAACTCAATGTATAGGCACTAAGCAACTTGTATCTCTCTCTTTTTATATGAAGACCCTGGTCACAATACTGGAGACTGACTGGCTGGGGAGTAGATCTGCTTGACAAGGATCTAGAGATCTTGGTAGATGGCAAGCTAAACATGAGCCAGCAGCGTGTTCTGGCAACAAAGGGGGCCTGCAGCATCGTGAGCAGTATTCTCAGGAGCATAGCCAGTACCACAGAATGGTTGAGGTTAGAAGGGACCTCTGGAGGTTATCTGCTCCAACTCCCCTGCTCAAGCAGGGGTATCCTAGAGGATGCTGCTCAGGACTATGTCCAGGCAGCTTTTGAATATCTCCAAGGATAGAGATTTCACAATCTGTCTCGGAAATCTGTTCCAGCGGTCAGTCACACTGACAGGTCCCTCTGGATGGTAGCACAACCCTCTAGCATATCAGCCACTCCTCCCAGTTTTGTGTCATCAGCACCCTTGCTGGGGGTGCGCTCTACTCCTCATCCATGCTGCATCAGCAGGAATTTGTCATCAGTGCACTCCAGGAACCTCCTGGATTGCTTATGCCCTACTACATTATCTGTAATTTTGCTTTGTAGGCACTTCCTTGTTTTCACATGGGCATGCTTGAGGAGACTCCATTTAAGCCCTGTTTTGTTGATTTTGTGTTCCCTTTTGTCCACATCATCCAGGCCCTTTGCTCATCAGCCCTGTCCATAACTCCCTCATAGGGCTCCTCGTAACTCTTCCTCCCCTATTCCTAGTTTAAAGTCTTTCTTACCAGGTCAGCCATTCTACTGGCAAAGATACCTTGGCCTGGCTTAACAAGGTGGATTCCAACTCTCCCAAGCAGATGTTGATCCTCAGACTAAGTCTGAAAATCATAGAGACTGAAGCACTGCTGCTGTAACCAACTCCAGCTCTGCAAACAATTGTTAACACAATATCAGAGCTCTCTTCTTTACACTCTTTACCCTCACTAGCAGGATTGAGGAGAATGCTACCTGGGCCCCCAAACCCCTATCATCTCCTGAGCTCTCTAGTCTCTTTTGATAGCCTCCAAATTGCCCCTGGCAGTGCACTGGTGCCCAGATAGAAAAACAGGTGAAAGTAATAGAGTGGGACAAGCTTTGGCACCTGTCAGCCCAGGTGCTTTGCTTTAAAGTAGATTGGGGAGGTGATTATTCCTCTCTGCTCAGCACTCATTATACCTCACCTAGAATACTACTTCTAGTTTTGAACCCCTCAAAACTCTAAAGAAGGTAACAATTAGCACAAAAGGCTCTTCAAGAAGTTCAGGACTGTAGCATGTACTCTGTGAGGAGGCACTGAGGGAACAGGACTTCTTCAGGTTGGAGAGCAGAAGGCTTTGGAGGAACCTAAGAGCAGCCCCGAAGTACCTGTGAGGAGATCAAGAAGAGAGAGCACAGCTCTCCACAGAGGTGCTTGACAAGAGAGCAAGAGATGGAAGTTAAAACAAGGTAGGTTCAAACTGGATATAGGGAAAACTTTTTCACCGTGAGTAGTTAAGCTTTAGAACAGGTTGCTCAGAGAGGTAGCTGTATGATCTCCACTCTTGGAGGTTTCTGAAGAGCATTTGGATCAAACCCTGAGCAACCATGGTGTGATCTCATAGCTGATTATGCTTTAATCAGGCGTTTGGGCCTGAAACCGCTTGAGGTTCCTTCTAATCTGAGTCATTGTGTGATGATATGTTTCTCAATACCAGAATGCAACCAATAGCTGAGAATTCCTACTCATTGTGTAGGGTAAACTGAAATTCTTTAAATTCCTTTTTGAACATGATTAGACTTAATAAATGTAGTGAAGGTATTCACTGGAGTTAAACCTTCTCTCTAATATCTCAGAAGAGTTTCTTACCCGTCTACATGTGGCTTGAATGCTTTCTGCCTCAAAGGCTGTTGAATTTTTGAATAAAAAGGTAAAGGGTTCAAACATGGGGCTAAGTGAATACTCGGAGCAGCTGAGGTGATTAAGGCACTCGGCTAGAGGTGGCAGGTTCACATTCAAATGCACTTTCTAACTGATTGCTATTTTACTTGCTATTTTGTTTATTTGAGCTCTGCTTGAAAGAAAGTAATTGAATATTCAAAAATATATGTGTAAAAAAGTGTTTGGTCAGAATGCAGATGGTATGTGCTATAGATATAATAAAGGTAAATATAATTTCCAAACAGTAGCCCTTCTGTAAATGTTGTATTTTCCCATGCTTATCCTTTCCCCGTTGTTTTGTAGAAATTAGTAAAAGCAGCAGTGAAAACATGCATTTGAATAACTAAATCTAACTAAGTTTCTGAAAGTACTCAGAATAGCTGTAGAGGATTAAAAATAAATCTTGATTTATGTTCTGGCCCATTATATTAAGATGTGTGCCTCAGCTTTGGCTAAGTCAGCCAAGTTCTATAAAAGAAATTTCAAGTGGGTCACATCGTTGCTAGGTTATATGAATCTGAGCTAACTTTGGCTTGTCTCATTTTAATAAGCTTGATCCAAACAGAGATAATTAAAAAAAAAATTCTGAAGTTCCCTAATATAATTTAATATCACATCTATACTTGTCATATAAGTACAATGCCTGTCTCATTTTTATTCAAATAGCAATCCATCAAAATTGTCTTTTGACAGGATTTTGACTACTTCTTATAGTAATAACTAATAGTTCATTTTTACTATTTCCCGGGGTGTGTGTGTGTGTGTGTGTAAGTATATGTGCAGGATGGGGGGGGGGGGGGGGGGATAGAAATACTGAAAATAACTTCAATTTTTACCCTTAAAATGACTCAGGTATTTTAAATCTGTCAATTTTCTTGTAAGATGGCAATCTGGAAAGGCCATTCTGTTTAGCTTTTATTCTCTTTCTGTTTAGTTAAATGAAAGTGTAGGGGCACTTTTTAGAAATAAAGCTGAATCTTTAATTGCTACTTGTAATAGATCTTTAAAAAATAGATTAAATTATTGATATTCATCGCACTCAAAGGGCTTCTAATATTTTTGTGCGCAAGTGATAATGGGTTGGGGGAAAAAAAAAAAAGACGACCTGAAAAGATTGTTTGCAAAACTAACGATAAATCAGTCAAATGGTTCTGGTAATATGTCTCATATCCACAGTGTGTGATGCTTAGTTTATGACATCTTAAGATCTCGAAAGCTGATTTATTCTTCCAGTAATCAGTGTTCTGATCCATTAGATTTTATAATGTATAGAGATGTCACTGTTTTTTTCAGGAATGATTTGTATTTTAAAATCGCACATCTGTCAATCAAGACAAAACCAAGGATTTTTAAAAACTTTAACACCTTGACTGTAGAATTATCACTGTACACTGGTGTAGGTATATATTATTATTCGGTGAAATTCTTTATTACGCTTTCTAGTTCTGGATTTTTTGTCTAATATGTAGCGTAAATGAGTTTTTATTCTGTTATGATAATACTCTTACTATTCTCTATGTTGGTATTTTAACAGAATTTGACAGTCAGATATACACCACCCCAAACATATCCCAGCTCTGAGGCAGAAGACGTTGTGTATCAAGTGTAATTTCTTAGATATTTATAGTAGTTATCAGGATATCAGAAATATTCATAAAAGATTGCATCTGGGTGTTAATACAAACAACTTTGAAGGCAAAAGGAATTTTGTCATTGAACTTGGTAACATGTTTTCATTTATCATTTCTCAAATTAAAATTATTGCTAAATCACTGAATTCAGGTACGTGAAGCAACCAAAGATAAAAAGAGTCCAAAGCAAAACACTTGTGTGTACTTTTATACTCTACCTACACAGTTCAGGGGAAAAGAGTAAAAATGTATGTGTTACGGCTTTTTTTAATCAGTACAAAAATTCTTAATTTATTAGCCTTTTGTAGGATAGAAATTCTAACACTGAGAGCTGCTCCTAATGTTGTCTTGCTTCTTGGCATTAAAATGTAAGGCCTGGGAGCTTGGGTATCCTATGTGATATTAACAGGTCTTCTCACATGTGAGTGTCAGTTGGCCTCTCTGAAAGTCAATCTGTGGACAAGGTAAAGCTAGAGAGAGAAAGTCATTGGGAAGTGAACGGGATGTTTGTGAAGTCGTGGTATGCACTGAACATTGTCTGTTTCTCACGAATTGCATTCAGTGCTCTATGTCAGTGACTAAAACCGATTCATTCGCAAGCCCTAACCGTATGGAATGACTGCAGGAAAGTTTGGAGCTGAAAACATGGTAGTTGTGTGCTTGATGATAAAACTGGCGTTGGACAAAGACATTCTAGGAGTGTAGGTGCAAACAGATGTGTAAATTTTTTTAATTCATTCAAATCCCAGTAATAAAGACAACCTAGTCTCTGAAATAGTGTTAATTACAACTCAAAGTTATCTAATATTAACTTCACGTGTCTCCATTCTTTTATTTTCTCCTGTGCTCTGATATGCTTTTGCCACCATCTCCCTCTACTGTCCATACACCCAGGTCGATAAAAGACAATTCACAAGAACTGAGGAACCTGTAAAATAGCGTGTTGGCTCCTGGTGAGACGATGTGATTGTAGACATTCGTGCTGTGCATCTGCGTTGTTGTCGCTGTCTCTTACTTCCCTGAGCCTATTGTGAGGAAGGACAGTGGGGAATAGAGCCAAGGCCAGATCTGGAAGCAGCACCAAACCAGGGGGGGAAGGATTGGGGTAGCTGGCACGTGCCATGCTGCTTAGGACCAGGGCATATGTAGCTGCCTTGTCCTGCTTCAAAGCTAGTTGGGTGCTCTAGTGTTAACCTGAGGGGTTTTTTAAACATAATTTTTTTCCTAATTCTGGGTACATTGTGTATTGTGTAACTCTACATATTTATTGACTTTTTTGGGTTTTTATTTGATTGTTCTTGGGTACTTTAATATTCTTAACTGGGATGAACTTAACTGAAATGCTGTGCTGGTTTGAGGCTTAGAGCATGCACAGGTAGAAAGGAGACTTTTCTCTGTCAAATGAGTTTTTGTTAATGAAAAGTTTATAAGCTGGCAATCCATTCATATTCTAAAATGTAATTATTGCTTTGGTTTCAGTTTGGCTACTGACTTGATATTAAACTGAAACTAGCAGAAAACTAAATAGGAAGAAATTAGTAATTGGGTTCATACAAGTGAAAAGTGATTGTGATTTCTTACTGTTGCATTCAAATTTCCTTGGGTGTTTGCTTTTTGGTTTTTTTGCTTTTCTTTTTTAATAATTTGGTCTTAACATAGTCAAAAGGAGTCAGTAATGATTTAGGTAGGGGGCTGTTCTTTTTGGCAGAATTAATAAAAAAAAAAAAGTTAAAAAAGGGAAAGTTAACTTAATATGGAAAGCTACAAAAGTAGCGCCACAGCATTTTTTCCAGTAAGCTTGGCACTCTTTGCTGAGTTTTGCACTATACAGCCATTAGCAGGCTGGTCAATGCATTGCTTTATGAGGCAATTATTTCAGCATACTCTATTCAAAATATACATTAGAACTTAACCTTCTGAATCCTGAAGTAGCATTTTTATCACCCAACATTAGAACAGAGTTGGAGTCAGCAATTTCCCCTTTCTTTTTATGATCTGGTATCATTAATAAAGCATTGGGCTGGTAGCTTCTTAGAATTCTCCAGGATAATTTGTGACACAAAAGGTGCTACTGTGATACAGTTGTCTGTTGACTTATTCAATAGCAGGGGAAACATAGAAATTGTGTAAAAATAAAAATCAGTAAGGGGGGGCAAAAGATCTCTTAAAACAAATGTAGGACTGATACACAGCATATTAGGCCTGCTGCTATTGGATATGCACAAGTAGAAATGGAAACTTAATATGGAATTTCTAATTAGGGTCACATACTAATGAACTCCCTCTTCATGTTAGTTTTATGCCGCTTCAGAAATTTTTTATCATATGCTTAAAAATTTATGGCTAGAAACATTAATGAAAATGAGGCGTGAATTGGAAATTGTGCTATTATGGAGATGAGTATGGCTGTGGCTAGTCTGATTTCTAAGGAGGGATCCTTTTATTGCCATTTTTTTGAGGGATGAGAAATGATACAAGTAAAATTAATGTCTAGACATATTCTTTGCCCTGGCTTGGCTGGCATTATTATATTTAAAGTTATAAAAGCTGGATTTAATAAAATTTTGAATTAATTATAAGGGGAATTTTAATCATAATTCAGTCTTCTATAAGAATAAAACCTGTAAATCGGCAGAAGTGCGAAATTAATATAGTAAAGTGCATATGTTTCTCTACAACTATACATGTGTGCATATATAAAATACACAGCTTTGTATATAAATACAGACACACTCAGACACACAGACAGGTGTAGTGAACATTCTTATACTGACTTTGTTGCTAAAGGCTATCACCTTTTCTTGCTGTTTGACAACACAATTGCTCTTAAGTTCTGTGGATGAATGTTTGGGTATAAATTTTCCAGAACTGGCATTTTTGTCTCAGGTATCTTGTAAAAATCAATTGGGCTTGCTATTTAAAATGTCAAACCCCAAAACACTACCTGTTGTATTGTTTCTTTCAGTCCCACTAAAATTATCATGCAATCTTGTATAAAATATATTGAAAACATCTGGTAGTCTGTCTCATTGGAATTGCCTTTGGAAATAGTCTAGTAACTTTTGACAGCTTGGCTTTACAAGGATATTGATTTCACTGTGGCTTTATCATGGAAAACTGATGAATGGTCAAAACCTGAAAGTGATGTAAAACCCGGTTTATAGTTTTTATATGAAATGCATGTAATAAAATAAAGTAGGTTTATAAAACATAGTAAGGTATGCCCTTGTGAAAACATTAGAGTTAAAAAAGAATTTTGCAGCATTTTCGTGTTGTGGATTGCTTGGCCTAGGGACACTAAAAGCATTTCCAGGCTTGCTAGAGATGGACAAAGAAAGGAGCATGCTTATTAAAAACAATACCGTATGTTGCTAATAATTACGTGATATTTGTGAGAAGATAAGCTTGCATAGAGTACTGCTTTATAGCTTTATAAAAGTTTCCTTTTGAAATAGGCTATTAATACTGTACAGAAATCAATATGGGAGAAATAATGTTTCTTTAGTCCAATAACAAGGAAAAGTAGACAGCAGAAACACAAATAACTGAAGGGGCATGTAACATGGGAAACAGGAACTGCAATTTGGATGGAGAAATATCTTTTTTGTAGAACTAAAGAACTGAATAGGAAGAATTAGAGACAACATTGACCATCTGTATTGCACTGGCCAGAATAAAAGAAAGTAAGGACAAAATAGGAAACTAAATTGATTTCTTTCTGGAGGAAGTAATTACTTCACTGGTCAATTAAATATAAACACAATGAGAAGGTGTTGAGGTAGAAACACCCGTGTCAGTTCTGCAGAACAGTGCATTGCTGTGTGTATAAAATCCCCCAAGGGCTTGAGGTACGTGTTAATTGACAGTCCAGTTGGGTCCTGTTCTGCAGGGGCCGGTGCAAGAGAGGTGGTGCAGGATTCTCTCTGGATCTTAGTAAGAAAGGCTTGAAAACAAATGGCTCAAGTTTTAATAAAATAGAATAAAAAGAGGAATAGAGATAGTAAGTAAATCTTGCATCCCTTCACACAGTAGGACCCCCACATTTGTGTAGCATTGGATGGACCTTGGGTGGGGTCCCACAGCGTGTTGCACAAATCCTGTCTGTGCAGAGAGTGTTTCCTCCCTTTCTGGTCATTCAAGCTATTGTATCATTTTCTTACGAAAGCCAACTGTATTCATAAAGGGTGTTTACATGGGCGCTTCTTGCTGCACTCTAGGTGAAGGCAAGGCCAGGTCGGCGGTAGGTGGCTCCCAACAGCAGCTGCCCACAGGGTCCTTGCTGACAGTGAGCTGGTGAGGTTGTCCTGCAGCCTGCGGAGCTGTGCAGCACAGCACAGCCCCAAGGCCACGCTGGCTGTGCAGCCCAGCCCAGCACATGCCTGTGCCTACTCAGGTGAACTGTTACGTGGCCCACCCGTGCCTCAGTGTACAGTGCTCACCCGATCAGGATCACAGTGTTGGGATCAGACTGCACAAAAGGCAAACATTGGCCTTGGACAACTCTCTTTGAGTGCTGAATTGCTGCAAGACAGAAGCAATGAAATGAGAGCAATTACCAAGCTGTTTCTGAAGATTCAGCCAACGCTGCTCAATTGCCAGTTATCTAGAACTGGAGATGTCATGCCCCTTAAGATATGTCATCAATTCAGACTATTGGTGGTAGGGAGGAAAAAATAAAAGAAAAATTTCCAATTGAAAAAGGCAGTGGTGTAGCCTGGATTAGTGAAACCTGAACTAAAACTGGCAACTGCAGATTTACAAAGAAAAGGCTTTGTACAGTTCTCTGAATGTTGTTCTTCAATTGTGCAAAAAAAGCAATGCCAACTTTGGTCAAGATACTTTGAGCAAAGATAAGGCTATCGTATAGATTCGTATCCAGGCTTGGGTGCTGTGCTCAAGAAATGTGGGCCCACTGGAGAGAATTCACAGAAGCACAGTGAGGGTAAACTGAGCATCTCCTACAAATATGATGGGGAGGGAAAAGTGAACCAGTCATTGTCATCTTACTTTCTCCATGCCACTCGATAGTTTTATCATACTTCCCTTCTCTCATCTCTTTCAGGCAGAGTGATTATTTTCTGTTCAGTATTCCCTTTTATAAGAACTGCTCCATACCTTTAGTTAGCTTTGCTGCTTCTGATTAGCATTTTCATTAAATGAGGTACAGTAGTTGAGTGTTGAAGGTTGCAAAGGACACTCAAAGCTCTAGAGTTTGACTAGTGGAATTATCACTAAGCCATTTTTCTATGAGAATATAAGACATAAACAATAAATAGATTAAAATAAAAACAATTTAAAAAAAAAAAAAAAACAAAACAGAAATGAAGGGAAAAAAGGAGGTTGCCTCACTCCAAGCAAAACATCAGTTTCCATTCTAGGAAGGATGACAAGTAGTATTTTTAAAGATATAATTGTAAATAAAAAAAGGAACAGAACATTAATTCTCTTGCTAACGCCTCTTTCCTTCTGTTGCTATTTTTGACTCTGAGCAGTCACATGGATACAGCCATGATGTATTAAATCAGGAAAGGTAATTGAAACTAACAAATTAGTCCAAAATGTGTTTGAGCTGTTTCAAGAATACAGAAAAAGATACCCTCTTGCTTGTATGTAATCGTGTTTCTAGGCTACAGCGTAAGAGAATGTGGTATGGACTGCAGTGCTCTGCAGTAAAGGCATTTTATCTCAACCTTCGTTCTTTTTGCATTACAAGTAAGCTACAGTTTTTGGGATTGCGGCTGTCATTTCCAAGAGGCCTGCCCTGCACTTCTCACTTCTTGGGAAGTCTAATGGTGTCTTAATAGTGTCCAGTTCTTTGGTTCTTGAAGTGTAAAACTTGTATTTGGCTACAGGAACAGGCAAGCCATTGGGGTAATTGTCTTGCAGTTTATGGCTTTGCAGACACATTACCTTTACCTGGCTAGGAATTCAGGCAATTGGATTACTTCATTTTAAAAGCTCTGGTTATAATAAAAAGAGAAAGGTACACCTGCAAGGATCAAAATATTTCAAATTTGGTATAGAAGTAAAAGGAAGTATGGGGCTTTGTGAAAAAGTAACATGTAAAAGAAGCTCATGCTGTGGCTTTATTTATTAAGAATTGGAAGTACTGGATACTTGCCATGAAGAAGAAAAATTGAAGAAAATATATCCTGAAACATATTGGAAGAGGAATATTAATAGATTGAAGGCTAGTGTGTAGTATAATTGAAAATTATGAAATGCTGAAATGTTTGGCAAAGGATATTGCCTCTTGATTTTTGAGAAGATGGTTGAGGAAAGATAAATTTCCCATTCAATTTTTATTAATCATTTGACACTCATTGTAATTAGCAATGTCATAATTCAATGAGCCAAACATATTTTATTAAGCATACTTGATCCTGATGTAGTGTACTATAAGAAGTACAGTAGCTGTATCACTATTAACCACATGAACTTTAAAGAAGTAAGATGTTGCCTGATTTGTCTCAAATATTGTTTTATTCTGCATTCAGCTTTTGGATGAATGTTTCTTCTCAACATTTTGGAGTTAGGGTTATTTGGCACCTTGAAGCATGTGATAACTGTGGTAAACGTAATGAAGTGTGTTGAGTTTGGGTTTGTAATTGCTGGTGAGAAGCATTGCACTAACCCCTCTGCAGAGGAGGAGGCTGTCACAATGCAGATGTCATACTGTCATGCAAATGAAGGAATGTTAATTCACCTTAACATAAGTGTTCTCACTCTCAATTGTGAGAAGAATCTCACACTAGACTGTAAACTTATTCCTCTGCACCATATTAAGAACTCCAAGCCTTCTTTTAATTAATGTTGTTACAGTATTGCTAACATTAACTTGACTTTGTTTTTTTTACATTGCTTCTGCCTTTCTATTCACCATTAAGAATTTTTTGCTCATAATTTCAACAAGATACTTTTAGACTTTTGGATTCTGAGATATTTATGAACGCTGCAATGTAAAAGCTAAAGAAAGTTGATGTGAAAACATTACAGCACATCACTTGATGAGGTAACTTAATAGGATTGCTACTAGCAAGCTTACTCTTAATGGCTTTTACAAACTATGGTTTATTATATCAAACTGCTGCTATAAAAAGTAAGGAATTAAAGAGAATGCGTTAGACATAAAAGGGAAAAAAAGAAAAAACTTACAAGCCTGTCTGAGGTTTATTTTGCATGTTTTAATTTTGTTAGGATAAATAATTGCGAAGTTTTAAAATTGTATATAAGTTTGTAACATAAAGACATAATAAAAAAAATAGTGCAACTTTAAAACATAGTCATCAGCTGTAAATGCAGTCGTTAGTCAACTCATCTCACTGCATAACTGATGCTATTTGACACTTTGCAAACTACAAAATTATCCTGAAGCTTTGCTGTTCTCTGAAGCAGAAATCAGCCAGGAGTGTAGCAAACCCAGGTGAGGTTATGCTTTGTGAGGATCTGCAGCAAATCAAGGTGTGGATTTGGTGATGGTCCAAAACCACTGCTTTTGCTGTTACATGTAGCTAAGATGAATGGCCCAGCTCCTTCTTACTTTATTGCGTTTTTCAGAGGTACAGACATATTGCAGTTTTGATTCTGCAGCATGAGTCGACAGAGCTGGATACAAGTAGAAAACATACCTTGAGACATCGCAATATTTTCTTTTAGTGTAAGTTGGGGTTTTTTTCTCAGTTATTGTCTGTGTGTGACAGGTCTATCAGATAGAGAAATTGCCTTTTTTAGAGCACAAGGTAACCAAGCCATATTGGGGAGAAGAGTGAAGAGTTAGTAGCAATAAGTTAGCATCAGTGTCACATGACACAGGCACGATTATGGGGGACACAGTCTCTATAGTGTATTTTTTCCCTAAGTCATCTAGCTCTAAAGTAAAAAAGGTGTTCTTTGAGTTAACCTGTTTTAAGTGGTTATGCTTTCCATTAGCGGAGAACTGATGGGTTAAAATATATTGGGTTTTTTAAATTAATGTGTGTCTTTTACTTCTGAACTGTAAGAACTGATATCTGAAAAGTTTTGCAATAACAGTTTGAGCTGAAAAAATTTGAAATAGAAACCATTTTGAACCTAAGGCTAGTCATTTACTGCTGTACTCTTTGTTTTTAGCGGCTAACACATGCGCACCTAGATCTATACGTACATAGTAGTCATGTAAAAAACACATAGAAAAAATATTGCAATAACAGCTTGTTGGCTGAACAAATGTTATGCTTGATTGAAATGTACAAAGGATGGTTTAAGTATATGCTGGGCTACTTCACTACAAGCTTAAAGACACCACATACTGTGTTACTCATTCTTTTCTAATTCAAAGTCAAGCTACTGTACTGCACCAATAGATTTTTTTAGGCTCATATTAAATAATGAATTTTCACAGTACACGCCATAAAATGAATTGGCAGATTTTGTGAGTGATTGGACTGTAAATCTGAAATGAGGCTCACTTCGTCACAGTTTCACTTCTTCCCACCAACTGTTCAAATGCCTCAGGTGCCAGAACAGATTAGAAAACCCTGTGAGAAGGGATGGCAGTTCTGCTGATGACAGTGAAAATGCAACACTATTTTTTCTGCTTTTAACTGAACACGGTGAGCACAGTATGAAGCTTTACATTTTACAGTCTTAACCTGGGTCGTAAGAAGATTCTATTACAATGCATCAGTTACCTTTATGTTTATAATCAGAGTTAATGCTATAAAGTTATATCCTGCAGGTATTTAACCCTGTTTTCAAGCATTTCTTTTTGTTATACCTTAAGATATGAAACATAACTGAGTAGTACACAGTGACAGAAAAAAATTTAAAGTCGTAGTATGCCTTTAAAATTACATTTTCATGACTGATACTAGCACAATTTTCCAATAATACAGTCATGTTTTAAAAAATTCTCTCTTTGTTAGTCATAAAATGAGTTTATGTTCCCAAAGACATTGTAGGAAACAGCTGTCATTAAAGTCTTAAGTGCACAGCAGGAGGCAGTTGACAGTGGCTCTTTTAATCATGTACTCCTAGGACATAATGCTGTTAATATGCTTCTGTTAATACCAGAAGCTACCACCAACTTTATTAGGGTTCCAATTTGCCCCTAAAGTTTAAGTTTTCTTAACAAACAAAGTTTTGTTGTTTTGAAAGAACTCAGAGCAAAGCAGCCTGTATCATAAACCTAAAGTCAGCTCCAGAGAGAGATTCCCCATGTTATTGTTAATTTTCAAAGGTGATGAAGAGCAGTTTTACTGCGAATTGGTGGATCAGATATGAATTGTTTAATTTTTTCTGTCCTAGCCTGAATAAGACTAACAAAATGCCTAAGCCCAGAAAAGCCACAGATCTTGCTTCTAAAGGTATAGGTTTAGCATTAACATCACGCAAAAATCAAACCAACACAATCAAACTCTCTTTCACTTTCTTGAACGGGATCATGGTTAGACTACTGCCCTAAGAGACTGATTTTTTTTTTTTTTTTTCCTTGTGATTCTGGTGGCTTTCAGGTGAATCAGGTCCTGGCTGACAGGCTCTTTCCATAGATCAAGGTTAAATGGCTTTCTATGTGTGGGTATTGGAACAGACACGTCAGCCAAGAAAAATCACAGCAGCACAGTACACCCGAGTTTCTCCGTAGCTGGGTCACTGTTCCATTTGGTTGGAGAACCCTTTCCCTCATTAATAAATCTGGTATGCATTGTGTGTGCTTATAGAGTTCCATAGTTTTGCTTCTCTAAAGGAAGGGTAACAGGTAATGTTTGTACATAAAGAGGTGAATTTGATGTATTGTTAGTTCTGTGAGTTGCAAGTTACTTAGCAGGTTAGGTAGGAGGCATGGTAACGAGAAAAGGGTTTTTTTTTACTATTTCTTAAGTAAAGATATTTGTCTTAAGAGAGTAAAAGTAGGTTGTATTATATATGTATGTTTTACACATAGTTACATATATTTGATTATTTTTTAAATAAAACTTGATATAAACTATTAAGGAAAAATATATCATGCCAGAGCCAACAACCCAAGAGATGAGACTGTTGCCGCACCATATCACCAGGTCCAACCAGTAGCGAGGCTGAAGATTTATTCCAGCAGGCGCACACACACACTACACGTGTATGTATATATGTAGATACACAGTTGGCCACACAGATCAGACAGATACTCAGAGCACCCAAATGAACATAGCACCAATGGCCTCATCCTGCTTCCCGATCTGGATGGACAGTATGGCAGCTCGCTAGTGAGAATTTGTGTATAGGTACAAGATGAATCCCTTCAGCAGCTGGGCTCAGACGTGTAAGCGCATCAAGATCTCTGTAAGTGTAGTATGGGAATTGGTGATCTCTGTCCATCACATCATCCTAAGCGAGGTGATTCTACTCTCTGTTGTGGGAAATGTTACAACTTACTGGTAATGCTGTCAGCCTGTTTGCCTAATTACCAGACAAAGCACTGTTTAGGCTTAAAAAATAGATTTTACGTTGTCTGAAGTATATAGATCAGAAGTTAAACCAGAGTTCTTTTGAACAAAGAACTAATAATGATTAAGAGCTACCTTTTTTTCTCTTGTACCTTTCAATTGATTGTATGACTGCATGGTGTGATTGATTAAAATCAATAATTTAGAAACTGATGAAACAATACATTATAGAAAGGATAAGAGTCAGCATGACAACAAAATGATACAAATGGTCCTGACTATAACATATAAAGCTTTTAGAGTAACACCTTTCCACTTTTTTTCCCCCCATCTTCTCAAAAATCTCGGCATTGCAAACAAATTAATTGGTATCAGGTTTTCAGCTATGCAGAGGGGAGCCTAAATCATGTCAAGAGTTTAAAAATAGGAAATAAGAATGGAAAAGAGAAAAGGTGCAAACGTCAGGAAAGGGTGGAGTAGAGACAAATATGTGATGAAGTCCTGATTAATGCATTTTTTCTGTATGTAAAAAAATAAGTTTACTAGGCATCTCTTTGGCTGTATAATTACCTGTCACCATGACTTCAGTGATACATGTTGTATCACGTCTTCAAGAAATAAATAATGCTTTAGTTTACAACTTACACAAATACTGAAGAGTACCTTAATGAATATTAATTATGTTAAATTTTAGTTGTTTGACTATTGAGTGTATGTTCCTTATATCGTTTGGTAGTTTATTGTTATTTTTCTTTGCTTATTCATATGACTATAAAGCCAAGGCTATCTAGCCATGTGTTAAAGATGCCTTGTAATATATGCCAAAAAGTTCAAAATTAAAATATGATCTTCTCTCAAAGAATTTGTGAAGATAGTTGGAAGAAGGGAACACAAGCAAATAGTAAAGCATCGTCCTACCTAACACCAATTCAGGGTACCAGTTTGTCAAGTTTTGGTAGCCACCACAGCAAAGTGAAGCAAAGTGAGATTGAGGAGGGGGAAAATGAGACATCTCAGCAAATGTGAGGGGCAGCATGAAAGAAAACCGAGAAAGTATATATCTGAAAATTTAGAAATAAGCAATGACTGGTAGAAGGTGGGAAACTGTTACATCTGTTCATGAGATGCATGGAAGGAGCTAGGACTGTCTGAGAGGATAGAGAGGGAAGATGTAAAATGATGGCTGAAAGTGTCTAAACAATTTCACAAAATTATTTTTGCAGCAGCAATCTAAAAGGTTGTGAGTAGAGAAAAACAGCCAAGGTAGAAGAAAATGTTACTTGTAAAATGGTGTGATGAAGTGTCAGGTGAGAGTTTAAGTTCTCTGAATGGATATGAAGTGCGAGATCTTAGAAATGTTATGCAGAAAAAATACGTAAGTTTTGCCTGGAGTTCGAGATGATAAATTTATGCAAGGCTGAACAAGGAGGGCCTGGAAGCCGATGAGTAGTAGGAAAAAATAAAGTTCTGTTTTGAACTTGAAGCAATTGTGTTAGATATCCATGAGGAGATTTGACAAAGGCAAGTTAAGATTTAGTTCAAATATGTAAATTAGAGAGATGACCCTGTGAGTAATATGAAAATGTCTTTGTACGTGATAAATGGCCAGAGATAAGATGTGTAGGAAAAAGAGCGGGAAAGCAAGGACAGGCACCTCTTAGAGCACCTAAAAAAAGCTGACGGTAGACAAGAAGACGACATAGATAATGAGAAAGGGTAATTACATGAGGAATTGTGATCAGCTGTCTGGCTGATGTTATAGAAAGTGGTTTACAGATTAGATGAGTATGAACATGAAGTACTAGCTTTTAGCCTTGGCTTAGAAAACATTCATTAGAAGGCTTTGTCAACCAGATTTCCTTAAACAGCTGGATCGCATGGGAGAACAGAATGGGACGGTCAAAGGGAAACTCCATAATGTGATTGTAAACACTGCAGTCAGCAAGTTTAAAAAGGTTATTCTACATTGAAATGAAGCGAGCAGAATTTTTGATCGTTGTATTAGATCTTTGTTTTAAGATTGGAGAAACCAGAGGGGAGCAGAGTGAGTGAGTACGGAGAGATATAAAGAAAAGAAAGTAGTGTCAAAAAGTGGAAAGGGAATATTCGTATGAGAGACAACAGAGGCCTTCAGTCTTCTAAGGAGCGAAAGGGCTTTACGGAAATAACAAAAGAAGGGGAACAGGGATCATTTTACCAGGCCTAAATGCCTAGGCACCAAACCACAATTTAAAAACCCTTATAAATATCTCTGAACTTCATTGCACTACAAAGACAACCAAGACAGTTTAGAACTAGTCTGTGTCTGTCTGTCGTGGTGCTGCGTTACGCAGCGTGGACAGGTGCCACATTAATAAGGATGAGAGTTTCTACTTTCTCTTTATGGAAGAAGGCCTTTCGTAAATATGCAAAAAAAATATGCAGCTTAAAAATATTAAGTGGTGAATTTTGGTGAAATTAAGACTGAATTCAGGCTTTCCCAAATGAAATGTTGACATGTTATCTAGGTTGTATGATTATACGGGAAATAAGCTTAGCTCATGATTGTGTGAGACAGCCTTATAGGTAAGGCTGAGAATGGTTTACTGTTTAACAGCAAAGATTTCTAACTAGTGTCTAGAAACAAAAAAGGTCAGAACAGTTTTCAGAAAAAGACAGTAAACAGGCAGTATATTCTCCAGTTTTATAATGGGATGAAATGTTAGAATAATAATGTACAGTAGTGCAAAACCTGTTGCCTCTAGTAGTCTGAGATGTATCTTTAACTTCATACTTTCTTGTTTTAAAGAGAAAACTATTAATTTTCCTAATGAGGCATTCTAGATCAGTGTTGCTTTATATAATGCTAATCTGATTCTCCTAGTTTTCTTTAATTTGCTTTTAATAAAACTTATAAAATAATTTAGTCTGCAGGTGTAACCAAATCTGAGCCTTCAGGCTATTTCAATCACACAGTTAGTATGTAATTATTATAAAGAGGCAAGTTATTGTTATGCCTGATTATAGTTGGAAGAGAAGGTAATTGAATTGAAATAAAATACGAGTTCACAGAAAACTCATATTTCTCAGTATTTTTGCTATTTTGATCACGTTTAACTTCAGTGTTTTATAATATTTTTATTATTCACTTATTTTCTATTAAATTTACTGACCACCTATCTTAGTTTGAGACAAAATTTCTTTCTCTCTATGCTAACCTACTGAAATAATTTTGCATAATAACAACTGACAGTTAACAATTACTGAAATCCCTTGATGTGTTAGAACTGTTTTTTGCCTTTTTTATGTAGCAATTTTTTAGGGCATAAGTGTCCATGTTTATAATAAGCACCTTTCACACTAGCAATAACATATTAAAATAAAAACCAAGGTGCTAAGTAAAATACTCATAAGGCAGGTGTCTTAGAATTCAAGTTATCCGCATGATTTTGGTTACTTGCTTTTGCTTGTATGTTGTATTTCTTTTTGGTGTAAAATACCTTAATAAGTGACTTAGAGATGCTATATTGCATACCACAAGTTGTGAAGAGTACGGAACAAAAAAAAAAAAAAGAATGTTCTCTTGTGGTACCGGGTCTGGATTGAGACAAAAGCAGGTTAATTCTAAAATAATGACAGGTTCCCCAGAAGATTATAAATATAAATCCTGTTGTCTCCATATTCTCATGCCTCTCTGCCACCTCTTGCTAGAAGCTAGAAATAATTTAGTCCTTTTTGTGCCATCCCTGCTTCTGCTAATAGTTTTTATCCCAAACAAAAGATGAAGAAGGGTGAGAAAATTAAGATGACAGGCATAAAGTAAATGAGAGCCAAAAAAGCTCGGTGTTAGCATGTTCAGCTAAACGTTTCCCCTTCCAAAAACATACTTTGACCTTTCCTACTTGCAACATCAGCCCTTTTTGTGCTGCTGATTTTTAGTATAAAGTGTAGTAAAGAATAGAATTAGTGAAAACATTGTTAAATGTGACATACAGGTGAAGGATCAGAATGATTATATTTTTTTTTTAAAGAAGGTTATGGCTCTCAAAGCTATTAGTGCTGCTTGAAATGGTAAATATGGAAGATCCATCTTGATATAGTCTGCCTGGGTTTCCAAAAAGACATTTGGTAAAGAAACTGTGCAGCCTTGTGACAAAGTAGAAGGTCCTTGTGTAGACAAAAATAATGGTTCAAGAAGAAAAGGAGAAAACAATCAATGGTCAGTGTTCACAGTGGTGTAAGTTTATCTACTGGCACCCATGCAGTTCAACATACTCATTGAAAGAGAAGTCATTAGTCACAAGGTTTCCTGATGATACTGAAATGTCTGCAGTATTTAAGATAAGGATCAACTAAAAAATTGCAGAAGGACTTTGAAGCATGAGAGGAAGGCAAACCAAACTTCATGTGTGAAATGATGAACGTGAGCTGAGGAGAAACAGAAACTACCTGAAAAAGAAAAAACTATGGGAAATATGAAAGGAGGTCTCTAAAATCGTGGGTGATAAGGAAAACATAGAGAAAGATTGGTTTGGGTGGGTTTGTTGTTTGCTTTTTTCCTTTGTCCTTCCACTGCCAACAAGGAACATCAGATGATGCTAGCAGGTGTCAGGTTCAGAAAGAACAAAAGGCAACTATACATCCTACAGTATATATACAGATGTGGACATTCTTGCAACAGAATGTTGCAAATGCTAAATGTTTACTTGAGTCCAAGGGAAGGCTCAAGAGATCCATCAGGACGTAGTAAACACAAAAATGTTCCAGGTTTCAAAACCACAAATTATTGGAGACTGGGAGAGCATTCAGGGCAATACTTATTCCTACTTTGCCCTCCTACAAATCAGGAAATCTAAAACTAGGAACAGTTCAAAGAGAAGAAATGTAAAAGGAGAAGTTTCCTTTAAATGAGTTATCTCAGTTGGTACTCCAGTAATTATGAAATGACTTTCTGGGGACAAAAAAAAGGCAGATGGAATGAAGCTGTTGTCCTAAAAGTAATACTCGACTAATTATTTTTTGATCTGAAGCTAGCTGCCTTAGTCATTTACCTACCCAGCCTGCAGTAACAGCTATGTGAATTAGTAGTATCCTAATTATTGTCATTAAGCAGGTGTATCCAGTGTGGTTTTTCTTGTGTTGTTTTTTTTTTTTTTTTTTTTCTGTTTGCAAATCTTCACAGCATCCAGAAGTAAAATGTAAAAAAGGTAGACAACAATTAGGTATACCTAGAAAAATACCAGAAAAAAGATATTTGGAATAATTATCTGTTTTGCAGTGTGAAGTCAGCAGTTTTTGCAAACTTACAAAAGATGAAACAGAAAAGCTTACTTCAGCTTTCAAGAAAGATATAAGCAATTTTAAACTGTACCTTTTCCCCAGAGAGAGTTTGAAAATATTTCTAATGAATTAAAGTATAATAAAAGTCTTTGCTGGATGATAACATTTTTCCTAATAATTTCTTAATTCCAAGAATGCTTAATTGTAGATTTCAGGGGTGTGAGGTTAAGGCAGTATATTTCCATGTTGAGCGTATGCACTGTATTCATTTTTTCAGTGTGCTTTTTAGGTAAGATATTTTTTCTTTGTTTCCTCCAGAGTTTTGAGAAATCAGAAGGCTGCTTGTATATTAATGTAGAGTGTACAAGCTATATTCACGTCAATAAAAACTTATTCAAGTAGTCTGAATGAGGAAATACAATCTGCTTTGAGATAACTCCCCTTTCATAGAAACATAGATCGTTCTGAATCATAGATAGTTCTGAAAGAAATACAAGTCCTCAAGACAAAAATTTTTCAAGTTCACCCAGGGAACTGCAAACTGGTCCCCGAAGTAGGAGGATGGTTCTTCCCCACTCCCAAAAACCAGTGGGAGAAGGACAGAGAAGTCCATTCACATGTTTTAGTTTGCATTACTCTGAACATTCTCATTCATCTGAATATAATCCATGCTCCTACTCACCTGATCCTGATGGGGTAATAGAGAGCATTTATGAGAGTAACATTCATGAAATTCTTTGTTTTTAAGAGATGAATGAGGAATACATCATGCCTTTCAAACAGTGCCAAAACCAAACCAAAACCCAAAACCAGCAAGGTTCAATTGGAATAATCAGTAGCTGCCCCTTTGACTGCAGGTTATACTCTTAAGAAACCTCAGGCACAAAGTGAGTCAAGAAGGTGGCTCTTCTGTGAAGTTGTGAAGTTGAAAGGTAAATATCATCTGGTTAAATATTTCCTGAAAAGGAATGGTACAAAGTCCAAAATGAATTTCTGGGAAATAGCTTTAAGTTAGTGAAATAGTCACCAGTATAAATGGCAATGGTTCAGACTTCTCCAGTTAGAAAGACGAGACTCCATTCAAGTTAACCTTGTAAACTTGAAGGGTTATTGCTTATAGAATGAATGGTTATGTCTTCTCCATTTTTTTTTTTTTTTGTGCTGAAACTGTAATTAATGTTACCAATTTAAGCTAGAAAGTAGCTTTAGTTAAAGAGAGAAAATGTGTTTTAAAGGAATGTAAATCCCTTATAAAATGCTTGAAGTGTTGGGGGGGTATTTTTTTTATTTTCTAGAGTTTACTAGCTTCGCTGCATTACAGAATGATGACCTCTTGGTACCTATAACTTTTTTTAAGATTCCTGTATGCATTGTGACTGTCCTAATTGTAATATATTATAGGTCACAGGAGAACCTGTGAAGTACAACAGCCTTTCCCACTCCATTTAGGTAACAAAGCAATACCTCTCACCCCTAAACAAAAAAAAAAAAAAATGTGTAAAATAGGAATAATAAAGGAAGCAAAGGGAATGATCCTTTCAAATCTTAAATACATGAAACCATGCAAGTATATTAAGAGCAGGAGAAAAATATATGAAATAAATCTTTGGGAATCCAAATTAATGAGAGCATCCAGAGACAGCCATCGCAGAGTTTGCTGCCCATCTGAAACCTCTGTGCTGCTGAGTCTGTTCAGTCTTTCCTACAGCTTCATTATTTCATTTCTTTCTGCTTGTAATTATTCACGTGCACTCCTCTCCTCCTCAGGGTCTGCAAAAACTAACCACACCCCAAAGACAATGGTTTTCATCATGCTTTGACAGGAAACAAGCTTAAATAGACAATACAACATAATTTGAATTAGAATTTGTTAATCAGAAAATTATAAATTATTACTTTTTAAATGGACAGAAAGCTTTCTAATTCACTACTTGAAAAATTAAATACATATAATAGTATACAGAACTTCTGTCTGCTTTTGAAGTTGCAGCAAAACAATCCAATTAAGTCTTGGATGTTATTTTTTTTTCTCCCTTCCCAGGTTAGCCTACCACATTAGTAATCTCTGTGTATACCAATTTCAGTTATCATTATTGTTACAAATGTAATTTTGATTGCAAATTACATATTGTTTGGTGTGCATATTGATAGCTTCTCAATGCATTGCATGCATTGGGTTTATGAAGCATTTAATATGTTTTTTGTTGACATATCTAAGTCCTCAGTTTCACAGTTTCATGTTAGGGACTTGGTGTGTATATTTGCTTATAAATAAAAACGCCATTGTATATCCTTAGATATAGTTAGATATGTTAGGCAACGTCACCTAATTTCAGAATGCTTTTTGTATCCTGTTTCTACAAAAAATGGATAGCTTCATCCTGTCTTACTTCTCTGAAGACAAAAACAAATCCTAGCAATTCAGTAACAGGAGGATGTGCAAGTTAAAAGGCAAGATATAAATATAAGTGAAAGATGTTACTTGAAAGTCCATATCTCTAAATGAGAACCCTCATTAATGTCTCTTTCCAATCCTAATTTCACTCTCCATAGCGAGGCACAAGGGATATTTGAACATATGGAAAGCTTGAGCTTAATTGTTCAGATTCTGTTCAACCATTCCAACTCTTCACAGTGATTTGAGCTATTTAGCATTTGTGTGCATTAGGTAATATATTTAGTGTTTCCCGTTTCAATCCAATTTATGTATATTTGGCTACAGACCAGAGCTGTGGGCACACAGTATGGAATTGTCATAAATCTGCCTATGCTGACTATAAGTGCTATATTGCCACAGTTGATAGCATGCTTGCATGAACATTTCAGAATGCTTGCAGAGCAATACCGCCTATTCCCAGCAAATCTCCTAGGGACTAAATTAATGTATCTCATATTGTATTGATTGTAGCCAATAAGTGCCTAAATGATTTGATGCGAGGCAGAGGGATTATGAAGGGAAGAGGGAAGAGGCAGCTTGAAAGAAATATGCGGTTTAATTACAGGATGAATTTCGCCAATCTACCTCCCCCTAGGAATTTAACAAATAGGCCTAAGTGCACTTAGCTGTTCTTGACATCTGTTGAAATGATATCTGCCCATGATGAGGGAATCATGGGAATTGGTCTAAGGGTATTGTCAGGATCAGTGAGCCACAGGAAACTGCTTTTCTGTCTGCGAAATTAGACGAAAGAAAAGCCTACATTAGCAGTTTTAGGTTAAGCAGTAATGATTACAATTTCCATAACAGAATTCTGTGTTCTCGTTTAATGACACCGGCTCTGTCTTTAGAAAGATGTTAAGTAAATATTTTAAATGGTGTTGAAACATATGCAATGAAATATATATTTAAGATGGAATCAAAAACTATTAATGGTGCTGCTGTTGGTGGAAACTTGATACATGCCTTTCAAGAGAAACATCCAGGTTTATACCTTTTTTTATGATGTGTTATGGTATGTTATGAAACTCAGTATCTCATAGGTAAACAACAGAGGTAGCATAAAACCCAGGGAACACAAAACCTGGAGCTTCAACTTACACTCTATAGGAAGACAAGCATGGTGAAGACTGATGTTGTGTATTTGTTCATTTTGATTACATCTATAATTCAGAGGGAAGTATGGATTACTTAATGCTTTCTACTGCATTTTATAGTATTTATACTATACCTCTGCAAAAAAAACCCAACCCTGGCAATACCTTTAAAGTCCTAAGAGACATAAGTTTCTTTGCATTATTTGAAAGCTGTGTTTTCCCGTGCTTGGAGCATTTATGTGTATTACCTCATAAATTACTTGTAAGTCATTTCCTTTGAAAAAGTGATAAACGTTTATTTCAGGAGGTAGAAACAGAACGTGAGACCGTGTATCCTATTATCTAAGCTGCGTGTGTGTCACTGACTGCATGTGTGTGTGCATTCTGACTATGCATTTTGCCTATGCAAGGAGTAAAAAACCCACAAGATTAGACTGGGGGGGATTCATTATATATATAATGCAAATTCTTCTGCCTGCAGTATCGTTTTCCTATGATTTCCGTAGACAATTTGAAAGCAAAAATATGTGGTTAACTTATTCTACTGTAAAAGACAAGTTAGAATTTATGGCTACAGGAAATGTGTATTGCTTGTTTTGTTTACAAATACAGTAATTGAGGACAGACTTTCAGTTTGTGTAACCGTGCAATGTTTTCTTGGAAATGACTGAATTCACATCCATCTAAATTCCTGATGCACTCCACTGTTCTACTGATTTCTCAAAACCTGCAATGATGGTAAATGGGCGAGCACATGACAAAAGTGATAAATCACAGCAAGGCTAAAAATGTAGTACTTTGGGTTTTTTTCCTGCTATATTCCTGAAAACATTCATATAAATACGTTTACATAAGTGATACACAAAAATACAGAGAGCAAGAGAAAGATGCACACTTTAGCATTCACACTCAGTTTTTAAAGACCACGTTAAAAACAGTGATTTGCATGTCTGGATTATGAAGAGGACTTGGCCTCTCATTGTTCTCACTGAGGTTTTTAATAAATGTAGCTGCTTTATGCAAGTATATGTAAAGAGATCTATGCAGTACCAATAGGCATATGGAGCCATATTTTTTTCTAAAGGAATTATTTAAGAAAACCAGAAGATTCTGTCTGAAAGTCTAACAAGACTGCCATATACTACACCAATGTCAAAACCAAAACATTTTAGTATAAATTTTGCCCAACATCAACAAAGTCATTTGGTGAATATATAGAAAAAGAAAGCAGGTGATTCCCTCTTGAAGATATGAAAAACAAAGGATAAGAAACTTGGAGAAAGCACCTCAGTTTTTAAAAGGTAGCTTTTTTATGGCAGAGATATTTTCCTCTAACAATGGACTTTCAGTGAACATTAACAATTTCATTTTTAGTCTTTCGGTTGCAAAACTTGGGATTGCTCTCCAATTTCCTGTGAAATGTTATGTAAATTAAAAGCTAACATATCTGAGATATGAAAAATTCTTCTTTACAAACACACCACCGTTATTACCTAATTTTTTATTTTTTTTTTTAGGAATGTCTTTATTTGGTATCTCATTGCACAGTTTCCTGGAACTGAGAAGTAATACAACTTTCTGTGTATAGTATAAATCTTCTGATCATAGGATTAAATAGAAAGTTCATCTGTTTCCCTTTGCAGCTATAAATACTGTAGTCTTCTGAACAGAAATAAAATAGGATTTTTTTCTCCATAAGCACCCAACATATTAAATGGTAATATATGTATAATTATTCGGGTTTTTTTCACTTTTACATGAACTTGAACTATCTGTCATAACACGTCATATCTTAAAGCAACTTCAGAATAACAGTGATGTAATATGTGCTCATCTAGGCTAAAATATTGAGTTCGTTCAAATCTTGCACCCATAATTAGACATCTAAATATAATGGCCTGATTTTTGAAAGATGTGAGCACTTACAGGTACAGCAATTTGCTATGATTTGCTGTGCTCTGCATTTTTGAAAACCAGGCCATATATGTAGGTAGCCTAAATACAGATTCATGAACTAATTTAAGACTTAAATAGACTTTAAATTATTGGGCATGATTCTCAGTTCATGTTATTTTTAAAGGGGAAAAAACAGTGATTCCAGGCACTGATCCTTGTCTGATTGGCACTGATGACAAAGCACCCACACTTCAGTGGGAAAGGTTTGCTCCTTGTTTTTAAAAGTATTTTCAAAAGCTGTATAACAGTTCAATGCTGTATTATATTATCCCAGTTTAAGGCACAAGCTCTGTCTTTTATATTCCAAATTTACTAGAAATGTAATGGAAAATTGTTTAGCTAGAGCACTTTCAGTGGAACTGAATTATGTATGGCTAATCTAAAATGCCTGCTCTCCTCAAAGCCAGTAAGTTTAAGGAAACACATTACTTGCTTTGAATAAAACACATCTTATATTTAACAGAGCATTTATGACTGTCAAACAGTGTGTTTCTTTTTCTTCTTTTATCGGTGGTATTTTCAGGGTTTACTAGAAAATTGTTTCAGGGGTTGTTTTGCTTTTCTAATTGGAAGAAATTTTAATGATTTTAGTTATCGGTGGTTTTTATCCGTAGATTTAGATTCCTCAAGACAAAAAAAGGTATTTAAAAATGTGTTATTGCTGTCACAAAATCACAGTATAGTTGTCATTGCTAATACCTTGTAATTCTCACCAGTACTGGCATTCGTAACTAGATGAGACGAAGTGATGAAAAAAAGCAATTATTCTTCATTTAATGAGGGCACTCTGTGTAATGTGCAAACCAGCCCAGAAAGTCCAAACTCTAGTCTGAATGTCTTCATTACAATTCTTTACCCTTTGTCCAAGTTTCAATTCATTCATTTTCTTATATTATTAAATTTGGTATCTTTTGTCAATTGATGCTTCTCATAGGTACATCAGGCTAGGATGCAGTTGAATGAAAATGGAGCTATAGTGGTGCACTAGCATTAACATCACTTCTTTCAAGTTTTGGGTTGGGTTTGGTTTTCCTTTTTTTTTTTTTTTTCCTTTTTTAATGGATCTGGGTACATTCTGTAGTAGCCAGAGAAAAGATATTTATTTTTAAAAAATATTCAGAAGTTATACAGCATTATACTTCTCTGTATAGGCTGTTTAATTAGAAAATTACAGTAACTCAATATTATTCTCTATAGCAAAAACTTTGAAATATAGATAATTATGCTTGTGACATAAGGTAACAAAAGAGTGGCATTAAGCAAATATTGCGGCTCACTGTTTCTCCCAATGTCCCATCATTTCTTTCTCCCTCCCATTGTGGAGAGAGATTTTCCTGCAAACTTATCTACCCTTTGGAAGAAGAGTAAGTTTTCAAAAATTATTAGAAGTATCACAGTGTTAGCAAAATATTAACAACAAAGTTACTGACTTATTTCTACATTTCCTGGACAGGCTGGCATGTCTAAACAAGGAATGAAAATAGCTGCAGTCCTATGAAATCTCTGCAATTCCTTGGAAGCTCAGCGTTTTAAAGTGTAAAATTCAGTTATCAGACTGGATGTTACTGAGCCAACCAAAAGTGTGATTTTAAAAAAAAAATTCTTTCCAATGATGAATTTAGTGACTTTCTTGCTCCCTCTTTTTCCCATGTGACATGAGTAATTCATAAACACTTTGTGGTTTAGGCAGCAAGGTGGAAGCAGAATTATCTAAAAAAAAAAAAAAAAAACCCAAGAAAATCTGTAACCAGAATGACAAATCCTTAGGCACAGCTATAAAACATACAGATCAGTAGCGCAGAGCCATAAGAATATATTGACTGTGGCCCAAACTCATCAGAAGATTGATCAATCCAGCTGACTTGCATTAATTGTGAAATAGAAAGAACGATGCGATCAATGATAGGCATGAAAGTGCAGCGGTAATGATGCCACATCTAGCTAATCCAATAATGGAGAACCTGATGTATAGCATATTGGAATTCCACTGTTCGGGCCCCTGTCACAATAAAGTATATCCTGCAATTATGGGGAAAAATTGAGCAGGCAGCAGTTGAGCCAGCCTAATCGGCCAGTGCCACAGTAGTTTTCCTGATTAAACACTAAGTTAAGTGGTCCTCAGATACTGAAATTTGTCTGCATTATAAAAGATAATCCTCAAATTAACGTGAAACTTTGTATTTTAATCAAAGCAAACTGAATAGTGAGATGTGTGCAAGTTATCTAGTTAACTGAACATTTTAACAAGTTATAAACTGGTCTCACTGGTGGCTATGAGGATAAAGGACCATATGCTGAATAGAGAGCCACCAGTTTCCTGTGCTGAAAGTCAGGCTTTATACAGGCTTAAAAACCTGACGGGGAAAATAACATACTTAACAGACCCTTAGAGAATTCAGATTTAGTTAACTTCTCTAAACGTTTGCCTATGTCACTAATTTTAGTCTGCTCAGCTGTTACATGTTGATTGGGGGAAGAATAGATTTTTAGAAGATAGTAATGTAAATACAACCAGACCTGCAGCTAATCAGTGTTCATCAGCCTATTATAAAAACAACCAAGGTCCTCTCCAAAATACAGCATTTGTCACATTAATAAGAACTGAAAGACTTTTAGTTCCTCGAAGTACTGACTTTTCTACTATTACTTTAGTAATAATAAAAATTAAATATCATTAAGTTTACCTACATGAGCCTACTGGTTGTCGTATTGCCCTGACTTTGCCGTTGGCTTGGCCTTTTGTTTTAAGATGCAGCTTTGTGTGGAGGATGCTGCCAGCCTGCACTGCCCGAGCAGGCACATCCCGGGAGCTCCTGTGCAGGAGCACGTGTCCTCAGCACTGCCTCTCCCTGGGGCTGGGGAGCTGGTTCTTTCTGCTGTCTTGGAAAGGAACGTTCAGTGGAGCCATGGCTCTGTTTATTTCACCTTACCCCTTTGTCAACAGTGTTTCTCAATTTTATTTTATTTTTTTGTGGGAAGATACATGACTGGTCTCGGAGCTGCTCAACCATCAGGGAGTACAAGGACTGTTGTTTATGTTGTGGGTTTGAGCAATTACAGAAAGGGAAGGTGCTTAACCACTAAGGAAGCACCTCAGCTGATCTGTAGATCATTCTGCTGTGCCTTCTGGAAATCACTGACTGCTTTAATTCCAGTACTGGATGGGTATTTTTATGTTTCGACTGTATAAATTTACCACTTTTCAGAGACAAGCATTTGTGTATAAATTGGACTGAGGTTTTGATGTTACATAGTTCCTGAGACTCTTCAGTAGAACCTGGCACCATTCCTACATGCAAATATAGAGGTTTTTTAATGAGCAAAATAACTTTGCTACTCTTGCTGTGCTTTTTTTTCTTTAAAGAAGTTGCTGAGGCAGAGAAGCTTGGGGACAATTATTTAAGCGAATAGCGAGCAACTCCTATGACAGATTAGGAGCTCTGCACATCTTGCTTAAGCATTTTTGATTCTGGAGCAGTTGGCTCCAGAAGCTGGATGGGCATGTATGATCAGTAATTGTCCAGCCATCTCAGATTAATGACCTAGTGCAGAAAAACCAACACTTTGACTTCAGCTCACATCTTCTATTTCTTTTTCAATGCAGTGTAATTTTCTCAGTATTGTCAGGAAACTATCAGCCAGTATTTACAAAGGGCTTTTCTTCTTCTCCTCTAAAGTTGATTACACCTGTGGGGAATAAAAGAAAGACAAAAGAAATGAGATTCCTCACAAGGTTACAGTGGGAATGCAGGGATGAAATTAAGGAGATAATTTACCCTAAAACTTCTAAATATTTCAAAGTGTTTGTTTTCAGTATGAAAATGTAATTAAAAACTAGATTAATAAGTGATTAATAAGTCCTGAAATTGGTTTTAGGCTGCTTAAGTGACCTGACAGCAAAGACTGTATCTTTTTATTTCTCTGTAAAAAGAAATTTAGAATTAACTTTCTTCAGATTTTTGTCCTTTAGAAATACAGTATAACAACAAAAAAAAAAAAAAAAAAGTGACCAAGTTGTGAATGTAATACTACCATACTAGATTTTAATAGCATCTCTTTCTGTGAGAAATGCACGGTACACTGTATATTTTCTAAACATACTTTTGATTGCATGAAGTGTTAACAGTTAGCTTTACACCTCCCATCATAAAAGTAATAATAAAAGAAAAGCAGAGTTCAAACTCTGTGATGGTAAATAATTGCTGTGGAACAAACCCTTGCCTTCCCTGAGTCTTTATTCATTTCTTTTTGCCACTAGGGAATTATTTTAATACATGAAAACTGTATTCAAGTTATGTTCCAGCAGTAAATGAGATCTACTTATTTCTTTCCAGGACAATTAATTTCAAGCCAGGCTCTGTTAAAGAAAGTACTGAGCAGTGTGTTTTGTAATTGCTGGAAAGCTGTATGTGCAATATTAGAACAGAAATATTGGGTTTCTTTTCAAGTTTTGAGTAATCCCAGTAGACTTGCAAGCTGCTATGAATAATTCTGTAAAGTCTAAGTTAGAGTTCAGGTATTTTCCCCCCTCTCTTCTAGATTACTGCAGTTATTTGAGGCAAAAAATCAAAACACCTGAATATTAAGGAAAATGAAGACACCTTCTGTCAAGACTGAAGTAGTAATGGGTAGCCCAAAGGCATCAACCTAAACCAACAAACTGAGTACAGCAATGGTTTTTATGCCTTTTCTGTCGCAAAGTTGCTAATGCCACCAATCATCTGTGAAGCTAACAACACAGTATGTTCATAACGCAAGAATTTATGGAAATTAACTTTGCTGTTAGTAATTGAACATAATTAAATAAGTGCGTATATCTTTGTAGACCATTCCTTAATAATGAAATGGTCTTGTTTGTGGTACCTTGATTTGAAGTATCTTAAGGCCTGTGTTTATATGCCATTTTTGCTTTGTGTTTTTAATTTTTCACATATAGCTAAAACTCAGTGCGCAGCAAGTAGGACTAGGAGCTGAAGAAGCGTGCGTGGAAAATGCTTCTTCCATGGGAATCTGGTTGTTTCATGGAACTGCACTGACAAGATATTGTTGCTTCTGGTTGTCATACGTAGGATCATTACTTTTGGTAATTTCTATGTTGTGCTCTTGAAATAAAACTTGTAATGCAGATGGTGACCCTAGAAGGTCTTACAGACTTGCAAGTATTGAAAAAGTGTTTGTTTTTCCCTGGGAAAAGAGAGAGGAATTTTACCCTCCCCCAAAGTATTGTTTCATCTGTAATTAGCAGAGGCAAGATCATCCAAATAAAGAAAACAGTGAGGTAATTGAGATAGTCTAGCAATGAGGGATTCTACTGGAATCATTTTAACATGATCTAGCTATTAAAGGAAAAGCAAAATATTCCTTTTTTTTTTTTTTCCCCCTCCTATGATTTGCCACATTTGTCTTAAATACAGACTCTTGAAAGCAAGCAAAGAAAGGTGGGGTTTGTTTTAACATTTCCAGAGCAATAAAAGTAATGAAAATGAATCTTCAGTTATGCTGACAAGCTGCTTGTTTCTTTTACAGTCTAAACGAAGTGACATGTACATCTGGGAGCCATTGGGAAGGATTGTTGACTGGTAGTCTAAGTTTTTTGCTATTTAACAGCAGAATTGCTCTCATGTTGAAACTTAGGCTCTGATTTTTAATCTCAGTACATTATGTTATATATTTATGGGGTTTCTGTACTACTTGTTCCTATTGTGGGATGTCCTTAGGTGGTTAAGGTATCTTTTTTCACTGGTTTCGTATATCATAATGCTGTATTATGACATATATGTGACATTTTACTGGTGGTCACAGGGGACAAACTTCCAGTTTTTTGAAATTTCTACAGTAAACACTGGGAAATCATGTCAGTATTGTCAACAGCAATATGGTAATATTTTTAAATATTCTGTATTCTTTTTTCCACCTAACTGAAGTTATGCATGTGGCATTTCTCCAGTGACTCAGGTGTGGGCTTCTGAAGCATTGTGGATTTAGTTCACCAGTGTACATCAGCAACGATGATTACTCGAAATGTACTGAGAATGGACTAGACTGCTTTTGTCCAAGTTGAGGGTGCTCCTTAAGAGAGAAAAGATAAAACTTCAAGCACCTAGTATTAGGTTTAAAATCATTCCAGCCCCACTAGAAGGTAATATTTTCTTTTCCACATCAAAATCGGTTTAGTTCTTGTTGGATGTGATAGGATGCTACCAGTTCATTCAGGAAAACATTTACTACTTTTAGGAACACGTAATCTGTGTATTCCTGATCAAAGTTGAGGTTTTCTAGCTTAATAAGAGCTGACTACTGAAGCTAAGTAGGAAAGGGAAATTCTAGCATGTCTGGCAGAGCACTGTTCAAGTGTTCCTCCTTGCTTCAAAACAGCAGAGAAAAAATAGTTTTTGAAATTTGGTTGTTGGGCACTACAAGGAGTAAAATGCAGTGAAAATGGACTACAGTGTTCTTTTTTACTTTTAAAAATAATTCCAGACATCAGAGAGAGACTTTATATAAGCTAGTACTGAAGAACCGTTCGTTTTCTGGGCCCCAGGCATTCCACATTTCTGAGGCTGGAACATGATATGTACAACAAGAACGTATGAAATCTTTAAGAAATCTCCTCTTCCCCCTCTCCTCTTCCCCCTCTCCTCTTCCCCCTCTCCTCTTCCCCCTCTCCTCTTCCCCCTCTCCTCTTCCCCCTCTCCTCTTCCCCCTCTCCTCTTCCCCCTCTCCTCTTCCCCCTCTCCTCTTCCCCCTCTCCTCTTCCCCCTCTCCTCTTCCCCCTCTCCTCTTCCCCCTCTCCTCTTCCCCCTCTCCTCTTCCCCCTCTCCTCTTCCCCCTCTCCTCTTCCCCCTCTCCTCTTCCCCCTCTCCTCTTCCCCCTCTCCTCTTCCCCCTCTCCTCTTCCCCCTCTCCTCTTCCCCCTCTCCTCTTCCCCCTCTCCTCTTCCCCCTCTCCTCTTCCCCCTCTCCTCTTCCCCCTCTCCTCTTCCCCCTCTCCTCTTCCCCCTCTCCTCTTCCCCCTCTCCTCTTCCCCCTCTCCTCTTCCCCCTCTCCTCTTCCCCCTCTCCTCTTCCCCCTCTCCTCTTCCCCCTCTCCTCCTCTTCCCCCTCTCCTCCTCTTCCCCCTCTCCTCCTCTTCCCCCTCTCCTCCTCTTCCCCCTCTCCTCCTCTTCCCCCTCTCCTCCTCTTCCCCCTCTCCTCCTCTTCCCCCTCTCCTCCTCTTCCCCCTCTCCTCCTCTTCCCCCTCTCCTCCTCTTCCCCCTCTCCTCCTCTTCCCCCTCTCCTCCTCTTCCCCCTCTCCTCCTCTTCCCCCTCTCCTCCTCTTCCCCCTCTCCTCCTCTTCCCCCTCTCCTCCTCTTCCCCCTCTCCTCCTCTTCCCCCTCTCCTCCTCTTCCCCCTCTCCTCCTCTTCCCCCTCTCCTCCTCTTCCCCCTCTCCTCCTCTTCCCCCTCTCCTCCTCTTCCCCCTCTCCTCCTCTTCCCCCTCTCCTCCTCTTCCCCCTCTCCTCCTCTTCCCCCTCTCCTCCTCTTCCCCCTCTCCTCCTCTTCCCCCTCTCCTCCTCTTCCCCCTCTCCTCCTCTTCCCCCTCTCCTCCTCTTCCCCCTCTCCTCCTCTTCCCCCTCTCCTCCTCTTCCCCCTCTCCTCCTCTTCCCCCTCTCCTCCTCTTCCCCCTCTCCTCCTCTTCCCCCTCTCCTCCTCTTCCCCCTCTCCTCCTCTTCCCCCTCTCCTCCTCTTCCCCCTCTCCTCCTCTTCCCCCTCTCCTCCTCTTCCCCCTCTCCTCCTCTTCCCCCTCTCCTCCTCTTCCCCCTCTCCTCCTCTTCCCCCTCTCCTCCTCTTCCCCCTCTCCTCCTCTTCCCCCTCTCCTCCTCTTCCCCCTCTCCTCCTCTTCCCCCTCTCCTCCTCTTCCCCCTCTCCTCCTCTTCCCCCTCTCCTCCTCTTCCCCCTCTCCTCCTCTTCCCCCTCTCCTCCTCTTCCCCCTCTCCTCCTCTTCCCCCTCTCCTCCTCTTCCCCCTCTCCTCCTCTTCCCCCTCTCCTCTTCTTCCCCCTCTCCTCTTCCCCCTCTCCAATAAAAAACAGCTGGTAAGGTGCAAGGCAAGACTAGGCCAGCTGTTTCTAGTGTTCCAAAATCTGCACTGGTTTTTCTGAGCAGTTGTACATAAACTAAGCATACGGTTATCTCTGCAGTAACTGTAACAGTTAAAAAAAAAAAAAAAAAAAATCACAAATGAACTAAATTTATGGCATAGTGTAGATTCAGTACCTTTCCATCCTGGCTTGCATATTTAAATCTAGACTTGACTTAAGAAAAATTTATTGCAGTCTAATAACTATAAAATACTAAGAGGAAATAAAATCAATGTTGGCCCAAATCTTAGAATGCAAACCACACACACACACACACACATTATAAAATATGGTTGAATACTGCTTACTCAGTAGATTCAGCTCTAGGAGTCAAACAGAACTGAGAACAACTATAAAAAAAAAAAAGAGGCAGGAAATTAAAAAATCTGTTTAATAGATGCCTGTGAATTGTTGTTTTCATAAGATCAAGGTATTTTTTTATTCCCTTCAGGTAAAAAAAATTCTCAGCGTTGATATATATCCAACATGGACAGATGAAAGGTGGCTGGTTGTTTTTTTCTGTCTTTGCAGTGTTCTTAGTCACAAGTCTCCAGGCTGCTAAATGTACACATATGAATTACAGTGTTTCAGGAATCAAGTGAAAGGCTTTGGAAAAAAACAAAACATCTCCACTATGTATTTGAAGTCTGGCTTTTTTTACTAAAGAATGCTGTATAGTAATTTTAACAAATTATTGAACCTTACTACAATTCAAAGCATACACTGAGCAAGAAATATGCTTCTCTTGCCTCTCTGCATCTGTAACATGTCATACTTATGCACAGTTGTGAAGGTTAGATTCCAGAAGGAGGTTTCCCCTTTTTTCAAGAGAACTTTATCTTCATCAGGAATCAGACAGAGGTACAGTGAGAGCTGAGACTGAGGAAAAGAAAGGAAAAAGAAAAGAAAAAAAAAATGTATGGAAAATTCTGATGTTTCAAAACAAACAGATTTTGTCTTTAGAATGATTTTTTTAATAATCCTTTAAAAAAGGGACAGAGCTTTACCTTGTCATTGCTCTAGAGCTCCAGAGTCTCTGTGACTTGGAGTCTCCAGCTCTAACATGGTCCATTGGCAATGGTGCTTGGCAGCTGCAGGTTCTGGGAGCCTTAGTCAGGTGCCTGGATTGCATGGAAGGTTCAGCTCCTGAAAAACCTACCACATCAGTTTCTTGGTAACTGAAGGAGAGATGAATGAGCTTACAGAAAGCTGTCAGGGCATTAACAAGTCGGACGCTCTCTGAAGAAATCTCCATTGTTGTTGATTTGGCAAATCTAATGAACAAATGTCTTTATCACCCTGTTCATAACCAGCTCTAGGTATGCAACAATGCCTGTTTAGTTGCCTATTTGGTCACTTAGGTAAGATTCTTGCTGTCTCTGAACCTTTGTGGATTTTGACTGATGCTGTTGTTGAATGTCACCTGTTTTCATTTTTGTCTGTACTGCTTGCTGGTAGGAAATGGCATGCTGTTTCTATTCTGTGCTCTTGACTTCCTAGTTATTTCTGTGCTTTCAGGACTATCCCATGGTCTTCCTAAACTGTAGAAATTCAGAGACCTTCACGCTATGTGGTAGATGCAAGGCAAAGGCTGGATTTTAACTAGACGTGCTTCTAGTTAAAATTAGATTTTAGGTTTACTTCTTTATGTAATGATGGGCATTAGATCCCAGAAATGCCATAGTTAAGACTTATTTGTCCATGACCAATGTTACAGTGTAATTGAGTCCAGGTAAGAATTCTTAAGCAAAAGTATCTTTTTGTAATGGAAACGAATTATTATTTTTAATGGCGTGTGCCTGTTTGAGGCACATTAGGAATTTTTATCTTAGTAATAAAAGGCAACACTGTCTCAGAATGTGCATAACAGGGATGTAAAAGGCCTGAATTCAAGTCTCTAGACACAATTAGAAATCAAAACAATTGCTATGATATACTTAAAAACTGGACAAGTAACCTCATGCAGAGAAGCATTCTCTACCCTTTTAATTGCTGCTTATCCTGTCTCAGTAAGTGAGGTAATTGATGTTTTACTCTCAAAATTGATCTCAGTGTTTCAGGTAGTTAGCAGACTAGAATGGCTTTTACATCATAACGCTAAAAATCGATTCATCTCATACCAAGCATGAAAATTTGCTAAACCCGAAGACTACCTAGCTTAAAAATAATGAGTTTGTTTGAATCTTGAGTCCACTGGACTAGATAGTGATTAATCTGATTTAACCGCACAGAACATCACAACGCTGTTCCTGCTCTTTTAAATTCTCCTGTTCTCATTTCCCGGCAAGGGCCACATACCTAAGAGCTTTGAGGAACTCCAGATTATTTCTGTGTGATACTTTGTTTATTCCCGTTTAAGTGAAAGTAATTGTTTAGTATCATAGCAGACTGGCTAAAAAGGGGGTGATTTTCAATTTGAACAACTTGACCCAACACCTCTTTGGTAATATGCATCCTCTTGCAGTTGTGGAACTTGCCTCAGGGTTTTGGTTTTACTTTGCTTCTTGAGGGTATATACAAATAGCATTTCTGGAAGTTAAAGGGAAAAAAAAAGAAATAATCTGCAGGCCAAAATGACTTTGAGCGATCTTTGCATATTTATCTTGTTGCAAAATTTAGTAAAGTTCTACAAACATGTTAGGTGTCAAAATAGCAAAAAATTGTTAGAAACAAAGTGAATGAAAACTAGTGAGTTAAATGACAACTTGCTTGAGGCTACGACTATACTATATTGAATACATGGGCTGCACCACCACACTTACTCACATGCAAATGAACATGAAATGTACCTTTTGAATTGTGGGTGGTAATTATATTGATCATGTATTTTATTACATGATGTTGAAATTAGTTCATTACTAAAGTAATGTAATTTATACTGTGCCTCAAGAAAACGTATAGATGCATATATAGGTAGAGAGATGCTTCCCTCTCTCTCTCCTTCCATCTCCCTTGTATATAGAGCTATAGAGAGATATGTATAAGAAAACTTGCAGATGGAACTCTTTGTCCTTGATGACTTTCAATCCGGGTTAAGATATGGCAGAAAAGTGAAGATACGTATAGCTATATGAAGAAGAAAAGAGGTTATATTTATCATAAAAAGACATGATATTTAGATCTTTCATGTATAGATAGTAAAAGATTTCCGTCTTCTAAATTGACAGGGTTTCAGGTCACAGTTTACTTCACCTCAGAGTAGCTCATCACAAAGTTTTTTAGAGATTTTTAGGAGCAGCAATTCCATGCATAAGGATTGTATGCAATGCATCATTAAAACTATTTCAAAAGGTATAGATACAATAGAATTTTGAAGCTACAATTTCAAGCTTGTTATCATGGAGGTCATTGAAGAACGTGACATTTAGTTTGCAAAATGAGCATGGGTGTGCATGCACATGCACGCACATACACAAGTTTAAATGCTTCCTTCTACTTTTCTATTTTTAGGACAGTAAGGCCATTGCTGTGGTCTCATTAAAAGGTGGAAGAAAATGTTTGACTTTGTCAGCTGCTCCTGATTTTTGCCAATGATTGTTCATTTTCTTAACAGAAAAGCAAAGAACATTTTAAATGAGACTTGTTCAAGGTAACCTCACCACTTCTGAGTGAGAAGAACATACTACCCTAATGGATGCTCTTATATGACAGTCTCTAAATGTCTTTCATTATGAAGTGTCCAGGTTTCCTTAGGAAAGCTTTAGAAATTCTTGGGAGAAATGTTTCATTGCAGCAAGCTGTAGTACTGCCACTAAAATATATTGCTAATTAAAGTTTATTGACAGTCTTTGTAACACATTCTTAGAAGAAGTAAAAGCACTGAGCAGTTATTGAATGTGAGGCACTGCATCTCCTATAGTTAGTTAAGCTGTTTAGGAGAGGAGATTAAGGTACTATGCCCTTCCTTTCCCTATGTAGTTATTGGATTTGATTATTATGCAGAATAAAGCTCTTTCCTCTCAAGATACCGATGCTGCAAAGACTTGAAGAAACTTTGGCTTTGTCTGTCACTTTTTCACTTGCTAGCCATGGACAAATAAATTGGGAGGTAAATTAAATATGTCCAAGACCTAAAAGGTTCATCTCCCCAGGAAGAAAGAGAATTTTGACTATTCAGAAAACAATTCCAAAGTTGAGCAAGGATATTCAGAGTTACTTTAGCTGTGTTTGAATATAAATACAGAATTTGCAAATCATACCTCTACAGAGTTCCTAATGTGGGACACTTCTTATCAGTAAAAGACTTGCACACATACAGCCATATTCAGCTATGGCGCAGCATTACTGTTTTAGAACAACAGCATCGATGTTTCTCGTTTATCAAGGGGACACTACTGAAGCATTGCTCTCCTCCACTTCCAGATGGAATTCCTGGGTTTGTACACAATACTTGAGCCCAACATATACTGCAGATCCAGGGCTTTTCTGAAGCACTGTAATTACTGTGCTATGTAACACCGTACGCTTCCCCAACAGAGTGAAAGAGTGGCAGCAGAGGGGACGTGGACACGGGGTAACGGGTGCGGGCGTTACCGGGCTGCCATTGGTCAGAGGAGCAGGTAGGCAACGATCACAAATTGCAGAGCAGGTCTCGGAGGTGGAACTTTAGGACTCCTAGAAAAATTAATAATTTGGAGCAGTGTGCAGACATATGGACTATCCCATTGAGAAGAAACCTGGCAAACTGTAATTTGAATCTCTCTCCCGTTAGTGGCATCATCTGAGGCTAAATATAGACAATGTTATTACAAGGTAATTCACGCTTGCTTTGTTCTCATTTACTGGTGTATTTAGTTCTCAATACTGCTGTGTTTGGCACCACAATTAGCATGTTATCTTTTTCTTTTAAATGAATATTAAAAGATTATCAGCTGTTAATTGATAACTCATTTTAATAATGCAGACAATAGACAGTAAAAAACATTACTGATTTTGCTTACATTACTGTTCGGGATCATAGGCTAGTTTGGGTTGGAAGGGACCTTTAAAGGTCATCTAGTCCAAATCGGAATCCATGATTTCTTACTGACATTGTGACAACTTGAAAACTGTTGCAAGTGATCACATAATGATCATTAGGTGCAAGCAGGAGAAGCATTTTCACTGTCTTGCCACATCTCTTGAATACTCTGAACCACAGTGATTCTGTGATCATTTTTGTAAGTGCAAGGAACAGGAGTTCGTCTTCAGGTAGTTGCCAGAAGACCTTTATCCTTCTTTACATTTCTAAATCTAAAATTACTAATTTCAGTAGAGTTCCTCTGCAGTTCTGTTGCTGTAAGCAAGAGCAAAGTACTGCCTTTGTACTGTAAATCGTACATAGCGAATCAGAAACAAAAAAAGATTTTTTTACATGTTGTACTACCATCAACAGCTTCAAGAAGTGATTGTTTTGTGTCTCTGAGAGCCTAACGTTCTGCCTGCTTGCACAACCTACAGTTTCACTAAGTAACATTATCCGAGTTGTAAACAATTATGTAAAAAGTTCCTTATGGCATGTTTGGTCTTTCAGCTCATTAGGTTTCTGCCTGCAGCTTCTTCGGACTGAAGCTTCTTGCACTTACAGAAATGGTCGGGTGAATTGCAAAATGGAGCGGGGGTTTGAGTCCTCCTGCAGAGCGCAGGTCCAGCTGGTGCTGTAAGAGGAATAACAGCCCCAGTGGTGGATGTACAGGTTTTTTTCTCTATTGAACTGATTGATTCATTCAAAACCAAACACATTTCTGGTTTGAGGTATATTTACTGAATATCACACACAGAGGGTGAAGTTCTCTCTCTAAACTTCATGAAGGCGTAATTCCTCCATGTCTTTGCTATGCTTTAGGAAAAGAATATCACCTGAAGGGTCCACAATTTGATAAATCAGTGCAGTAAAGGCAACCTCTGCTTCACTCAAAAGATAAATTATTAAAAAACCTGATAAGTGCAACGAAGTGTACAATGGTTGTGTTTTGATTTGTGATTTGTGTGTGTGTGCAAGCATAGAACTTATCATTGCATTTCGTGTGCAAAGCAGAAAAGGAAAATTTAAGACATTAATGACATTTAGATGCTTACTTCCTACTGAAAATATGTGTGAATTCTAATGATTAATTTGCATCTTGCATTTATGTCCTTGCAATTCTCTCCCAAGAGCTAAAAATAAGTAGTACATATGTTTCATAAATAATAAAGCTTGAAATTTTGGTGGGTATCTTCAGGTAGAGTGATACATGAAAATGGACTGTCATTTTTAATGAATTTACTTCATGGTGTTCATGGTTTTTTGCTATTGAATTTTACTGATAAGATTATAAAGTACATGTATAGGCATGGATTATTTCTTAGTAACAAGGTTTAAAATTTGTACACAAATCCTGCTTATGCCAGAAGTTCTTACCTGTTTAAGAAACAAAACCCAAAACAACAAGAAAAAAGAAGAAAAAATACTAGTAGCTTGACCAGCCAACTAAATTAAACTATAGTAGGATACTGTTAATTAACCCTCAGTTAAATGTAGAATTAAAGTTGTTGTTTATGTTAAAAATTACAAGGACTTCCTATTTTATCTGCAGATGAATAAGTTTTGCAGATAAATTTACTGATGATTGATTTATTAGGTTAATACTGCAGAATGACATTTTAGTATGTGTTGGATCATTTCATATAAATTAAACTTTTTTTATTTATATAAACACACACACCCCCTTTCACTTTATAACACTCTAGAGTGTAAATTTTTATTAAAAAAAGAGTAACTCTGGGGAAGGGGACAAATGAAAGTTTGGATATCTGTCAGTTCATTGGCTTCTTGCTGACCTGGCAATATCTTTTTTCCTCAGACCAGCTCCTCTGTAATGGCCTCTTCAGCCAATAATGTGCATTGGACAGATAAAAGCTGTGTTTTGGGTTTTTTTGTAATTTGTCAAGCATCAGTGACTGAATGAACTTGACTTATTTTTATCAGCACACAAGCACAGCAAGTAGCCATCCAGATGTTTACTGATAACACACAGACAATGTCTATAGTAGCAATTTGTAACATAACTAGCTTTGGTAATTGTCTGAAAATCCATGCCTGTCTCCAGTGATATCCTTATTGTCAGTCTTGTAGTCTCTCCTCTTCCTTGAAGTGTCTTTCTGAGTTGTTATCTGCAGTTAGTATAACTGGCACCTTAACAGACTAGTATTAATTTTCTGTTCAAAATGTAAGAAACTATTCTATGTAAAACAGAGTTTTTACTTAAATCCTGTCTTTATTTTATTACATGTTCTTGGCCTATAGTTTTTAGTCATTATCTATTACTTCAAAAATTCTACTATGCAGCATATCAGATTTGTTGCCTTCTTTATGTAATGCAGACCCTTAGAATGAATCTCAAAAGCTGGTAGCAGTATCTGATACTCAGATATTAATATATGCAATTTCTTCACTCTATATTTACACTAGCTTCACAGTTTATCACTTAATGGGTATTCATGCCATTATCTGCTTTTTTTTTTTTTTTGATTTGGACTTTAAGGAAAGAGACCTAAGATCCATTTTCCAAAAGTTACATGATTTTACAAGAGTAAATTCTTGTAATAACAATAAACTTATGAAAGAAACATTATTTATGCTGCAGTAGATAGTGCATTACACCAGACTTGGTCTGGTAGTGTTTGCATTCTAAGATAGCATACTTTTTATCCTGTAGTGGTTGTTGCTTTAACATCACAGTATTTTTAATTACATTTTTCATAGTGTCCATTTATTCTTTTTAGTACAGCGCCTTTGCCTTCTGATTATTCCTTATAATACTTACTGTGTTATGCAGGGAAATTAAATAAAAGGCACTATAGCTAGTCTTTTATGTATAAAAGGAGTTTATATTTGAATACTAAGTATAGATAAAGTTTCTCGTGGGATTGCTCCATGCAGGATTTAATACATGCAGAATATGCATGCAGAATTTAATTTTGAAGCTTTACCACACAAATGTTTCTCTCAAATGTTACTTACAAAAAATATTTTCTTAGAGATTCTTCTCTTAGTTCATATCAAAGTATACTGCAAAGTACTTTCCAATATAAGGCACCAGTGCCTTAATGTTCAAGGGTTGGTCACATAGTGTAGGTGCAAAATAAATGTAAACCAGTTTTTGTCTTCATGGTACTTCTCCCAAGGGCATACCAGGGACCCACGATTCCTATACTGTCTACGAAAAAACAGGGAACTGCTTATGTAATAGGATATGAGGTGGGAGCACGGGAAAAGCTGCAGTGCTGGCTGGTGTTATGCCACCTTGCAGGCGTTTTACTTAAAGGGGTGTTGGAAAATGAAGAGCTTCCAGGCTATGCTGCAGCACCGCAAGTTTCCTTGAATACACTCAGAGAGCCAAAGGCAAATTCAGTGACATGACTATCTTTGTGATCTGCAGGACGCTTTGGGCATATAAAGCTGTTTGTGTGTTGGTTTTTTTTTTAAAAAAATTAATTCAAAAAACCCCCAAACTGCAAAAAACTGTATTTGCCAGGTAACAGTGTTGGCCAAGGAGTATAGGTAATCTTGCTGAAAAAACATATTTTAGCCTGGAGCCAAGAAGAGGTGAAAATTGGACTTCAGGGTTTCTCATTTTATTAAAGGAGCCATTTTACACAAGGAAATACAAACTGTTAAATATATCAATTTTTTTTACAGTGTTTCTATTTTATTTTTTTATATTTTCTAGGGTTTTTTTTCTCAATAAAATTATCCTGTTTGGAATATTTTGCTAATTTGAGGGTAAGAAGAAAAGAAGAATGAGAAATGCCTATAAAACTATAGATTATTTTTTATGGAAGATGAGATGGTCTCCATTTGCATTTACAGCTTTACAAGGATTGAAGCGCTAGGCTCTTTTTCTTTTTTTGATGGAAATGCTTAATCTGAGCTCAATGGGCCATAATAATTGCCTGTTTCTTCCAGTAGAAATAAACCCACTTGTATGTGACACTTGAAACCTTAACTCTACTTAGTATTACGCACAGAATTGTAGACAGTTCTTCACCCAAATATATTTATGACAACAGTGCTAGTCGATATACAATACCAAGCCAAGGGCATTTGAGAATAAATCGGTCCCTCTAGCTACTGCTATAGCACAATAACTGATGGTTGTAATAAAACCCCATGAAATTAAAATTCTGTGCATGCAAACGCACATACCTAGCCAAGAGAAACCCGAACCGCTCTGTTCTGGAAAAATTTGCATATGCATAGACATATACACTCTGTACCCCTTTGTATTGGTAACACAACGTACACAAAAAAGGCTATAGGTTTTCAGCACTGTATCATCTTATTAGACTCTCTTCAACATTTGGGGACTTTCAGGAGTCATATGTAGAAAAAAATGTAAGCAGCCTGTAGAAGAGGAGGATGGTCCCAGTTATTTCTTGAGGAAGAAATATGCTTGATTTTATGTTTGAAAGCCTTTTGATGATGCTGTAAGTCACTACCAAAGGCTCTGAAAACCCCATTTCCAGTTCAGATCTTTCTATATGTTTATGCAGTTACTGATATTTTTAATGTGTCTTCTGTGTTTGAGAACTTTAGGCTCTACTTTGTGACGCTGTGAGCTCTTGGGATGGACGTTGTTTCTTCATTTGTGTTCTGAGTTTTCACATGAAGTAGAAGCAATTTTAAATAAATAAACATTATTTATACATCTATGTACAGCCCATACTCTCTTCACATATTACATAACATGAAACATCCTTTCTTCTGAATTCTGTAGGGCAATGAGATAATGAAAAATAATATGTAATAAAATGATGCAAGGGAAGTGACTGTTTCCACATGAAATATGCCAGACAGCAGTGTATGGTGTATCTCCTTGTGTAGCACAACATTTTTGTGCAACATGGCAAGGAAAAAACCCAAGGATTCAATTTTTGAGAGAAGACTTTTACGGTCAGATGAGTATCTAATGAGAGGAAACACCGATAGAGAGATTTTGCAAACAGTATGAAATGGTATGGACTGTCACATAGTATCTAAGGAAATAGAACTGGTGCAACTGTGCCTGAATTATCTATGGTTTCATTTCAGATATTTAATCTGTGTATGAATGAGGAGAAATATGAGACCTCAGTCAGGTGAATAAGCAATTACTAATTGTGAAGTTACGTTTTGGTAAAAGCACTGTGACTGTGATCAGTGCCGAGTCTTTCACATCTGACACTGATGCTCCACAGTTCGTATGTAGGTACTGAGTGCAAACTATCCTTTCCTAATGAAAACAGGCCTGTTGTTACAGTTCAGGTAATCGTATTTGCATTGTCCTTTTTGAGGTGGAAGAATAAAGACAAAAATATTGGAGGGCCCTTCCTGGAACTGCTGTTAGAGTCAGTGCCTCAAGCTGCACAGAAAATCACGGATAAGTAATTCCAGTGTAACTGCTCACTGGAAACAGGATGGCTTTATATACACTTTTTTCCGAACACAGGCTAAGTCCATTTACTGCAAATGCTTGTTTCTTGTAAAGTATCTAGAATATAAAAGACTTTAGATATTCACTGGTTATCTTTCAACCACTGGGACTGTACTCCATTTCAAAAGACCCTCTCAATCCTGAAAGTACTTCGGATTTCTAAATGTAAAACAAATACTTGAGGATGTTGTACTGCAACAAAAATGTTTTTTCTATTTTAAGCAGAGTCTCTCTGTAAATAACCCTGTGACCATCATATTGTTCTCTTTTCCCCATCACTTAATCCTTTTCTTTAAAATGACACTTCACTTGGCACCAAAAAACCTCCCCTGGTGGACTGTTGGTATTTCTTATCGACTTGAGTAATACTGTTGCTCTATCAATCTGTCCATTGCATCCATAGATGGGTCCTGTTTTCTATTTGTGTTTCAGTTTCTTCAGAGCTAGGGCTTGCGTGTCCTTATGAAGAGTGGACGACTGATAAATATGTTTAGAAGATCTTAAGTTTCCCACCTGCTACTGTTATTTAAAGAAAACCAAACATACTTCCCCGTTCTATTCATGTTCATGAACTCACTCGAGAATGACAACAGCAGGTTGCACTGCATTTCCAAAGGGTTTTTTTTTGTTTAAAGTGATGGAGCCTGACAGCATGACTGTCTTATAAGACTCTTGTCTTATAAAAAGACTTGCAGTCTTGAACTATTGTTTAAGTTCTTTGAGAATTTTTCCTTGATTAAATCCTGTAAAGAGAATCAATATTTTAGGCATTCTTCCACTAAACTCTAGTATGTGAGAGCTTGACATAATGACACTCAACATATTGACCAGGTTCTTCATGCAGTCTTGAACTAAAAGAAATAAATAGTTCATTGTGTATGGTTCAATCCAGAGACATAACAAAGTAAATTTAGGATTGAGAGGCAATGTGTTTAAAACTGCAGGATATGCACAAGGTTTGCTTCTAGGGCCTCTTGATCGTTAATTAAATATGTTATGGCTTTCAGTTTTTCTCGCTTATCTCTACAGGTTTACATATTGTAAATACATTATTTATGTTTTCCCTTAAGTGCTTGGTACTGCCAGGATGTTTCTCAAACTGGCACAGATAGCAAAAAAGACAAAATGAGAGTGCAAATTTGGCACTGGTTAGCTGCACAGAAAGCCACTTGTACCCAAATGAGCCTTTCCCAGATGTATTTTAATGAACTTGAACTGATAAATAGAAGGATAGACAGACGGACAGATAGATGGCATCATTGCTTAAACTATGAAAAATATTTTTTCATTTTACCTTAATGAAAAAATTGGTTTGGTTTGTTTCATTTTTTCATTTTAATCTCATCCTAATAATGCCTTATCACTAAACCTTGCTGCTTTTGTTCTGGAAAGCTTCTAGTATGAAGGGTGATGAGGGAGCTATCTACGTGGAAGTTCACTCTCTGAGGGAACCCGTCACTGAAATGGACTTTATTATTATAAACAATTTGGAATCAACCATTTGCTGAACTTTGAACAAAGGAAATTGTCACCATTGGTGTGTCCTGCATATTGCCCCTGTTGTCTTTCTCCATTTCTTTTAGTAAACAGAATACCGTGGATATGGTTGTAGGTTGTCTAAAATAGACTTTAAGATATAACTCGCATTCATATGAAAGCTGTTTTAAAATAAATGGATGTTTTTGTTCTACTTGTTTCGCTGCCAGAAGTGGTGTAGCAGTTGGATGTTAAGACACAGTCACCTTCTCCTGACTTGTACGTCATTGTTCTTATTCACTCTTTACCTATTATATTCTCCCACTGTTCATAAGTACTTCTTTTCAATCTTAAATAGCATTTTCTGTTCTGGTTTCTGTGATGTTAGATATTTGTCAATTTTATGTTTAAAATGACAGTAGCAGATAGCCTTATAGATGACAAATTAAACCACAGATTTAATTACCTGCTTAAATAGTCAATACCTGTGACCCTTGCTTCACTCTACAAATATTTGATACACTTTTTTTGTCTGGTTGGTTTTTACAGATTTTTGCCTTTGTTCCGTTCTGAAATTCCCCCGTTTGCACTACCACCTTTGGTTTCCAAATACCCGGTGTTACTGGAAGCTTGCATGTTTATATTATTAGGGTATGTGAAACCAGCTGTTCTGAGTCAGACCGGAGGTCTGTGTATCCGAGATACCATTTTTATGCATGCCTGTGGAAGAGGGGAATAAAGCAAGCTCCTCCAGAATTTTCTTTCAGCCTCCAGGAACTTTGTGTGGCAAAAGTGGTGTCTGTGCATTTAATAATCTTCTGTAATTTTTTCTTTGAACTTTTTTTATCCACAGCACCTACTCCTTTATTTACACATCGTATACAGAATCATCTTTGTACTTCGTTTGGTTTGAACTGGCCACCTATTATTTTAATTTGTTGCCATCTAGTTGGTTTTTTGGAGGAGAGAAGCAGCAATTATTCTAGCTTCTCCATCTCCATGTTATTTGTTATTTCATAGACACCTGCTCTCAGCCATCTCTTTCACAGGCTGAAGTATTCTGGTCTTCCTACTTGTTCCTGTCTAGATATATTTCCTTATCTTTAGCCACTTTTCTCACTTTTCTGTTTGAAGACAGAATGCCTGTGAATCTGTACAGCTCATGTGAGGTCAGAGCCAAAAGTTTCATCCCATGGGAAGAGGACAACACATTCTTTTGAAGGGTGATATTAAAGATACAATCTGAATATATTTTCTACTACATCTAAATGGAAATAAAATATTAAATATAAATTTCAGAAGGTCGTTCCAAAAGGCTCTTCACAAACATTTCAAAGAAGCCTAAACTGATACTATAGAATAGTTTGCAGCTGCTGTGGAATAAACAAAGTATCTTCGTGGTGTATCTAAACATGCAATCAGCATGTCCAGGGCCACCAAAGCAATAGGGCGGATGAAATGGGAAGAACTGCAAATCTCTCCTGGTTTGTGTATTTTATCAGGGAGACTAAACTTGAAGCCATGTATGGCTGTGCAGTGAGAAAATCGGAGGATAAACACATTACAGATGAGATGGTAGGATTATCTAATTCCATATCCCATGACTGTAAAGCAAATGTAAATCTGATGTTTGTTGTTTCTTGAGTGACAATGAAATTTATGGCAGCACTGTGAATATCTCCTGTTGATTTCTTTGCTGAACATCTTTTCTACATAACATTTTTGGCTTCTTCTAAAGCTTTTAAAATTATTACTACTACTGAGGTATTAGTAGTACTTAATATCTACAAAAGATTACAGTTCTACTATGTTCTGCAGGCAAGCTATGAAAAATATCCCTGTTGCTGAAGTTATGCTCTCCAGGGTTTGATTGGGGAAAGCAGGCAAATTTGCCAAGGGATGCTAAAGAAAGTGTGAAAAATATGTTAAATAAAAAGCTATTACAATATTCTAGCATTGTGTAATGCGTTGCATATTCTATTATGTTGTCCTTTTTTCCCTTTTTTTCCTACAATTAATCACCATGTTGTTTGTTCAGTTTTCTTTTTTTTTTAATGCCTGAAGAGTACCCTGAGAAATACTGGAATTAATGGTAGAGGCTGAACATTTCTTCTAGAAAAATAGCTGGTGTATGTAGGACACAAATTATAGAATGTAAGAGTGGCAGCCTTATCCAAAGAAGCTGACCAGTGAAATGTTATAAAGTGAAATCATTCTAGATGTTGCTCAGTTTACTGAGTGGAGCTCATGGGCTGTTTGGCAAATGACTGTCTTCATTTCTTTGTGCACCCGTTTATCTATGAAAAAACATAATGATATCTGTCTTGTGTTATGACTGCTCAGGACAAAACTGAGTAAGGTAGTAGTAGTGTTGTTATGTTTATAGAATATATCCTACAAACAGTCAAAGAGTGGGTAACTCGATGGTTATGATTTTAAATTTGTTTTTTTAATCTGTGTAGGACCATTGTGAAAAACAACTGTTCACATTTCAACAATTTTTTTTTTTTTCTGAAAATTGGAGTTAAAAATCTCTCGTGTGGAGGCTTACACAGAGAAAAACCTAAAAAGTAAAACAAAAAAGGAAAAAAAAAAAAAAAGAAAACCAAACCAAAAAAACCCAAAACCAAACAAAAACCCCCAAACTCACTTTAAACATGGACTAGATGAACATTGCATGTCCCTTCCAGCTGAAATATTCTGGTTTATATTTTTTTTTAACAATATGAACAGATGCAGGTCTAAAATTAACTCTTGAGACTTATGCAAGTACACTTATAATGCAGACTAGTATAACCTTAAAGTAATTTATAAATGGTGTGAAGGCATGAACTTTGAAAAGTGAAATCATTAGTCTACAAGGGATAGTCACTTTAGCTGTACTTGGTTTTACTGTTTACAGGAAGATCATAAATACACCTATGCTGTATTCCTTTACCTTCTCTTCCTTTCTAGAGAACTCTAAGAAATTATCAGAAGAGCGTTTGTTGCTGTTAGATTTGTTTTTTTCATACAGGGACTTTGTTGTAAAACTTGTGCTATAGGAGGTTTAGTTTGTAACTTATTTATTAGGACTAATTTTTCTGTGTTGAAAAATGTGCTGGCAGTTTTATTCCTTTGTAAGTAACCTAACTTTGCCTGAGAAGTTCCCCTTTTCATCATCACAGCAGAGTAAAAATGTCTCATACAAATGGGTATTGGTTCATGTTTTAACTTTTTGTAAGTGCAAAGTAGTGAAAAGGGTTCTCTGAATCTCTGAAAATATCTTCAGGAAACGTTGCATCAGATTTTTTTAATGTTTAATGAACAGTGTTTGCCGTGTACATTAATTACAGAAATGGCAGCGATTACATTTTCAACAGTAATGATACCCACTAATGACTCTAAAAGTATTCTAAAACTATTTTAAAAACAAAACAAAAACCAACCAAACAACAAACCTCTCACCACAGGTTGGACAAATCAACATCCAAGTGCCCTCCTGAGCACCCGAGCAAAGCTTTTAAAGTTTTGTTCAGGAGGTCCTGGTGGTAGGATTGAGTTAGAAACCAGGGAGCTAGAAAGCAAACTAGGAACTGGATGTTTCAGCGCTGCTGTTCTCTTTCTTAAGCTCTTCTTAGAGGAGCCCCTTTCTTTTTGGCAGAGTGGTGACTTCAAATTGTGCTGCCATTGACTGATGACTCACATCTGCTGTTACTTGGTGGTGAGGTCTTGCTCAGCAACCAGCTTTCACACTCTAAGAGTGTTTCTCATAAACCTGGCAGAACATAAAGACAGCAGTATGGAAAAAAATATGCATTGGAATCAAGTAATCTTCAGAGTTATTTTTATACCACATCAGAAGTGGAAGTTGTCATTTTATCACTTCTTGAAGCTTCTATGTCTTTATTTCTGTGTCCTGTGAATATATCATGATATCTTAGTAGTGGGATATTCAGAAATATAACACAGACTTGTGATAGAACAGAAAAAGGGGAAAGCTTCTTCCTCAACAGACCTGCAAGGAGATCTTTAACATCTCAAAAATGCTTTTTGTACTTCAGACTTGTGGTGGGTTCTAGTGTTGATTTCCTTTTGAGCTTTGTAAATCTAAAATAATAAGAGGAAAAAAAATTACTTTTTTGTAGTAATGATTCTATCCAGATCCCCAATACAATATTGTGTTTAGACTCATGGCTATGTTTCCAATATTTATTTGTGTAAGATACATAGACCTACCAGTTTTGTTGTGGCAAGAATGCTATGCTTTCAAAGTTGTTTGTTTTTTGGGGTTTTTTTTTGTCTTTTTTCTTTTTTCCTCTTGTAGAGTTCAAAGCAACAGATGAGTTGTGAAAGAGAACAGCTAAGGGTAAGTGTAATGATATGCCAAGTGTTCTGTTTCTTTAAAACATAAACAGAATCTGGTTTGTCCTATTGACAGATGGATTGCTTTATTTAAGGGGAACATATTTATCTCATTTATCGCTTGTTGGTAAATATTGTACATATCTCAGTATAAACCAATTACAGTAGATACAGGTTTTTCTTCCATAATTTAGTGAGCTTTGGCAGTGAATAACTCTTTACGGGAGCTCTCTTGACATTCAGCATGCTCTTCCTATGCACCATGTGAAGATTTAGTAGTGGTAAAGGTCACTACGTTTCTCAGACTTTCTCCAGTACTGGATTGTTTCAAACAAGAAGACACTATTCTTTGGTTTTTTTTTTTTATAGCATGTGTGCTTTCAGAAAGAAATCAGTGCTAAGAATGTGAGGGAACTGGCAGAAAAGGTCCAGGTATTTTAGTGTGTATATTGGTCGGGTACAATCTGTAAACAAGATGGAGTTCCCAAACCCAGGTTGCTGACCTTGTTTTGTTTTCCTCTTTTCCTATGTTAAAGTGACAGTTTTAAACAGGCTTTAGTCCCTGCTCCCTTTAAATGCTACATATGCTACATATCTCTGCAGGTGCTTTTTCATCGCAAGTATTTCCTTGTTCAACTAATTGATTCTAGTATTTTTTTGGAAAGGCGTAAGAGTTTTCATTAATTAAAAAAAAAAAGCTTTTGGGTCATCCAAGTATTGCTTAACAGACCTACATTTATTGATACCACATGATGAGTATTTTCTTGAAATCCCATATGCAAGGAGAGAGGGAGAGGCAGGCCTGAAGGAAGTGTAAGTTTTTATACAAACAAAAATATCACTGGAAATAGAAAAAACAGCGCTTTTTTTTGTTGTTTTCAGTTTACTAAGCATCAGCAGTGCCTGCGTGACTTCCATGTATAAAGAATATAGTCTTGAAATAAGTTGTGCAGTGTTCTTAAACATTCAGCAATTCATTAGATTTTACCAAGATGCTTTAGCTGATCTTCACCGTATTTGCAACAGGATTTTTGGTAAACAAGTTACGCAGGATTGATGCATCGCATATTGTCCTTGATTCTTTTCTTGCTGATATGTGACTGCATTGCTATTGTACTGAAGCTGGAGTGACAAAGCTTTGTTTTATCAGTAGTAATGTCTCAACAGAGCAGCTGTCAGAGTTAAAATACTGCAATAGTACCTGAAGGACAGTCTTTTGAAGAGGTAGTGGTGCCATGAGAACAAAGAAAGTTTTCAGGGTTTTTTTATTGTTTTTATTAAGTTAAGTTTTCTCCTTTGAATGAAGAAAGACATTATTTTGAAATATAATGAGAGGAGGCCTCCAGCTCTTTCTTTAAGTAAATACGTGTGATTTTTCTAACTAGTGGATAAAATGTGATGCGGTAAAACTTTCATGTATCTTTCTGTTCCAGTATTGTCCATTTACATCGAACAGTGAGCTCAGTGCTTTTGATGCCTTTGTGTCACATCAAAATGTAAATTTTCGTGACAACTTAGGAAAAACCTATGTGTCTAACCTAGTAAGATTAGGTACATCTCCTTCCACTACTGCTGTGATGTTCACATTACATGGAATACAGTTATTGGTGCCAACTCTGTTCCTGAGGTTGGGATGCAAAGCAGTACATCACCCCTCAGAGTTAGAGCTTGGGGCTGTTGTACAAAAGCTATAGGCACCGACAAGTCTCACACAGACAGATATGGTGAAAGCAATGACATCAGTGCCAAGCACAGTAGATCTGTTCCTTTCCCCTGCCTGCTCTTTAAATGCCCAAACCATTACCAGTGCCCAGAATCTGTTCTAGTTTATAACAGCTCATCTGCTGTGACAAAAGGTCACAGTGAAATTTCAACATACTGTGAGATGTTTTGGTCATAGTCCAGTGCTGGCACCTTTGACCCTCCTTAGTCGTGCTGCGAACATCCCCCCTCTGCCAGGTTCTGCACCTTCAACACCCTCAGGGGGTGACTTGACCGTTCTGTCACTTTTAGGTTGGCTCCCTAGCTGAGCAGTGCTGTTAAAGACATGTTTAATTGGCTGAGTTAGATTTCTCAGGCCTGCAAGATTTTCTTCTGGGGTTTGTGACCTACTGCGAATACTTGGATGTGAGGCAGTCTCTTCACAACAAAATATTGTTTCATTCCAGCTGAAAGAACTGAAATATAATAAGAGAACAGGATTAAAACAACGAAATGCTAACATCCATTTGTGTTTGTTAAACTCAGTTTAAACTAGATTATCCTTCAATCATGTAATAATGTAATAAAAAAGATGTATTATCTCCCAACTTCCTTGCTATGTCTGACAATGTGTCTGCCACTCTCGTTTTTTGAGTCGTTCCATAGTCTACAAGTCCTAAAGAAGTTCCGAAAGAAAGGCACTTTTAAGAAAGGTTTACTTAAAGCATAACAGTGCAAATAAATAATTAGGCATTGTGTGACTATAGAAAGAGATCTCCAAGTCTTACTATAATAATTTATTCAGACATTCTCACCTCATATCTGTTTTATTGGCTTTTAAATTCTAAATGCAAAGCAGAGACTCACTGTTCTGGAATAAAGCATTTAGACTAATGAAACTTTTATTCATATTGGAGACTCTGGCCATTATACATTGTATGTACAATAAATGATAATTCTAATAATTAAGGCGGTCTGTATATTTTAACCCTCTTCTGCTCAAACTTTGAAAATTACAGTGACCACAAGTTGGTAACTTATGCACCTTGCCAACCTGGTACAATTCCCAGCTAGATATTCATGTTTCTACCTGTACTATTTAAATGTGAATTCATACAGACAGCTATGGGAATTTTATCTCTAGCACAGCAGGTTGGGTGTGGTTTTGTTTCCATTTGGATATATAACACAAGCCGACTTTGCTGTATTTCCATCTGACTTTTTTAAAAAAAATTACAAAGCAGTAATGCCATTTTTTAAGTTTTCCATTCCTTGGAAGTGATTTTCATTACCATGTGCTGCCTTGAATATTAGATTTTTTTTCATATTTCTGTAGTTTCTTTTTGTTTTCTAATCTGGCTTCATTTAATTCAAGTTGCGCTAAAAAACTAATGTGCCTTTAAAGGGAAATTGACTCTTCGGTATCGCTCTCTCCGGCTTCAGCCACACACTGCTCTTTGTCAGTATTTCCTTTAAAGAAAATAATGATACTGTTTAGTCCTCCTCTTTCTGTTTTGTGTTCTCCAATCCTGATTTGTAAATCTCTTCTTGGACAGATACACCCTATCCTCTTCTCTGAGTCTTACATACTGCCACTTGCTTTGCTGTGTAGAGCTTAATATAATTGTCATTCGGATGCATTATAAATGACCTGTAAAGACACAGAACTCACAGCTTGCTCAAAATCATTTAAAAACACTCTTCTCATATTTGGGTCTGAAAAACAGACTGTGAAACATGAATGATACAGGTTATTTAAGGCTGTGAAGAAAATCAGGATACCAGCCCTAGGTAGAAGGAAGCTCTAGTACATAAAGCTATAAACAAGTGTAGAAACAGCCTGAGAAGTCTGTCTGCTGCTTCCACTGAACCTTCCTTACTGTTTTGACTTTAACCTGGGATTTTATTTTTTTATCATAGCCTAAGGACATTACTTAAACTTACAGGCTAACTTAAACCTTACTGAGCTTTACCCAACCTTCCTTTCATCTAAGAAATTACTCTTTTGCATTATCGACTCAGCGTAATTGTTTAAAGTGAACTTCTGTATCCGTGTTTGCACGCAGAAGTTGTGCTATATAAGCTAATGCTTTTGGTCCTTATGCAGCAGTACTTGATGAGCTCTGTAAGGTGGGCATAGAGTAATTTTAAACCTGAACATTAGGAGGATTTGGAAATGTTCCTGTGAATACCAATGAGGTCTAATGGTAAATGGTGTGATTAACTCCCTTGATCTGAAATTTTAAGTGACCTAGTTGTTGCTCTAACAGCTTCTTTCACATGCACTTATTATCAAGATGCATTATATGCAGCCAAAGTTCCTTCTCTGGTCTGAAATATGGGAAGGGCAGGGTCCTACTTATCATCTTGTATTTAATATCAACTTGTATTTTTTAGAGTACTCTAATTTTCAAGGAGACAAAAGGAAGTTTTGCATTCAATATCCTTCTAATTGTCTTGTGTTTTATACAGTGACTGAAATGAGCTGTGACATTCAGCCAAAAATGTATTAAAATTATGTCAGGTAGAGGGAAAACAAAAGCAAATGTCCAACATAAATTTTAAGCAACCATAATCCTGCAATATTTAGCTTTCTTTGTGTCTTAGTTTAGTACGTTAATTCATCAGGTTGTAAGGTGCTTAGCTGTGTAGATTTTCTTTGGAAACTTTTTAAAGAATATTTGGAAGCTTATCAGTGTGGTATTAGCTTTCTCCAGTATCTAAGAATAATCCCCTGATGTTTTTTGTGTACAGTGTTCCTCTGATGCGCTAAGGAGGTAAATGGTGATTCAATGGCAGATGCTAATTTTCAAACTGGTTTGAGCTGAGGGGTGAAAAAAAACCCGTAAAGCAACTGGATAGAGGAAGAGAATCAGAGTGGAAGTGATTTGTGAAATAGATGTTATTTTTTAGCATTTTCTGAAATAGTTTACTATGGTGATAGCATAGCAGGACTTCCATGGTGGCTGGGCAGAGAACCTGTGCTTTCAGTCTCCACCTCTTATCACACTGGACTGGAGAAAAGGAAAGGTATATAAGCTTCTTTCATGAGTCAGTGACATCTTATCTTGTTACCAAAAAGCAGCACAGCAATTTATAGCATCTCTGCAAAACTGGACAGCTAGTTCTGGCCATTAATAAAAATATCACTGTTTTTATTTTCCTTCTGAAAATCTCTTGGTATGCATTTGCAAACAATGTATGTACATTTTGCCTCGGAGGGTAATCTGGAACTACCTGGTATTATATGTCCCTCTCTTAAAGGAGAAAGGATTAAAAGGGGAAAAGCTAAGGTATACTAGTAAGGAGTGGATCAATCTGATGTGTGTTTACTACTCATCCTTTTCGTAGGAATTCATGTAGGCTATGCCATGTTTGACATGCTAGAGAAGTGGCTTAAAATGATCCTTTGATTTCTGTAGTTATTGCAGTGACCTATATGTGTCGTCATCCTTGTAGGTGTATGGTGAAGATACAGGTAGGTGAGATAAATAGGAAGGCATTGTATTTTTGGTTTCTCATCTGTATTGCACATTAACATGGAATGAAATTAGAGTAATCTCACTCACCATTTTACAAACTACATTCCCAGTGGTTCCATAAAGAGTAATTCACAGCACAGTTTGGAAAAAAAATTATTGGAACTAAAATCTAAAGAATAAAAGGATTGCAAATACTACACCAAACTTTTGGGGAGGGGGGATAATTGCAGGGATGTGATTTCATTTAAATTTTCATCTAGCTTGAAATTAATGTCTGCAAAAAAAAAGGCAACTAAAGAAATGTGGTAAAATTCGATTTCAGTCCTGCTGGCAGTTCGGGTATACTCTAGGAGCCTTCCTAAGCATAGTAACTTGCGTAAGATAACACTGGCCTCCAATTTGTTGTTTAATAGCCGTGGTGATTATTTAAAAAAAGTAACAATGTCTAAGTAATGAAAATTGTTATGGTTCATTTTTAAAGTGACTTAGCTCTCACCGTGAGGATACTGTTATCCTCTTAAAAAGCTAACTGCTAATAATATGCTCCTTTGATCAAGAGAAGAAAGAATCCTTTAGCTATTTTCCTTTTTTCTGCTGCTGAAGGAATGCCATTCAGAAAACCTTCCATTCCTTTCCTGATATTGTTTTGGCATCTCTCTCTGAGAACAGTAGGCAGAGGATTATCTGTTGTTCAAGCGCCACTTTCTCTTGAATTCAACTTTGATTTTTGCACACTCAAGTATTTTCTCAGTATGGTGTTTCGTACACCATGGCTGAAGCCATGTTTTCAGTAACTACCCATCCATTTAGCATGACAGACAGATTTTGTCTAGACCTGCAACGCACTATATGGAATTGGGCAACTACTTAACATAAAGTCATGTTTGTATACAGGCAGTCAAGGATAGGGATTTAGTTCATGAGGCAGTTCACTAAAAGTAATCAAGGTTCAAGAAGTGGCGAACTTCTGAAGGGATAGAAGGAAATAGATTTAGATTGTATAAAGGCTACTGAACCAGTACCCAACATTAATTCAGTATCCTGGTGCGCTCTTCCTCCTGCTACAAAGACATTACCAACACACAGTACTGGATCCACGCTGTATTTTGGAACAACTACTGTGCTCAGAACAGCAACTTTTGGTAGACTTTCTGCAATGACTGCGTACAGCTGCTTTTGCAGAGCACTCGCTGCGATCAGTGATGCTGTCCTAGAAAAGAAGAAATATTTTCTTGCTCATTTTGTGTTTGTTGAGAGGGAGCTATTTTTTCACATAGCTTTTATAATTTCTCTTTGATCATCTTGAAATCAGACCTTTAAGTGCACAGCTTTAACAGTGTTTATACTATCTTGACTTATTACTTCAACCTCTACTATTGCTTAGACAATTTGATAGGCAAAGATCATAGTCCTCTTTAATGTCACACCTAATTCAAGCAGAATACACTATCTAGTTCATAGTGCAATTTTGGGGTTCTTTTTGGTTGGTTGGGTTGGGTTTTAGTGGGTTTTTGGTTGGCTGGTTTTATTTTTTTCCCAGGGTGTTTCCACAAGGCCTCTCTGGCTTGGCTTGGGGCTTACGTGGTTTTGGCTGGGTAGTGCTGTTGGCTTGTACTTTTTTTTTTTTTTTTTTTTCCCCCCACTAGGGTCAAGTGAAAAACCTGAAAAAGCTTTCAGTTGCAGGTAGATGGACTGGATTTTTCATATAGTCTTTGGTCATTCCACATGGTGAATTTCTATTCTCACTTACTCAGATATCAAATAACTGACTGAGCAACTAGATTTTTAAAGGGAACAAGACAGGCACTGAGAGTGCTATAATAACTGAAAAAAAAAATTTACACGAACAATCCAAATGATGTAGTGTTATAAAGACATATATTCATTGGGCCACATTGACTCCTTGAACCAGTATTGTTTAAAGTAGAGAGTGACGGAATATTGATTATAATATGGACATTATGTTCTAGTATTGATGGTAATGGTCTTTTTATGTTCTGTAAAATCTTTCTAAACCTTACTTGTTTAAACTGGTCAGCTTTACTTCTCTACTAAACTATTTCATTATGCTTTTTCAAGTAGGTGCCAAATTTTTTCAAAGCAGAAAGGTTACAAGGAAGAATAATTCTAAACAACAATGCAGATGCACACATCAATATTAATATGTACGTATATACATACAAACACATATGTCTGTATTATATATATATAATAGAGATTAAGGATCCAGTCCTATAGACTTGTAGTTGACATGCAACAGAACATATAAACAGTATGGTGTATATAAAGGGTGAAATCTTAGCTGCACATAGGCCGGGATTTTAGAAGCTTATACTTGTTCTTAGTCTCTTGAAAATTTTTTACAGGAAGATAATAGTAATTGTGTTCTGTTCCGTTTTGCAGTGAAATCCCAAGTTGTCCTGAAAGTCAAGTCTTTTTGTGTTGAACAGAAATGGTTTTTCTTAGTACAGAATCCCAAGCACCTGTATATAATTTCTAGGAAGTAGGATAGAGAAATAAAAACAAGCTCCACTAAACAAACAAAAATCATGTTTTATCAAGCTGACGTTAGTTTTGAGCCATTTTGAATTTTTGGACTCAAGTGGGGAGCTATTTCTGTTGCTAGAAGGCAAATTAAGATAAGTACAAAATACCTTTACAAATTTTTCTCCTCTTCACAAAGCCTTGCAGCAAAAATTTCTTTAGAAAAAACTATATTTGGGTTGGATGATCTTTAAGGTCCCTTCCAATCCAAACCATTCGGTAATTCTGATACACATTAGCCAACAGTTTCACACTTTTCACTGTGTTTGCAGAAGGTGTTGGGACAGTAAGATCAGCAAACATACATCCCTGCTACATGTATCTGTTTGATGCTTTCCTAACCTATCCTAATGAAGGGCAGGCCTGGACAGCATAACCACTGCAGGAGCCCCATCAGTTTGGAAACTCGTATATTTAAACATCAAAGCATGAATGGTATCTTCTGGTTTTGAGACCGAAATAAACTGCCACAACATGCTGCTGTGCTAAGAACATAAGTATGAATTGCTCAGAATCTCACCTCTTTGGAGGCTTGAGCAATAGCTACCTAGCTTTGGAAAAAGTTATTTAAAAAAAAAAAAAATGTGACCGTAATTTGTCATTGTTATTCACTTTTGGGTTTTATTTTACCCCTTTATTTGTCCTGTTCATTTAAATGGGGTGAACACACTTCTGTGAAAGTAAACAGACATAAGCATATTGAGAAATTATTGCTAAGTTATTAGTTTTAACCACCTTCGTGTTGTAAAGTATCTTTTTAATATTTAAGTGAAATTGACAAAACCACATAATAGGTAGAGAAAACATGAATGTAAATACGTAAGATGTAAATATGAATGAAAGTACAGCAAGTGCGTGCTAGTTGTACCTGGAGAAAAAAAGTGTGTGCTACTGCTTGTTTATAAAACCTTGATAATCTCCCCCAAAATACAGAGCAGATGGATTTTTTTGAATGATTTAAACTGCACCAAGTATGGAAAAGTTTGTCAAGTTATGCTGGCAGTTCATCAACAGAGCAACACATCATCATTATATCAATACATGTGGACTGCCCAGAGAAAAAAAAAAATCCAAAGTCAAACTAAAACTTAAAAATGGACATAACAGCCATAAGGAACTGATGATGAAGTCCCTGCAAATCAGAATCCTAAAATCCCCAGTCTCTGTCAGTGAAGTGGGGTCTCCCTTGCTTCAGGTATTGAATATGTGCTTGAGAGAGATCTTGGGTTTTAGATGCCACAGTCTTCCAAGAGAAAAGAGATAATAAAACCAAAACAGTTGGTAGGTCCTAAAATATCATGGTGAGATCGTGATGAAAGGGGTAGGTCTCTACTAGGACCGATACTATTGAATATCCTCATCAATGACATGGTGGGATCGAGTGCACCCTCAGCAAGTTCACCAACGACACCAAGCTGTGTGGTACAGCCGACACGCTGGAGGGAAGGGATGTGCCATCCAGAGGGACCTGGACAGGCTGGAGAGGTGGGTCTGTGCAAACCTCATGGAGTTCCACAAGGCCAAGTGCGAGGTCCTGCCCATGGGTCAGGGCAGTCACCAGTATCAGTACAGACTGGGGAACAAATTGATTGAGGGATGGAAGAAATAGCATTTTTGTATTTGTAGCATGATATCTAGAGGATCCATTCTATAAACCAGGAAGTTGAGAAAGGTAAAAATGCGTTGCTGATTTGTAACATCTTTGTTGTTTCTCAACCCTGGGAAAAGCTGACCTTGGCTCAGGAATGTTTTTCCCCCCCCATGTCTCTTTGCTGTTGTGTATTTTGATGCTTTGATGACCTCTGTTATCTTTAAAGATAGTATGGCTTAGGCAGGGGGAGTGATATAGAAAAATCAAGTACATCATATCACAGGTATTTTTCATGCTCCGCTAGTAGTGGAAATTCAAGCCCTTATGTAAATGGATGGCTACAGATGTATTTTAAGTATGCAGTCAAAAGCCATGTAGACTGACATAGGTAATGGGAAAAAATACAGATATGCTCTGTGCTCACAGGTTCATTGGGGCAGTTTATAGCATTTCTCTTTCATACAGTAGTTGTCTCTTCCTTTGGATTCTTAAGATCACTTTGAGTACAATACTGAAAGTAAAAGTGGCCTTCATCTCAAGGTCACTTTCCTACTTGATAGCAGCTGCCCTCCAAAGAGCACATAATTAGTAGTTTTATTACCTTGATTTAGTAATTTCCTTTGGTTTTCCCTACATGCTATAGATTACTTCATATGCTATGAGCTCATTTCTCCTTTTTTCCCATTCTCTAAACTACTGCTTTCTACAACTGTTTTCATCATTGTTAAAAATCATTTATATAGCACGATAAATTACAGGCACTTTATAACCACAGAATAGGATACTGCCTTTGCCCCAAATAGTTTATGGTTCAGATACATCCTTGATTTCTGGTGTACCTTTTTTGCTTAACACAATGGCTTGGGAATTTGAAGGCAGATTGCATTAATCTCCTGTTTTATTCTCACAATTTTTCATGATCAAATGACAGTGATCACAAGTGTATATGCCTCAATTTATGTGATGTAGATAACTAATCATTTATTTGCTACTTAGCGTAAAGGTATTGTAAACACTTCTGCTTACTAATAATTCCAGGCACACATTTTTGTGTATATACATTTACATCTAAAGCTGCAGGCACTGGAAAAAAATCAAGACTTTTGATCATTTAGCTCTTTCCCTACCCTTTTCTTTTTTTCTTGATACTGTAACTGACATTTCCATTTTTTATAATGAAAACTCCCAGGAATTTTCATGAGATATTGCCACAGTGCCCAAGTGAAAACCTGACAGCGTGTTCTATAATGATGCCTTTGAAAAGGTAGTTTATTTTTTTGAGTTTGGCTCATTTGGTAGACTCCCAACTCAAGGATATTTGATACCTGGTCTACAGTCCTGCTTCCACTAAAATGCACTTTTAACATTTAATTGTAGTTGCCATTTAACTTAAATCATGAAAAAAAATTTCTGATATTTGCCTGAAAAGTAGCAATCCAAAATACAGCAAAGAAGTGTTACTGTAATTATTCTTCCTTCACCTTTAAATATAGATTTAAAAAAAAACCAGAACACCCACAACCATAAATCTAGGAAAGACTATAAACTCATTTACCAACTTAATTGGTAATTAAGCCCTTGAAATGTCCAAGTCTTGGATGCTGGTCATCTTCCTAGTCATATATTCAGATGGAAATGTGGAGCCCAGTTATGGATTGTGGGCTTTTCTTTCAGTTATAATAATCTTGCATCCATAGCATTAATTTTACAGGGAGAGACAGGAAAATATTTTGGATGTTCATCAGTGACTAAAATATAACTAAACTTTTCTGAATTCATATATATCCAAACTCTATAATTTTTTCACATATTGACATCAGAACAGAGCAATCAGGGTGTGCTGACAAAGTCGTGCAGTTCTTTCTGTTTTGAAAATAGATGCAATGCTTACTGTGCAGTTTTCAGATCTAATGGCTGCAAAAAATAGTTGCCATACTGCATTCAGTACATTAGAATTATGATACCTCTGACTGACCCGAAGTAAAAAAAAAAAAAATAAAGTATTTTTTCACTCACTTCTTGTTTTGAAAAGGTATTAGAGACTTATCCTAAATAATACAAAATGGTATTAAGGTTACATTTCACTGTTTTTTAGAGGACCCTTTGGCTTATGATACCAATATATAATGATATGGAAAACATTGGCTTTTATTTGTATTCACAGAATTTTTCTGATGGATTTAAACTTTCTCTCTGTAATATGTGCTCCTTTTAGGATGGAGAAGCAAAACCTATAAAGCTCACCAAAAATAACCCACTTGACCTCAATGTAATAAACATATCCCCCACATTTCTTCTGAAATCTTAAATTTCAGATTTATCTGTTGTTGCTGGATGTTGTTTTGTGGGTTTTTTTTTTTTTTTCATTTCCCACTTTACTCTCCAGGAAGTGTACTTACAAATAAGGGAAAATTACTATACAGACCAGAAATTATTGATGTAGATGAAATGAGAGGTGGCATGAAAGGGCCATAGAGTTCGTGACTCAGTGAACAGCAGTCAGTTAAAAAGGCTGATAAAAATCATTATAAATAAATTCTACTAAAATGCTCCTGTGATAAATTCTTCATTATATTAGTTAGATCTTCGCTACCTCCCAGCTGTTGCTTTGTTCTCCTGAGGGCACTGAACAGTCTCCTCCAGCAGCTACACACTTGAAGGACTGGGTAAATAGAACCACGTGGAAATTTTTGTAAAGTGAAAACAAGTCTCTTTCCACAGCCTCCATCAGGAGTACTTGTGGGGAATGAGAAACTTGCTATGAAAAGGAGCCCCTCCACCAAAGCCAAAAGCCGATGATAACAGAGGCATCTGAAAACCTTAATAAAATCAGTCAGCAGAGTTCTTGTTAGTCCCTCGCAAACAAAACCCAGTAATACAGAGATGAGGACTGAGATGCATTCAAAATAAAATAATGCTTGAAATTGTAAAAGCAAAAATGTTTATGGAAATCTTATTAACATTTCTGTAATTACTTATTTGAAAAGTTACGTCAGTGACATGAGTGCTGTAGTTAGTCAAGTTCTCATCAAAAAGGAGAATTTTAAAAAACTGTTAATAAATGTACACATAGAAAGCAACGTTGTAAAAACTAGAGGTAAGTGGTCACACGCAACTCTCTTCTGAGTACTCGTATTTAGAAGAGCAAAGATATATGGTGCCTATAGTCAGGGGTGTTAAAGATCTCACCTGGATATAGACACATTGCCAGCTGTGAGGGGAAAGCTTCTTTGTTATTAATTATTCTCCCAGAAGACTGTCTAGAAACCATCAGCTGGAATCATTATAAATACAACTGATCTGAAAACAGAATTTAATTTCTGTTCTGTACCCTACTTAGATATTTCCTAGGATGTTGTCATTCCTAATCTGAAGAATCATAGAGTCATAGAACAGCCCAGGTTTGAAGGGACCTCAAAAGATCATCTCTATTTTCACATTTGATTCAGAATCACCCAAGCTTTATTTTGAAAGCGTTGGAAAATGCTGAAGTTATTAAAAACAGGAAAAAAGTTTATTAAGTATGGAATTGTAATCATACTACAATTAGCGTGACAATATAACGCGGCGAAAACACCGTTGAAACAAACAGTTTAACATTATTACAGTAAATAACAACAGCAGATTTATGTTCGTGCATGTTTTTCTAAACTAAATTCCACCCAAATGCTTGCCGTGTTCCTGCACTGTTTATTTTGCTCTCTGGCTGAAACGGAAGCGCAGCGTTGAAGCGTTGCCTCGCCCTTCCAGCCGTGCGTTATATGGAGCGCTTGGCCAGTTGGGTGGCTCAGTCCTTTGCCTCCTTAGGTTGGTGCTGGAAGCACAGGGAGCGCACAGTTGTTCCTCTGCCACGTCGTGTAAAGAATGTGAACAGTATTGGATTTTGTAGCATAGAAATAGTCTTAAAAGATGTATCTTGGGCTAAGAAAATTTTAGCTTATGTTTAATTAGGTGTTCATGCTCTCTGACTTGCACGTTTGAATATCTATAATCATGAAGACCTTAATTCAGAACATTTAGCTAATGCGGAGACTCACTGTACAGAGAGCATCTGAGTTTAATGCTCAGAAGGAAACAATGCAAAATATTACCACTGAGCAGCCATATGGGTTTTATGCAATCTGATAGTGCAGTCCAGGAGTCTCTCTGCCTGTAAAGAGTTGCATTAATGAGCTCTACTCATTGAGAATTTCCTTGCTTGAAGTGCAGGTCATTATGGAAAACAAGCCTTGCTAGTTACCGCTTTGCTCTCCGTGTAACGCATACTTTGGATACATTAACTAAATAGAAGCAGGTTACCAATTTCTGAATGTTCTTGCAGTTCTTCTGTATCGGCGCATTAAACTTCATATGTCAAAAAAAATCAAAGTATCTTTTGAAATGCTTTAATATTGTTTATTTGCAATGCTCACTTTGCAAAGATCCTGTGGTTTAGCAAGGTCTTGCTCAGTGAAAAGTGGTAAGACACTGTGATGCCTTTGATCAGCATTTTGCAATTTCCTCTGTGGAGCCCAACTGAGACTAATGTAGTTCCAGAGAAAAGTGATAGTGATAGTGTTACCTAAGGTTGTGGTCACAGAGGCGCTGCTCCTTTTTCTTATGTGCATAGTTTTCTTCGAAGACAAAAGCAGCAGATGTTTGCTCTGCCACTTCCTGATGCTCTCTTTTAGTCCAACTCAAAGTATCAACAACTTTTTGTTATGGGGAATGCTGCAGAACTGTGGAGTAATCTCAGGCTGCATCAAAATGTTGCCACCATGTTAGTGACTTGTTTATGATGAAAGATGGAACTGTAAAGTGAATAACGATCGCTTCTTGGAACGCTACTGGAGAATTTCCCTCCTGAGGAAAAAAGTTAATCTCAATTTTCACATGGACTCAAAAGTGAGTACTTCCAGTCTATACTACCAGAAGAATCTACGTTTTGATTTGAAAGTGAGATTATATTTCTAGAATAGAGTGTAATTTGTTTTGCTTTGTTTTAGTCTTGGTACATGTGCATTTGCTGTTAGAAAAACTTCACATTTTGTTGCTGGGAAAGAAGTATCCAACTGATGCAAGCCATGAAACCCTTAGAAAAACAGAAAATACATAGATTCAGAGCATTTCAGAGCACAAGTTAAATATTTAGTATATAGGCTGGAGAGCGTCTGAGGTAAGCATGGCATCTCTAATGTACAGTCATTTTAATAACTGTAAGGATGGGCAGTAAGGAGACAATACGGTATTTTGATTTCAGACAGAAGACAATTGTATGATAAGTGAACTTTCTAATTGTGAGAACGCATGGTCAGGAAATCCAGCTTCGCTTTGCTGAAGGAATTTCTGACAGTACCAGAAGGCAATGGGGTACACTGAAGTAGGCACAGTTTGCTTATTGGCTACTTCATTGGAATGTCAGGGGCTGTGCAAGTGGGCATAGAGTCAGAGAACTGACCTGTTTTGTAATGCTTGATACATGCAGGCGAAAGTATTCCAAGTTTGATCTTTCACAATAAGGTGCATGCTCCCAAAATTTTTAAGACCAGGAAAAAAAATTGTTCCTACTATGGGGTGTTGGAAGGGGTACAGTGACCTAGTTATCATCTGCCAGCACTGGGGGGGGAAGACATGCAGAAATCTGTTGTCCCAGTGTGTTCCTTGGAGCAACGTTGTATGCATTTACCTGCAGTATGGATTTACAGCTACCTAACTATGCAGTACTATTGTAAATACAAGTACTTCTTTTCAGGTAGTTGCGTGTTGCATTTAACTTTCTTTTAGAAATACCTGTTCCTCAAAAAAACCCATGTCCTGTTTAAAGAAATTCTACATCTAGAGATGAGCCCTTGTACTTTTAAGCATCCAGTGTGAACAAGAACAGACCACGGATAACTGCATGCTGGTCCATTCACAGATACGTTATACTCTGAGATGACAGGAAGACATTCCCTCTACCAGACTCCCAACAGGCATTCTTCATCTCATTTTTGTCTCTTGACATTCCCTGGGTTCCCTCGCATAGTTTGGACTGATGGGCAGAAGTTTCCTAATATATTTGAATATCAGAACTATTTGGTCGTACGTGTACATATAGCACATTACACATATTAAGAAGACACTGATGCAGTCTTAACTATTGTCTTACTGCTGATTTGCCATTAATACACACATGGTTCCAGTAAATGTCAAGGGTTTCTGGAAGAACATGGTCTGAGACCTATTAAAGGGGAATGTTCAGTGAGTCTCAAGGTAGAAGCCAAATGAAAGAAAGGGCTGTGGAGAATATATGCAGACATAAAGATGATGGAGAGAGTCCTACAAGACACAAAATGAAAGGCAGGCAAAGATGTCCAAAGTGTTTTTGTGGTCTGGAAGGCAGCCAAAGAAGCATTGATTTACTAAAGAGCAGCATCACAGCTTCCTTTTCTCGACGTGATGGTGCCATTAGAGCTCCTCAAACAGTCTCTGATTTCCTTGAGAATGAGGAATGGGAATTTCAAACAAAACACCAAAGGAAGATACTGAAGCCAGTTATTTCCCACACCCACATCACTGCCAGACCATCACTTTGGCTGTGTACCTGATTGGAGAATTTGGTATGTAAAGTACCTGCTGGGGATTGCACATATGAGTTCCCTGCTTATTAAACATAGCGCCTACTTGTGTAAAAAGTACCCTAGCAATTGTGCACATGGGTTTTTGCACTCTTCAGTCATGATGCGGCTTTAATGAGACTTTAATGAGGTAATCTGGAAATCCTGAGTCACCAGTTAAAAATTACATATTCAGCTGTTTTGTTAAATGAGTCGACACAGTGCCGTTCCTGCGGACTGGTAATATACTGGGAGCGACTAGCACCTGTAGCATAATTTTTTTTCTGTCTCTAAATGTCTGAATTCTCTTATGTCATGTCTTTTCTCTTCCCCGTTTGCTCTCTGCGTGTCCATGTACTTTAGTTTTGTACTTTTCCACTTTTCCCCTCCTTATAGCGCCTCCCCCCTACATCTAATTGTCGCTTTACGTGCCCGGAGATGGGCAATACCTGCCTTGACCAGGACATTGTTGTAGAGGCCTTTCTGATGTTGTGAGGAATGGTGGAGATCCTGGGCAGCCTAATGGCAGGGCTAATCCTGGCGCTCTTCCCGAGAAGACAAGATTTCAGGTGGCAGAGGAGCAGATTTTCGCCTCAGCCTCATGGCTGTTGTAACAGTGCTGCTGACAGCAGCAGTGGTGCTGTTGGCAGCCTCAGAGGAGGAGGCGTGCGCTCAGCACACGCTGTCCTGTAGATAGCCATGCCCCTCGCCAAATCAAAGCAATGATCTAACTAACCCTCTGATACGAGGCTGCTCTCACCTTGTTATAAAACAAGTGTGACAAGGAGACTGAGCATGAATTTGTTTTGTCAGGTATATAATCAGAAATAACAACTGATAGGTTTGCTGTGATGAGTTCTATATGATGGCTTTGCTGAAAGGTAGGCTGTTTCATGATTTACTGAACTATTATAAGTGATAAAACTGATCCATTTGTTATCATCCGGTGCATAAAGACTTCAGGATTTAAGGAGCCTGCACTAAATAACAAAGCAATTTATAAACTCATAAACTGAAAATTACAGGGAAGTAGTTCTTAAGTCATTGGTAATAGCAACCTTTTATCGTATTAGTTATGATTATCAAATGTTAACCCCTACTCCCCTTTTTAAAAGAAAATATCACTTGAGGAAAGTTGTAATTAATTAAAAATAAAGAAGTCATGAACATAACTTTGTATTAATGTACTGTTCAAGTGAGGCAACTTTTTTTTATTTATCTGGGTGTTGTCATTGTCTGTCCTGCCTCCCCCCCTCCCCTCAAGGTCCCTGCAGCAACTGATGTGATTTATGCTTCTGCTAGCAGAAGTGTGTTGGATGGTGTTAGCTGAGGAACAGAATTAGCTGTCTGTACTACTGGGTAAATGATCTTTATCCAAAGCAAATTTGAGTGTCATATCTTGAAAAGAGAGTCTTCCTGTGTTTCAATGAACAGGTAATAGTTAGCAATAGTTGGTTTCAGATTAGCCTGTCCTAAGGAGAATATAATTGTGTCCAACTATGAAAATGGAAATACCCTGTACCAGATTTTAAAAAATGCATTATAAGTTTGTAAGTCTTCTGTGTGTTCTCTTGAATCAAAAATTTGATGGGCAGCGGAAAGAAGATGTTGACTAGAGCTAAGCAAACGTTTCCCTGGAGGTAATTTTTCCGATGACATTAGTTTCTTTTTCTGCTCAAGAGTATCCTGAGTTATTTAATTAATTCATTTAATTTTGTTCAACCAATGTAAGTTCTCAAGAAACAGGCAAATTGAGAGCTACTTGTTACCAGTACTCAGTATTTGGTATCCAGCTTGCTTTGTTCAAGTGTGAATGATAACATGCTGAAACAGATTTGTTTCTTTTTGTTATCTGCATAAGCATAATCTCTAAAATCAAGATGAAGATTTGCAAAAACGCCTGGGCATTATCTAAGAGAAGAAAATTGAAGAAACACACTAATATTTCAGGAAATTTAGTTAAAATAATGTTTTCTAATACCCAGTAGATTTTGATCCCACTGTCCTTGTGTTAATTCTCTGGGAAAGGATTTTATAAACCTTTATTTTCCTTTCACAGATCTTATTCTAAATAAAGTCAAGTCCATCATCATCCCAGAGTGACATCCTCCCCAGTCAGCACTGAAGCTGGAGCCCAGTTATGACAGCTTAAAACCAGGAGAGAATATGTGAGGTTTTCCTTTGGCTGCCAGGTTTTCCGTGTCAGAATTATTGGCTGAGGTCTCCCTAAAAGCAGTGGAGAAGCAGCAACAATATAGCACCTGTCATTGAAATTATGGGCAAGGGATTGAGCTGTTACCAATCAAACTGATCACTAATAATTTGCCTTAATTATAGTCTGTTAGTTACCCTGAGAGTCTTGTCAGGGTAGAATGTTTGAATGTTGGGAGAAATAAGCAGCTCACTTCGTTACAGCAATGGCACAGATGAAGTGTACATACCAGGGAAAGGGTCAGACCCCCTCACATTTTTTCCCATCACCTTGCTATGCTAAGAAAAAGGAAAGTAAATTTCGTATTCCTGGTTCTCTGGGAAACTATGAACTGTGTAAATCCCATACATGTGTCATGGAGTCTAAGATGAGAGGAAGCTCCCATCGGTCTCCATCCTGCTTGTCACTCCTTGGACTATACACTGAACACAATTCATCAGCCAGCCAAAAATCCTGACTCAAGGATTTGAATTGTGGTGATGTCTAATGACCAAATTGTTGGCTTATTTCTCCTCAGGCTTTCCTGGGACTGTATTCTGACCTTGCTATACAGCAAATGAACACAGAAACTAATTTCTTGCATCAAAAGCAACAGAAGTGCTAAAGTAATAGAAATTAATTGAAAATGGAAAAAAAACCTATCAAAAAAGAGTAGTTTATAAAACAATTGAACTATACCTAAAGTTGCACTTCAGTTGCTTTTCCACAGTTATGCTGAATTCTAAAAAGCAAAAGCCAAAAAACCAGCAACAACAACAACCACCCCCATAAAACTGCAGTGAATTAAGAGCAGATTAAGGGCTTGTTTTGCTACCATACCTCCTTAACATTTGCAGTTTTTCATTTAATAAATAGCCATGATAGATGAGGCTGTAAGGTGTGGAAATTAAGCAGAAACACAAATACTTCTGGTTCTCTAAATGTTTCAAATTATTTTTGGTACTCTGTTTAAATTATGTGAGATTTCAGTGTTGTTGCAGCTCATGTATCATCTGCCTGGTTGTTATCTTTTCTTGGTGGAGAAATCTAAGTGGAAAAAAAACCCAAACCAGTTAATCACCAGTAATGTCAGCATAATCATTACCATCGCTTTCTCTCCCTCCTTTATTAAGCATTTTTTAAAAAATAGTATTAAACACCCCTGCCCCCCCCCCCCCACCCCCCCCCCCCCCGGTTTAAATTCTAAAGCACAGAGACTTCAGTTGAAAACATGGACTCATTCAAGTCAATAAAAGTTTTGTCTTTGCAATCCGTGAGTCAAATATATTATTTCAATATCCTATATGTTTATACAGCACCTAGCAAAATAGGGATTGTACCATTTAGCACTGAGATTACTTTAATATTCTTGCCGTTCCTAGGAATTTTACATACCCTGCAAGGTGAGAAACTTAGTCTGCATTTTCTTATCTTACAATGCAGTAAGCAGCAATATCGATGCTATTTCCAGTCTTCTGTGTCATTAATAAATATGCCAAGATCTGTCCATAAATTATGCCTCTTTAATAAGGTAATGGAACTCCTAGAACCTAGAGCTTGATTTTATTTAAATTTGGGTTGTTTAGGTGCCAGTAAGAATGTGCTGATCATATATATAACTAATCTTGATTAATTATGATCACACAATTTATTATTTCAGTTTTGCTATTATCAACTATTTTTATCTACCCTTACTATCTTACCAATCCCTTGTGATTCCATAAGCAAAATATTTGATATTCTGATTGATTATAAAAGTTAAGGCTGTGGTACGAGCTGACACAGAAGTGCCATGCTCTGAAGCTAAAATACCTGTCAGTGCCCCTATAGAAGAGCCTCATATGAACGTCTGTGGTAGCATCAGAGTAAATGGGCCATCGTTTCACAGCAAATAGCATATACTCATATTTGGAACACAGTTTCTGATTGCCTGTTCTTTAAAAGAACAGCAAGATTCTTATCGATTTCAATAGCCTTTGACCCGAACTCAATGACAGCTCTCTTGGACCAGCCTTTGTTAAAATGGTCATGGTCAGTACTTTCTATTTACTTGTGTTGACACTGCTTGCAAATCCAGAACATGTAAGAACTGATCTTAGCAAACACGGTTTGGTTTAAACTTTAGTCACAGGTGCAAAAAACAAAGTAATATACCTGTTTTCAGTCTTTTTCTCTGGATTTTTCTACCTGTGCAGAAACTAGAGATGATCTAATGAACAAAGTATTTAATAATAGCTGTATTAAAAATAAAACACTTCAAATGAATCGTTTTCTGTAGCAGCATTAGAAATTGTTCCACTTGTTTGATGGAATAAGATATGAAGAATTGATTGAGTAACCAATTTAATAATGAAGAGAATTTAGAATACAGAAAGATTAGTTGAGAGCCTTGGGATACAATTCAGTGAACTTTTATATGCTGCCTATGCTCAAAAACAGGGAAATTTTGATATTAAAGTGATTTATAGGCAATAGCTGTGCACAGTCTTTTATCATATTAATAAAATCTTTAACCAGTCTTTGAAAATTCTAAAGCCTCGTGTGTTCAGTTCAGGTGCACAGATCAGAAAGAACTGCTGGCTGGCAGATGTGCAGATACATTATCAGAAAATGTATTTTCAGCTTAACCAGTATAATCTAATTCATTCTAATGTGGTATTTCAAGTTTATTATAGTTTAATTGAATACAGAAGAACACAGTGCACTATACAGTAGACAAAATGAGGTGAAAGTGTACAGTTTAAAGGTGACCAGGTTAGGCCTGTTAAATTGCTGAATGTTGGTGGTTAAATTGTCAGATGGTTTAAAAAACCTGAAACTGTAAACCAAAGGCTGTTCTTTTCCTTTTGAAGACTACCTTTGTGAAGTAAGTGGCTTTACTTTATAAAATTGCACTAAACTTATTGAACATTTTATTGTCCTTGACCATTACCTGTTGGATCAGGCCCAGAGGAGGCCACGAAGATGCTCAGGGGGCTGGAGCACCTCCCCTGTGAGGACAGGCTGAGAGAGTTGGGGTTGTTCAGCCTGGAGAAGAGAAGGCTCCGGGGAGACCTTAGAGTGGCCTCCCAGGACTTAAAGGGGGCTACAGGAAAGATGGGGAGGGACTCTTGATCGGGGGTGTAGGGGTAGGATGAGGGGTAATGGTTTTAAACTGGAAGAGGGGAGATTTAGATTAGACAGAAGGAAGAAATTCTTCCCTGTGAGGAAGGTGAGGCCCTGGCACAGGTTGCCCAGAGAAGCTGTGGCTGCCCCCTCCCTGGAAGGGTTCAAGGCCAGGTTGGACGGGGCTTTGAGCAACCTGGTCAGTGGAAGGTGTCCCTGCCTGTGGCAGGGGGTTGGGACTAGATGATCTTTCAGGTCCCTTCCAAACCAAACCATTCTATGATTCTATGAAAAGTTACCACTTTAATAATTGGTATATTAAATCGTTTTCTTTTGCTTCCATGAAAACAGGCAACAGCCTTTTAACTGAACGTAGTATTTAGTGGATCAAACTTAACTACCTCTGTCTGTATATGTGTATCTGTTTATCTGTACAAACTTCTCTACAGAAATTTTAGAATTATGTGTCACATGAATTCATTGATTCATTTTTCTATGTTAAATCAGCTTTGAAATGTTAGTGGTGTAGAAGTTATTTTTATTTTTAATTCACCCCAGTGGCAGGAGTCTTTAAGACTCTCCTGATTACCGTTTGTTTAACAGTATGGATTTTAGTTTGCTCCCCCCAATCCTGCTTTGCTATTATGTCTCCTTGTTATAGGCTGTTTCAGCAGGTGCCTATCCATTTGCCACCTGCCCCGGTGCAGTGAATGATTATGCAATTTAGTTAATGCATTTTAATTATTTAGGTGACATTTTACCTTGTATGGTTAGGCTGAATATGTAAATTGACTGGAGTCTTTAGTTCAAAAGAACGACAATTTTTTGTCTGAAGAAGTGCACAGTCTGTGATCAAAGATAATGAATAAGTAATCAAACATGAAAATAAGACAAAAGTTCTGTTTAATCTCATTTCCCATGGCCATTTTTATACCTCTTCTTTTTATTCTTTCATTGTTTTATAATCATTATGTATATACTGTAGTAGTTGATGCACTTAGACAGACTGTGTTTGTAGCTTGCTACATCAATACCCAAAGCATATTATGGTAACGGTGTGATATGCTGCCAGTTCACAAGGTCAGGGATGATTTTCAGGACCAAGAATACAGCCTAAACAGTGGCCAAGGCTTGTCTCCTTTACATTGTAAAATTGTTTCTCACCTGAGGATGCTGTTGATCAGTTTACTAAATATATTATGCATTACAATGAGGCAGCTTAAATGAGTTAAAAATACTTCCTTGTAGCAGATGATAAAAGTCTAAGCTGCAATCAAAAAACCCCGAGTCCCTTGCATACTCATTCATTTGCATAAAGTACCTTCAACTTAACAAAAAAGAAAGACCAACAAACTCAGTTCTCTTTATTAGCCTTTGTTAGATATACAAATCACAATTCTTTCTAATTTTGCTTTAAAAAGAGGTAGTATGGCAAGAAAAAAATCCTACCAAAAATAAATTAAAAGAGCACAAACGCTTCTACTATCATCTGATTTAGTGTTTGTATTTCCCTGTTCCTCATATTGGCAGTTATCTCCCAGCAGTACTAACAGCAGCAGCAATAACACCATGAAGTCAGTAGATGGCTGTAGAAAAGTATGTTGAACACTCTTATGTTAGCGTAATAAGATTGGGAAAGGCCTTGACCTGACTGGATGCGGCTTTTATCTGAAGTACATTTAAAGAGATAAAGGAGAAGCAGGGTGCAGTACATGTTCCTTTCTTTTCTGTATGAGCTTTGCTTTGAGTTTAAAAATTTCTCAAATACAGGATTTGTGAACTGGGTCCTTTAGGAAGGAGAGGTAATGGCTTGAGTGCCACTAGAGTCACCTGCTATTCTCTGATGATTTTTTTTTTTTTTTTTCCCCTCAAGACGTCTTAAAAATCCTCCTATAAATTCCTACAGAGGGGGCGTCTGTAGATCCCATAATAACAATCAGGAAGTGGTATATTCCCATTTATTTATTTATTATTACTATTTTTTTCTTTTTTTTGCTTTCTCTCCAATGTAGTTGGCTGCCTTTAGTGCACGGACCTGCTCATTAAATAGATACACCAAGAATTGTTACCTAAGCAAGCTTGACAGTAAAGAAAGGACAGACTGAGTTAGGGAGAAAAAGGGAAGAAAAAAAGACAGCCTGAAGCAAGTCACTTCACACGCAGAAAGAGCCACTGAACGAATGCTATTCTCATAAACAAACCAAAAAAAATACCTTGTATAAGAAAAGAAGAGAACTGTGAGGACTTGACAGAAAAAGGCAAGATTTTCTACCCACTGTTTTCAGTTTTCCTTCCAGACATACTTGGTGAAGTAAGGAGACTTCTGTTTGCTGACAGAGCCCTTGATTTCTTTCAAGATGATGATGTATTTGTGGGTAGGTAGTGTCTCTCTCCATGTCAATCTTTTATTAATAAATTGACTTTGGGACTGTAGATTTTAGCCTGTAGTTACAGCATGTTTTCTAATATGTAAAGGTGTGTATACTGCAGGATAGCTTAGCGTAGCTAGTGTACAATACATGTGCTTGCGTTTCCAGTGGGAGTTTAAACAAACTGGTTCATTAACATTAAGCTGCAATTTATTTTCAGGGTTTGCAGGATGTGGCATAGTGCGATGCTTTCTTTTCATTGCCTTAGAAAATGCTACAATTGTATCTGTAAGATTCACCGTGTGGTTCAGTCATAAAACGAATGCTGCATCACTTGTGGCTGCTAAGAATTTGCTTTCTTTGTAAGAAATGAAACAATCTTAATGTGATTAAAACTTCCAATTTGTGTTACTTGACCTAGTTGTTTTTATATGAGTTGTCACAGTCTATCTTGTCTTTTGAAGTTTCTGGCAATTGACAACCGCAGATTAGAAAATAGATAAAATATACTTATTCCTCTGATTTTTATATTCAGCATTGTTCAGATTCCTTGCAGCAAAATCTGCTCACCTTAAAAATAATGTTGTGCTGTGACATGTATATTGTGAATAGTGAAGCTATTAACCTGTTAATTCATCCAGGTTAGATAGGAAACATTTTTTTTTTTAACACCCCCCCACCCCCCGAAACTACAAATAAATCAGTGAATGAATATGCGTACTTAAAAATAATGTCTGTATTCCCATTCAAAGCCTGTGCATCTTCTGAGTAAATATTTTTAAAGCATTTGACAATCTATTTATTTATTTAATTTAAAGGTATGTAAAAATAGACAGGCTTGCAGCTAATCTGGGCCACCTCTGCAAAACAGGCTGCATAGGAGCAACATTTAAGTCTTAGAGATATTATCAGTAAATCACTTCTGCTCTTTTAAATTGCTTGTAGTTCATGCTGTAAATCTCCCTTTATGGTTCCTTCTAATTTCTGTTGACCCTCCAACGTATTGTAGTAACTTTTCTCATCTGTGCAAAAGGCACTGTTATGCAGACTTCGAAGTTTCTTATTTCAGTTCTTTGACCTGTGCTATCATTTCAGGAGCTCACCAATCACTGAGCCTTATGATTTTGTCTTTTTTTTTTTCTTCTCTGTGTTCTGTAGGGCAAGTCACTTTAATTTTCACAAGCAAGTACCTGTTCATGTAACAGCAACCCCGATCGTTGCTTATTTTTAACCCTTACCATGATTCTTTATTGAAGCTGCATTTTTGCTAATGCAAGGATTAATTTCATTCTGGTTTTAGATCTATAAATCAGAACAGTTAACTGCAGTAGTCTATTTTTCATTCAACACTCCTGCATTCTGCTGTTGTAGTTAAGATTATCCAAAAGAGATACACAGTAAATATACAAGTATAAACCCTTTTTTGCGACATGCACAATTAGGTGAAAGGACATGTATTATTCTATTTCTTTATGGTAGTTACTCAAAAGGTTTAAAATCTAGGGGCTCTTCCCTGCCCCTAAGCCTATGAATCTTTGTTAATTGGAAAACTTAATGAAATACATTTTCTTACAGGTAACTATGCAGATTTCTATTGTCTTTGGTGTGTTGTATTTTATATTATTTATGAACTTTTCAAGTTATTCCTTTTAGAGATATGTATATTCTTTAAGCAAAAAATATAGTAATAAGCAGTTTCTGATTGTACCACTTCCTGATTTTCAAAGCTTCCAGTAAATAATATTTGACATTTAAAAATTTATTCCTTCCCTTGTTATTTTGTCCTTTTTACTACATTTTATGTCTCTTTTTGGGTTTTAGTTTGTTGTTGGGGTTTTTTTTTTGTTATTAGCAGAATTCATTAAACAGGAGAATGCCTGTCTCTTTTGGCACTACTACACCTAGGTATTAAGCATTCTTCCCATTTTTAATTTAATTTTCCTAGTGTAAATGATTTGAATGAAGTCTCAAAATAAGATTAGTAGGAAGAAGCAGAGAATGAACTTTTTATTGTAGCAGAACATTATTACTTTCTTTTGTTCTGGAAATAAAGATGAGTTGTATTCATAGAAAACTTATTTCTGAAATTGTATGATTTGTAAACTGTACATTAAGTGCATGTGCGTATGTACTGCATGTGCAAGATGCAGGATGTAAACAAGAGGCTTTTAACATATGCAGGTGCAATGTATAAACTCACAGCAGCATTTGAAATGCTTTCTCCTGGCTCCACATCAATATTTTATATAATTATATAAAAGCTGCTCAGCAATATTATTAAAATTTAAAGTAGCCAACTTGTGTGATAATGTAGTCTTCCCTTTTTTAAAAGGTGTAAAATAAATATCTTCCCTTTCATTGATGGAGATTTGTTCATTTTATTCACTCCTTTATGTGGCAGTGCTTACCTGTTGTTTCAGTCCATGTATAATGTAGAAATATTTTGCAATATTTACAAAGAAAAAGAAAATTGCAGTCTTACTAACTAGTATCCTGTAACATTTTTTGTTTGTTTTTTAAATTCTACTGCTGCTGATGTTCCTTTTATGGCAAGCAAACTGTGAACGTGTTCAGCTAACTAAAAACATTCTGCATGAATGCAGTGTACAGCCGGTTATTCAGTCTGTTGGATGGAACAGTCTTGATTAATTGTTTTTAAATACTTATTTCAAGATTTCAGAAAGTAAAGAAAGATTTTTAGTACTGTTAACCCTGTCAAAGGAAATTCCTGTTTGTTGACAGCCCAAGAAATTTAATGATGCTTATACTCTCCTCCTCCCCTAGAAACAGGAGAACTTTTTTGGTCTGGTACTTTTATGTACAGAGACACCTGTGCCTTAGGAATCAGCGTTCATCAATATCCGATTTCATATCGACCAATAAACTTTGAGGACTTTCAAGTATTACTGATTTAGGGACTACACCTAAATCCTGAACTCAAGAGGATCTATATTCTCTCTAACTTTAAAGGGTATGGACCCTTTTATGTCCTGCTGCTGCTGCAGTATAATACACCTATACACCTTTCTCTCCAATGCAAGATCGTTGCCGCGATGATGCAATGTATTCCCGATCACTGCAGATGATCACTCACGTTTTATAGTGCAACTCACCTCCCAAAAGATGTTCCGATTTTCCCAGAATGTAACAAGTAAGTGAATTTTTTTTCAGTTAAAGGGCTGTAAAGTTGCTCACCTCCACTTACCTTGGAAATAGAAGCATAACTCTCAGTGGGTAAGATGAATGTTGATGATTGAAAGCTGAGACTGCTCAGAATCTTTCATGGAATCCACACTTTTCTAAACCTTCCCTTTCTATATAGTATTCCTCTTATTCTTTTTCATATTTTGAAAAATAAGCATAGTTTGCCTACTTGAAGGCACAAGCAACTGCTTGTTGCCCAAGCAAACACTTCCATGATCACTTGTTTCCCCTTTGGTAGTTCAGACTGGACTATTCTGAGTTCTCATAGACCTCATGTTCAACGTACATATTTTGAGTCAGGAGAGAAGAGTTTGAAGTTACCGCATCTCATTAAAAAGTCATATGCAATTAAATATTGTTGTATGAGAAATGGCGACAAAATAATTGGTAAATGCATTTTAAAATATACAAATTACTGGTTTTCCATCTTTTGTTTAGTGCTATGAAAATGCTGAACTAAAATTACCTCAATATACCATAATATAATTTTATAAATTTTATAAACATCTAATTAATGTCTACTTAGTCAGAGATGTACTTCATTCCTGTCAGTCTGCTGTTCTGTTTAATAATAGGGAATGAGTTTTCAGAAATTCTGTATTTATTTAGCAGAGATTTTCACTAGCAGCTTCAGAATAACACTTGATTGAATAAGGCAGAAAGCATGTCAGCAAATGAAATTTGTTTTTGCCCAAAACTAGAGTAAGCAGATACAGAGAAACAAATTGAAAAAATTTATATGCAGTAGCAACATAATTTCTTCTGGCAACAGAACATTGTTTTGACAACTCTGAAGAATAAAGCTTTTGGGTCCAATAGAGACAACTCTGTGTTGGACTTGCCTGCATTAGCAAAACATACCTTAGATGAACAGTCAGGGAGAAGACCAGAGGAACAGGGAATAATAGAAAGACTGTATCAGAAATTTAATCTAGATAAATATTTAGGAGGTTAAACTACTTCACGGTAGCATTTCTGGTGCTTTCGTCAGTAAGTTTCTCCTGTTTAGAGACGTCTTAATACACATATAGGAGTTTGTGTCAGCTCACATATTTAAAGTCAGATGCTATTTCATTCAGCTGAACAAAAGTCTTGCTGGTTCTTATGCACTACCAAATATATGCAGGCATGGAGTATGCCTTTCTCTTGAATTAAGGAAGTGTGTAATTTCAAACCTAGCCTGTGCTCTTGGTGTACTAAGCGCTACAGGACAAGTTTGTAGGTGAAGCAAGACAAAGGCTTTTTTTCTAAAGGAAATGAGAACCCTACACAGATGCGAAGGTTACTAAAAAGACAAAATTAAGAAACAGTATCTTAGGATTTTTAAAATTGGAGTAAGGAGCTAGAATATCCTTTGGGCCATGCAATTCTTGTCATATTTTTTGTGTAACTGTACTATATATTTTGCAGCACTGACACTGTGCATTAAGCAAGGTACTTCCCTCTTAAATGAGGGCTTCTCAGTAACATCACAGACTAAGACAAAAATGCACTACCCACTGTGTTTGAAGAGCTACAGACAGTTGTGATACAATATGAATTAAATTAAATTGAAAGACTAAATGAGTAAGTTGAAAACATTGTCAGTGGAACACTTCAGCAGTATAGATGTTGTTGCATAGAAGTATTGAGCAATCAAAATATTTAGATCCTTGTAGTGAAGAAAAATCAAGCCTATTAGCTGAAAAGCTGCAGGTACCTTCAGAGTCAAAATGATCCTCATGCTGCTTTCCACTGAGACCTTGAATAAAACATGTAGCTTCATATCTGACTGCCTGACCGCTGATGTCGAATAAATATGTACCTTCTATTATTAACACAGAAGAATACAAAATTATTTAATAATAGAGTATGAGGATATGAATATTAAGGATCTTCAAGGGTATCCGACTCAATAAGCCTGAATAATGAAGTATTACAATTTATAAATCTGCAATCTTGACGGCTGAAATGAAAGGACTGATAGAGATGTTGAATGAAAACAGGATTACAATTAGATAAGGTAGAATCTAAGACAATTCTCAGTAGGTTATCTTTTTGTATCTATTAGTATATACACATAAGTTGGTGTAAAAATCATATGTATAATAATTCATTTTGGAATGACAGAAGCTAAAAATCACAACAACATGCAAAGCATAAAAAGATTCTGTGAAAACACCCTTTTTAATATGAAGAAGAGAAATGAAATAAATAGAAGAGAAAGGTAATTTCAATTTAGAGTATTTGACAGCAACATTTGTTCACCCAATACATTCAGTCTTGAAGGGTTTTTTTGACCTGCTACAGTATTTTGTAAAACAGCATTCTATTATTTATACAGAGTAACAGTATGAACAAGAGTACAAAATCTGCATTATGCTCCGTTATATCCAGTGTTGCGTAATGGTGGCTTAAGCAAGCAAGGCAGTTTTGGTTTGTAACAATAATCTGTATCCCTTTAGACACAAACACACATACACGTAAGTACTAATGTGTGATGAAATTGAGTTTAAGTAGGACATTAAGAATGTATGTATTACTCTTTCAGCAGAATTCATGCATTTTGTGTAAAGCTACGTGATAGACTTTGTTCTTTTCTGAAGTTGCATTATATACACTATATACTTTAATTACAAAATGTATTTCCCCCCCCTTACTTTAGCAAGAAGTTACATTTGTCCAATTAACTTTATCTTCCTCTTGTCCCTCTTAATAGCATTGGTTTCCATCACAGCTTTGAATGAACTGTGTGGATGTCTTTTTATCAGTCCAGGGATGTTTATGTGAGGAAGGAATTGAACAAAGACTGCGTGAAATGTGGCTGGGTGAGCAGGCTGGAGTTCTCCTATTGTCCTACTATGATTATCTTTCAGTGAAAATCCTTTCTAAATACTTCTTCTGTGACAATCTGAGGAGTTTGTATGCTACTACATCTACAATTGTAGAATCTTAACTACTCTTTGAATTGTCTTTCTTGGTGAGTCAGAAGGATGAACAAGTCCTGAAGACTTTTCTGGGCAGCTGAAAAACCTTGTTTATGTTTTGAGATTAGTTTCTTGACTGGTGACTTCTGGATATTTATTATAGTGAAGTAGGCCTGTTTGAGAAGCTGAACAAGACTATGATGGTCTCTAAGCCAAGATTTTGCTTATGGTTTCTCACTCATATATGCAAATACTATTAGACTTAATTTACCTTTTATAACTAGTTTCATTGTCTCAGTATATCAACAAAAGAGGATGTTTAGTAATGGAAGTCTAGGTATATGTTCATACCTTCATTAGATCTTGATCTTTTTCGGTCTTTTCATATTAGCCTCCTCTTTCACTTCTGCTCCTGGATTGATATTCCTCCCTTGCCAAACAGATGAATCTGTGTTTAGATCCTTCTAACAGCATAGTATGGAAATACACCTGTTCTTACTGCAATCAGAAAACTGAAGTCCAACATATCTGCAGAAGTGACTGCTTTCCACTATGTATTCTTTCCCCTCTAGAATTATAATTGCATTGTGGGTTGGCCCGAGCTAGCAGCCAAACTCCCACCCACCTGCTCACTCACTCCCTGCCTTAGTGGGACAGGGAGGGATGAGAAAATAGGAAGAAGAGGGGTGAGAAGGCTCATGGGTCAGCATAAAGACAGGGGGATCGCTCACTCATTACTGTCACAGACAAAACAGACTTGCCTTGGAGGAAATGAAGTTATTTATTGTCAATGATAATTTCTGCCAATTAAATTTGCCAAGTTAATTTCTGATTCGGGTAGTGATAAACAAAAACAACAACCCCTCTTGTTATCACCACGAGTTAAATTTGCTTCCTTCAGCGAGGCAGTGGGTGGCACGGAGGGACTGAGGTCAGGACATAGTGGTTTCTCTCTGCAGCTCCTTCCTTCTCACTTTTCCTGCGCTCCAGTGTGGGTTCCTCCATGGGCTGCAATCCCCTTGGGGGTGTGCTCGCTCTGCCATGGAGCACTGTCTCCTTCTCCAACCTTGGCCTTTCCTCTGCTATTTCTCCTGTTGTTTCCTCCTCCTCTCTCCTTCCAACATTTCTGCCCTTTCTTTCCATATGTTTTCACAGCTGCATCACCAAACTGGCTGACGGGCTTGGCCGTGGCCTGCGGTAGATCCATTGCTGAGCTGTCTGGAACCAGCGGTGTCTGGCACGGGGCAGCCCCTGTGCTCCTCCCGCAGAGGCCACCCTGGCAGGCCCTTAACTACCAAACCTTTGCCACCTGAACCCAGTACAGGTTTTAAGTCAGCTAAACAAGTTAGGCTCAGTCTGATTATTGACGTTTCAGGTTTTCTTCAGAGATTGTCCTGTGTTTGTCTTTGACTGTCTTGGCCTTTTATTTGATAAGTAGTGTTTTGTAAATTTAATTTTTGTGGTGTATATATAATACAGTGAGGTACTCCTTTTATAGAGGAAAAGGTGATATATATTTGAATTTTACTTTTCAGTTAGCTTCTCCTCAAATATAATTACAGGAATTCAAGGAAGAATAAAATGTGACAACATATTTATGAATCACGAGATTTAACAGAGACCGAAGTAGATCTTATTATTGATGTGCTTACTGCTTCATTAAATTCCCCTTAAGGTTTGCAGCATGGATATGGATCATTTGCAATAATAATTATGCAGTGATCGATTGATTGTGTCTGACATTGTACTTGTCACCTTGAAATGCAAAAACCATTCATTTTCAACTGTATGAACATTTTTCTCTAATGTTAGGCACCAGCAACTGATGGTTTATTTTATAGAGGAGTGCATTTTATAAACTTGGGAACTTACCATTAACCTTTACCTAAAAATGAAGTATCACTTGTCATCTTAGAAAAATGAAAATTGCCCAACCAGCAATGTTTTGAGATTAGAGAACATGGTCTAATTTCAAAAAGATTCTTCAAATTAGGCTGTATGTATTTCAGTTGATTCGTGCATGTGTATTACGAACATTAGTTTTCCAGTAGGTCTGTGTTTGAGATACAGCATAATGAGCATACTTGATAAAATTTCAAGCTTGAGATCTCTGCTTTTAAAAATGGTGTGTGTTCTTTGGAAAGTCTGTATCCCTTTCTAACCAAGACTTTGATTCATGGCAGTATTAGTTAATTGGAAAATGAGTATAAAATGCTTTGACTTTAGTCATTCTTTGAGTTAAATACTGTACATTTTATGTTTTGAGTGGCGTAATCGTCAGGACAAGTTAATCTTCCCTTTATTAAGAATGTTTAAGGTAATGAATGAAACATTATCCTTTATCTTGTTTGGGCTTTCAGAATTTTGAACAAAACATTTCTATTGAAATTCTGGTCAAATGGCTAGTCAGTGGCTGCAGTTAAAGTTAAGTGCATGTATGCTTTCCAAACTGACAGCCGTCAAAAGCAATGTCGCATTTGTAGGTGCTCCTCTTGGAGCTTTTGCATTGTTATGGAATAGGAAGAGAAGACCAGAGCTATGTTTGGTGAGGTGTGATTTGATTCGAAAGTGACTTTTCCAAAGCTAAAAGCCTAATTTAGATTATACCAGACCAAATATTTATAATTATTTTTATTCAAAATTTAAACTTTTATTCAAAGGCCTATGTTTTTGGAGTTTTTGTTTGTTTTAATCATTATTTTGAAAACACACATTTATTTCTTTCATTCAAAAAGCATATTTTAAAATTGTTCATGTTGTCTATGGTGAAATGTTCTGTGTAGGTGATTTTTTTTTTTCAAGGGTGGGCATAGGTAAGTGTATATATTTGAATATGGAAGTGTTTAATATGTTGGCGCTTATACAATCAATTTGAAGAGTAACTTGCCAACAATTTGAAGAGTATCTGCAGTGGTAATGCTGCTAATATTGAAGTGGCAAAGCTGATTGTACTGTTGGTTTCAAAATTAGCAACCTATAGAGTTTTTACCACAGCATAATACTGAATAAATCTTACAAAACTGCTTAAAACTGACATAAGCAAAAAAAAAAGCAAAATTTTTAAAAGCAACTCTTTTTATCAGCACACTGTAAGATAACTGAAATACCTAACCTGAAAAAAAAAAGACTGTTACTGATTGTGCTTTACTGTTTTCAGTAGTTGTGCTGTTTTAGCTTGCAAGTTTTTAGAAAATATCCCAGATCCCAGGTATTAAGTTCTGGAAGAACCTGAAATTGCATGATGTGGGAACATACGTGATATATCCTATTCCTCTGAATTAATTTGTAATTTGTCATATAATATTACTTTATTCTTTTCAGGTATTTGATTCCGATACCAACCTCCATAACCATGACACACTCCTAATTTTCAACACGAAGGCCAATTATATTTTTTTACATATCTCTTATGTTCACTATCTAGTGGAAGTGTTGAGAAAACAGAGGTAACTTCCTTTTGTGAAGTAACAGTCACAAGGGCTGTGATTGTTTTTCCAGTTGTACCTGCATACTCCAATCTTGGTTGCGATGTCCGGTGAATACTACATCCAACTAACACTGTAGGCAGAAGGATAAGACAAGATGTGTCACTGAAAGGGAAGGAAAGTGAAGGAGAGGGGTCAAGAGGCTGAGATGAAGGGAGTATATTAAGATCAGAACAGTCAATTCCCTTTTGAGTTAAATGTGAAGAAATCATGTCCTCCTGACATCACTAAGGTTTTACTCTTAAAGCAACTCACAGGATGAACTTTATTTTTTTGTCTTCATGTATTTCAAACTGTATTTACTGCCGCAGCATCTGAGGACAGCATGAAACATTCAACAATGGGAAAGTTCGAGATCTTTGAGCGTTTGTTTCTACCTAGAGTAAATTGATACAGATGCTAATAATAATGCCTTTACTTTGCTATGCTTTGGTTGGCACATGTAGATGTCTAAGTCACTACCCTCTCAAATAGGAAAAAGTAATTCCAACAAAGAGCATTAGTAAAAAATCTTGGGTCTTTTAGGGCTACTGTGGCTGAAAGGCAATTACAAAATTGCCCTTCTATAAGGGTCTAATTTACCCTCCTGGTAAATCCTTTACCTTCAGTTCTTCAAATTGCATAGTTAAGAGTGAGAGTATTTTGGTTGCATTTTTTTTTTTCTGCTGCAGAGTGGTAATAGTATATGGTAATTGGTCTTCAAAGCCTAAGAACAGCTACGTTAATTCAGAAGTATTCAGAGACTTGGGGGTATGTGTACCAGCTTGCCTGCCTAACGCATCCTAGTGTGTGACTTCCCCATCTCTCCACAGTCTGCGTCCATTAGCAAATCTCTTATATTTTCTGCCTATTTTTCCTGTTGTTAATACATGTTAGGATACTCAAGACTTGTCTTCTGAAAATACAAAAGAGGAAAATTAGGTGGCAACTGCATAATAATGTTCATCAAGAAGGGCAGAGCCTATGGTGTTATTCATAAAAACCTTCAGTACTTTATGCTATAGATGAAGTGGTTGGATCCTTTTCTTTCAGCATTAGATGTTTGTATTTACAGCATTTGGATACTCGTATTAGAACCATATTGGGGCTAAATATACCCAGTCTCACACAGCAGTGATGTAACCATGCATTATCAGAAAGAGGTGTTATGTCAGAAAAGGCATCAGTAAGCTCTAGTCTGGTAAAGTGTTTGGCTCTGTGGGCAACAAAAAAATAATAATGAGATGTAAATTCTGATTTATATATTGGGTAATTCCTCCTGATAGTTAGGAAGAATAGAAGAGTTTACTCTCAATCGAGAGAAGAAAGCTGATATAACAGGAAGACAAAGTTAGAAATACTATAGGAAAAAATATGAGGGAGACAAATGAAGAATGTGGAATTAAGACCTGTAAAGGCTAGAAGACAATTTAATAATACATAGCTGCAGCAGCATAAAACATTTCGTTTTACCACTTACATGCACGTAAGGAATCCTGTGGTATGATGTGGTGACATATGTTATTGGCGCTTACAAAAGTTCTGCATGCACTTCTGTTACTTACTATTCACTATTAATTTGTGTGTTTAGCATTTGTTACTCTCTTATTTTAGAAGGTTATCATATGCTATTGATGCAAAACTACACAGTGCAACCTAAGATAACAATCCTGTTTTAAGTTAATATATGGATGTTCACAGCCTGTTAACAAATTCTTAATTTAAATTGGTTTATAAAAAACAATTATAAACAGACAAGTCAAATTTATCTCTTAGCTATAAAACACATGCAAGTGAACCACATGTCTAATCAGAATCTTTCCTGCTGAAGAGCAAGCTCGTTCATGACTTCTTCAGTTGGACATAGAGAAGTGAATATTGACTCAGGTTTTGCAGCAGCCTTTTGCACACTGAAGAATTTTTTTCATGACACTACTGAAGTAATACAACTACTTCAGTCGTCTTTTAAGTGAAATGACTCCACTTTACATTTTCTTCATAGAAGCCATATGGTGCTGTGTTTTAGATTTGTGAGAATAAAACACCCATATTTTGGCTACTGCTGAACAGTGATGGCACAGCATCAAGGCTTTCTTTTTTTTCCCACTCTAACCCCCCCTTGCAAGTAGGCAAGATGGCAAAAAGCTGGGAGGGGACACAACCTGGACACAGCTGACCCAAACTGACCAAAAGTATATTTATGCTCAGCAGTAAAAGCAGAGGGGAGATGTTTTTTGGGTAAGTAACCACTGCTTAAAGACTGGCTGTTCTGCTTTTCAGAGGTGCTGAGTGATTACCTTTGCATCACTGCTGGGGCACACTGCAAGTTACTGGCCTCCAGCTAGACTTCACACCACTGATCACCACCCTCTGGGGACAGTCATTCAGCCAGTTTTTTTCAATCCACTTCACTGCCTGCTCACCCAGCCCATACTTCATTAGCTTCTCTATGAGGACCTGATGGAAAAATCTTCCTGAAGTCAAGGTAGGCAATATTTACTGCTCTTCCCTCGTCTACCAAGCTGGTCCTTTCATCAGAGGAACTCATCAGGTTGGTTAAGCATGACTGGAGGTTAGTTAGGCGTGACAGGGAATCCTCCTGGTGAATCCATGCCGACTGCTCCCATTCACCTTCTTGTCCTTCGTGAGCCCGGAAATGGTTGCCAGGATTAGTTGCCCCATCGCCTTCCCAGGGATCGAGGTGAGGCTGACCAGCCTGTAGCGCCCTGGGTTCTTCTTCTTGCCCTCTTTGAAGACAGGAGTCACATCTGCTTTCCTCCAGTTTTCAGGCACCTCTCCCACTTGCCGTGATTGTTCAGAGATTATAGAGAATGGCCTTGCAATGACATCAGCTAGCTCCCTCAGCATGCGTGAGCGCGTTCCATCAGGGCCCACGGACTTAGGTACGTCCGGTTTGCTTGAGCATTCTCTAACCTGACCCGCATCCACCAAGGGTGTGTCTTGCTTGCTCCAGACTTTCCCTGCAGCTTCCAGGGCCTCGGATTCCTGAAGACTGGTCTCGCTAGTGAAGAAGGCTTTCTGTTCCTCAGCCTTCTCCATGTCTTGTGTCAGCAGGGCCCCTGCCCCATTCAGCAGTGGGCCCACACTTCCCCTAGTCTTCCTGTCGCCACTTAGGTACTTGCAGGAGCCCTTCTCGTTGCCTTCGACATTCCTTGCCAGGTTCAACTCCAGGTGGGCTTTGGCTTTCCTAACCGTATCTCTGCATGCCTGGAGAGCATCTCTATATTATTCCCAGGTTACCTGTCCCTGCTTTCACCTTCTCTATACTTCCTTTTTGTGCTTGAGTTTTGCCAGGAGCTTCTTGTTCATCCACGCAAGCCTCTTGGCATTTTTGCGTTACTCCCTGCTCATTGGGAAGGACTGATATTGGGGTCAGAGGAGGTGATCCGTTTATATTAGACAGCTTTCTTGGGCCCCTCCTCCCTCCAGGGCCTATTCCCATGGGCCTCTTCCAAGCAGATCCTTCTTCTCTGGAAGAGGCCAAAGTCTGCTTTCCTGAAGTCCGGGGTGGTGATCCTGCTTTTTGCCCCACTTCCTCCTCTCAGGATCCCAAACTCCACCATCCCATGTCTCCTCACCTCATGGGGAGGCCCCAGGAGCTCCCTGCATCCTGGGACTTAGCTGCATCCACCATCCAAAATACTCTCTGTCAAAGCCTCTGCCCTGGCGAGGACAGCAGCTCCCACACCTTCTGGGCAATGTGGCCTGTGGCATATCATACCTGAGAATCTATAGGCCAGACTGAACTCAGAGGAGGACTCCATCTTTGTGCCCCTCTGTACCAATAGCTGCCATCTGTTGGATGCCTGTGTAAGCTGTCCTCTCATGCTTATGTAAAAAAATGTACATATTTTTAATATAATCTGCCTCTGGGGTTAAATTCATGCTGTGACATGTATCTGAATAAATGTTGTATGCTATATATGATTCAAGAGATGATTTTTAAAATATTTTTTCCATTCTGTTGTTGTCATTCTATTCTTGATTTCTTGCACTGGAGAATGGTCAACTTGCACAACAGGGAGTTGCGTTCTGAATTCTTGTGTAAAAGGAGTACACTAGATATATAATCAGTGATCATCTGCTCACATTGTACCTCAATTTCCATTTATGCAGCACAAAGAGGAGCTCCAAATTAAGGTTTCTAAAATACCTACATGGTTTTTTTGTTCTGATTCCCTTTATTGTCTGTTTCAAGCTATTTAATATGAAAGCTCGTTGATAATGGAAACTTGTCTGTTGTGATTTTTTTATGGGTTGCTGTGATTTTTTTTTTTGCCATGTTTTGAAATGCTGTTAGAGATGCAAGCAGAAAAAAGAAAATCTAAAAATAAAATCAAGTTAAATTAGATTTAAGGTAATTTAAGATATTTAAGACATCATAATATTTTTCTGTGTGTTAGGAGTTACTTATTGCTTTAATTCTCTAAACTTGGAGAAGGAGAAATGAGTTTGTAAAGCAAATATCATCAATCTAATCAGTACTGCTGCATTTTTTTCCAAATAATTCCAGGAACTAAGAACAAGTATGTTCCCAACCAGCATCACTGGGCTAGCAGGACTGCCAGTCTGGACACTCAAAACAGCATGAGCTTTTCCCTTCAAAACAGTAAACTTCTAGAAGAGTGTTCTTTTTATTCTAGGTTGTGAATCTTCACTGTTTGCAGTGGGTGGTGCTAATGTAACAGCTGATACTAAACCACCTAATAATTTAAGTCACGTACTGCTACTTCTAGGACTATTACTACAGGTTTTCAATGCTGGGTGAAGCACAGACATCACTCAGCTAACAGAATTGTAAGCAAATATTAGTTTTTAACGTTCTCTGAACAATAGTGACTGTGTTTTCTCATACTTGTCCATCCTGTTCAGGAAGCTCATTGTGAATCATTTAAAAGTCTATTAGTGTTCTTCAGTGTTGCACTATTGGAAAAGTGATGGCGAAGGCATTTGTAGACATCAGGAGGTCTGAATACTGGAAAGGTCATTACAGGCTATTACAGTGGCTTTTAGAGAACTCAGGAACAATGGCAATTACTGTCCATTTGCCACATAAACTTGGCAAAAAGCACTCTAAGTTATGTTAGTCATTTAAATCTTGGAATCTATGATTCCACCTCACAGGCAGGTTTCCCTCATGTCCTCCCTGATGAGAAAGCCTAGAATATATGGAGACTGCAGGGTTGTAGAACTTCATACTATCAGTATCCTGATAAAAGGGAATCCAAGATCCCGTCATCCAAGTATTGCTTCAAAAAGTGAGAATCAAAGAACATAATCTTGTGCAATCTTGCAGGTGAGTCATGGGAGAATGAGAAAAAAAATCCTCCTTGACAATTGGGAAAAGAAAACAATGAACTGATGCAAGGATCAATCCTTCAAGTTTAAGATCAAACAACACAGGATCCCTTTGTTTTACTCTGATAAAGTCTACACAGTATCTGTACCTTATTAGCTAGCAAACCAATTCTTCCACCCTTCCTGTAGTCATTTTCTTTTCAGATTTTGAGATTCTGCTAGGTGATTATTTGCATCCTTTTTGGTTTCTCAGAGGTGTCAGCAGAGTTTCCAGTTCACCGTGATGGTTGAACTGGTATTCATGTGCAGTTTCTTTGTCAGGATGCGAAACTTCTTCTCAAGAAGCTCAGGTCACAAATGGGGAAAACCAGTTTCAAATTGGTTACATGCTTGACAAATCTAAATTAAATATATTGTAATGTAATGCAATTAAAGGTTGCAATTAAAGCATATAAAGTTTGTGGAATTTCTTATATGTTTCAAAGAACTCTTGCCAAGTAAGCTCTTCCAAAATTCAAAATGCAAAGTGCTTAAAATGGGTAGTACTCAGCCATGTGAATAAGGGAATTCTTTGTAATAATACATTGTGTTTTTTCCCTTGTAGATTAGAACACAGTTTAGAATAATGATTTTTATATTCAGTAATACATCTTGATTCACTATTGTAATTCTTAAGTTACATGTAGTACTCCATGAAAATAAATATTTCATTACCAAGTGTCAGACTTACGAGCTAATTAACATTTCAGGAATTGAAAGAAGTAGTGCCATTACCTCTACTCGGAGAACTGTGAAGAGTGTCGTTCCTCCCTACTCATTGTGGAATTTCCACAATGGAACTGAATAGACAGTCTTATTAACAGTTACATGTTGGTTTTGAATGAGAGGAGTCAAATTTATGATGAGATTGCAGAAGACAAAGAAACTTCCATAAAGTCAGTTCAGGGACCTACACAGTCCAAGTAGTCAGTGGTATACTGGGGAGTCTCTGAATGCCAAGAGCATTTTTCAGTCCAATTAGCAGAGTAACATCTGATCTCTTTTCAGTGACAAGGAAGAACTCTGGCAGTATATGAGATTATGAGATGTTTGAGTCTCATTTTATGTTAAATGGTTTATCTTTCAAGGAAAAGGTTTGCAACTAAAGCACCAGTGGTCTAACTGCAAAAGCACAGTACTTCCAAGTTAAAATATTTAACACTTGTTTTTCAGCATTCACTCTGTTTGCTTATTTGTTTGCTTACAGCCAGCTAGTGTTGCAGAAAGTTTCTAAGAAGGATTGAGGGAAAAATATGGGGGGGGGGGTGGGGAAAGCAGCCACAAAAGTTCAGGGCTTGAATTAGGCTTTCCAACAGAAAGTTGGCTTTCTAACTGCAAATCAAAGTGCAAGGTAGCAACATTTTTGACCTGCTGTCTCCTACGAGAAAGGTGTGCAAGCTGTTTGACAATATAAAGCATGTAGCTAAACTGTTTAATGATTGATTTGGACAGTATAGTATCCAACATGGTGGTTAGGGCAAAAATATCTATACCAATGAAATATCCAAAGTGAAAGACTAAAGACTATCAGGGCCTTCATAGAGAACTGAACTAAGTGGTATGATTTGTCCTTTAGAAAGAAAAAAAAAAAAAAAAACAAAACAAAAGATAAAAAGCAGAGGGGGGGAAAGTCCTTTCATTTGGAGATTTTCCTTTACATTTGGAATGTTACACAAATCTGTCAATGACATTATCCTACTGTCTTCCCAACCGGGGATATACTGCACATTAACTATGGAGATTTCCAGAGAGAAGGTTCTAGGAATGCTCTCTGGAGTTTTCTCATAAGGGTAGATAGTTCTGTCTAGAGATCCACTGCAAGCTCTTTTGAATGGCAACTGTTGAGGTTTAATAGTTGCAGAATTGGACCACAGGAGTAAAAAACTGCAGAATCGTCAGGATGCAAAGTCATTTAGAAAAGGTCTCACGATCCACTCGCAAAAGGTAGGAAAATGCCATTCCCTAAGATAACAGATATTGATGCAGAATTTGCCTTTACTCAAAGCCTTGTAGCTTCAGCTTTTACCAGAGAGGAGGATCATTTGGATTATTTTGGGTAAGCACAATATTGGATGTTTCTTCACAGTTTGTTATGGGAAATATTTGGTATTTATTGAAGAAAAAAAATTATGAAAAGTTTTATTTGCATTGATGTAAGCAATCAGTTACTTCAGAATACTTCATTGAAGTATTAGCAACACGTAATTTAAATTGTTGATTGAATTATTCAGGTAACATCAGTTCTTCCAGGTGGACATGGTGTTACGTTAAAACAGACTTATTTTCATAAGAACTAGATTTCAAACAGTATCTGTGAATTTAGTAATCCACTGTTTTGGAATATTTTAGACTGGAGGAAAATGAATGATCGGGGAAAAAAGGAGCACAAAATGAAACTTTATCTGAGCATTTAAGCTTTTTAGTTGACTATAACATGAAGTATCTGAAATGCTCATCACCAATCATTCAAAAGGGTTAAAGTATTTGCAGCCGAAACCTGCTTTGTGTAAAGTAATTTATTAATTTACATGTATTTATATGTGATAACAGGCTATTGAGGCATATTTCTCTGATCTACCGTGCATAACAAGAATATGAAAGATATATTCCAGAGTGCCTTTGGACTTCACAGTAATAGGCACATTTTGAAATATTGTGGCTAATCTAAAACTATACAGCTGAATAGAAAAACAAAACCAGTTCCAAATATGAATAAATGATCTGCTACTTAATATGTCAGTGTATTTGTCAGGTTGATAACATTAGGCTCAGCTGCATTCAATTCTAAACCCTGCAATATTTGAAGTTTGATATTGTGCCTCACTAAATTTAATACATGGGCCTCAGTAATAGAGGAAATCACTTTAGCACTTGGCAGTTTGTTATGCTGTATAAAATTGACTGCCCTGCAAACGCAATAGCGATAATAAAAATTGTGGTCAGTAGGGGGGTGTAATGCATTTTCTATCTTCAGCAAAGGTCCAGATGAGATTTATTGAGATTTTACTGTTTGGGTGAAGATCAATAGAGCTTCGTTAATAATTTGTTGTAAGGGCACCCTTTAGGGATATGACATTTTACTTTAAAACTTCGGTAATTTTGAAAGCATGCCTAGTGATAACAATGTCAAGCCCCTGTGTTCCACAAGCATGGATTTTTGCATTCAACTTGTGGGAGCATTTACTTTCACAGCAATTACATTTGAAATCATTCAATATATGATGCAGTCCAGTATTGATAACAAGATTCCACATGTTCTGTAAGAGTTCTAATGCAACTCTTAAGCAAGAATCCCAAACGCTTTTTGAACTCCCTCATTTTCTCTATTGTTTTCTTTAATTGAAGAACTTTCATTTAAATGTCAGTATGCAATTTCTTACTGGTATATAATTTTCATGAATGATCTGGGACTACATTCTTATTTTTATGACTGTAGAATTAGAAGGTTTCATGAGAAACTTACTCCTATGTCTTCCAGTTGCCAGCAGTCCTTTGCATAACAACTATTAGATTGACTGAGATATCTGTGTTTCTTTTATATTTTCATAAAAGAAACCTGACTTTATGTGCTAAGTAAGCCTTCTTTTTCTGCCACCAAACTTTGATGGACATTACTGACTGTAAGGAAACAGAAATTTGTCAGCACTTCACCGTTTGAACACAGGGACTAGGTACAGCAGAACAATTTCTTTTCAGTGAGCATGCACAAAGTAAGATTTATGACTTTTGCAGCTCAGATGACATTCCTTACATAGTTGCTGAGCTACAGCAAATTAAAGGGATCCATGAATACTAAGGGGTGTGTTTTTGTAATGAGGGAGAAGAGACAGAAGCAATAAGAAGATAATTAAGGTAACAACTTGTGAAAAATTAAAGTGTTTCTGTCTTTCATTTTTGAATCTCTGAGCATAAACTTTGTAGTTGTTAATTTAATTGCTGATGTTCTCTGTATCCCTGAAGAATATTAAGGATTAATCATCTGGTTCATTCCAACAAGAGATAAGGCCTAAGTGAATTGAAATTTTACCAGTTTAACCCTGTCTTCCTCCTAATATGACATGATTAACATTCTTCAATTAACAACACATAATTATTCTAAAGGCCTCATTGCACTTACTCCATTTTTCAGTTTTAGGTTGCCCTTTGCAGGTATTTCAAAACTGAATAAAAGGAAGGCTGTATTTTTGTTCTGTATTATTGGTCACCTACGTTCATCCACATTACAAGAATTTAGATTTTTAACTATTTTACTTGCTTTTATTCCTTTCTGTTCCTAATAATCTCTATGTGCACATCCTGAACATTCTGATTAGCTAAACATTTTCTTTAGCCCCTCTTTAAGGACAGACAAGTATTTCTTTTCCAACCTAACTGTGCCAATCTGAATAAATTTCCTTAATTATTTGTGGTTGAATACTGATTTACAGAACTAGCAATTCCATTGAGCCCTAGAATGCATAGCTGTTCATCTAAATATTAATGCATAATATATTGTTTCATTTTCAAATAAAAGGTAATAAAATGATTTACATTTGTAAGAGAATTTGGTTTAGAGCTACACTCAGTAAAAAATGCAGCACCTTTTTTAACTTATCCTGGTATTTACGGAAGTGCTTTCCTAGCATCTTTCACTGGGCAAATAGTACATAGTTGCATTGGTGTCAGATGGATAATCAAGCAGCTGTTAATGGGAAACAGACATTAACTTAGGGTAAATCAAAATAAAACTAGATATGAAGAAAATACACCTGTTTTCTTCTGAAATTTAGGAGGTGGCTGACAGTAGCATTTCCATGTCTAGTTCTTAAAGCATTCCATATTTCTTACTCATTTTCTTTTAGGTCAGGGTGACCTTTAAAGATCAAGTATTTTCCATTAGAATTTTTATAATAATGATACAGATTTAAATATCTATATATCAAGGCTAAAATTTGGGCTGTGTAGCATAAATTCTTGATATGACACTACCTTAAAATTGCACGGGATTATTTTCTGAGGACAGATCCTTAGTTGGACAGCATCCTACTGGGAGGCCTACAGTGAGGTCACCCCTGTGGAGATCTACCAGGGCATCTCTATCTCCAGATGTCTGTCTGGGTTTCATCGGGGCTGTTCAGCCAGCAGTTCTCTGAGGATCACCTCGTACTAGATACAAGAAGCTTCACCTGTTTGAAGTCTGAGTAATTGTGTACTTCGAGGTATAAGCATGGAGACCTAGAATATATCATAGAGACTTTGGTAAGGAGCATGTTAGTTGTTACCTCCATTTTCAAAGCTAGAAAACTCACTGAATATTACCTTTCCGTTGCATGCCAATTAAGTCACTAATGAGTATTGAAAGTTTTGAGCACTGGGAGATGCAATGTGGCTACAGAAAGCACTACCTTCATATCCGATTTTTGAAACAGCATCTATCATTTCTGCTTTGTAGAAAGCTATCTTAAATCACTGTTGCTTCAGCTTTTAGATAGAAGAATTTGTATCCAAATTTAATTTTCAACATTAGTAATTAAGTGCATTTTGTGCCATGTCTTCTAATTTCACTAGAGACAACATATTTTTTTGCATAGTAATTTTGCCTCACTGGTAAAAGAGAACTTTAGCCATTTGGCCACATTGTTCCACTTTCCATTGCAAAGACAGCCACTCTATGTTCACAGGTTTATTTCATAGCCGTTGTAAAGTCAGCTTGTTGTGAGGGTTATTGTGCAGCAGAGGCACAATAACCATGAATATTCCTGATGCCTATGTATTTGTCCAGGTTCTGTCTTATGAAAATCTGGGATGTCTAATCTTTTCTTTTTCTTTATTTTTATTTCTGGATAGCATTAAAAGACTTCAGAAGAGTGTTCAGTTATAGTTGACGGTTACTTTGTATTTTTGTTGGGCGTACTAGCTTAACAAATCTACAGAACGCTGAAGGCTTTCTGAAGAATGTCCAGTAAATTATATTTTGGCAAATGGTAAATTTTTAGTCAATTTCTAATAGGATGGATTTGTGTCTGTCTTTTCAGAAACTGAGACTTTCTTCAGGATTACTGCATATTTACAATTAAACTGCTTTGAAAGGCAGTGCTATTTGATTATTGTAAGTTTGAACCAACAGACGTTTCCTAGCTAATTAAGAATATTTTTCTCATCTTTTGGAGTCTTTCGTATGTCCTGGATTATATGGGTGTTGCTTTAGCCTTGGCTACTTTAAAAACATGGATTACTGAGAAATGCACGGGTTTATTAGCATAGTATCAAGGAGGCCGCTTGGGTTGTCTTTCTAATAGCACTTCTACCTAATGTCTATGGGTCGCCTCACAGTGGCCATGGCATTTTGTGAAAGGCAAAAAGGTTCACTGAAGTCAAAGTAGCAACATTTGAGAACAAACTGAATGTTTATGTACTTGCTGTGGCCATCCAGTGTTAAAAGAACCCTAAGTAAAATGACCTGAATTATGATTACAATAATACTGATATTCCAAAACACTCAACCGTGCACTTTTGATGTGATAAAAGACTTTTTTTTTTTTTTCCCAAGGGAAAGGGAAAAGGGTTTCTTGCATGTTTCTAAGGAATGCCAAGTAAATAATGCTGCTGAAATTAGGAGGTAGTACCAGATGAACCATAAATCGTGGGCTTGGTCCAGTTTGATAGTTCCTTGGGAAACTCCATATGTAAATGTATAGGACCAGTGATTCTGACCATGAAGTTTCCTGAATTTAATTGTAAGAAACTAAAGAAAAGGAAATAAACAAAGAAAAAGGAAAGAAGTGGTAAAAATATTCTGTGCCCCCCATTATGAGTACATTGTAAGACTGGGCATCTCCAGTTGTCAATATGTCACCAAGCACCAACCTAAAGTGACAGCTTTTCCTACTACATATCAAAGAAAATTGCATTAGGGAAGAAATTAATCAGGACATCTTTCATACAATAAAGTTGCAGGGCTTTCTTGAAAACTACTTAAATCAACTGTGATATACAGGTCTACAGAAGAAGGAGAAATCTTACTAGAAAATGCAATTAAGTGTGATAGATATATAGAGATATATGATCAGGGAGATATTTTTGTGTGTGTAGACATACATATATGTGTGTGTGTATATATATACACCCATACACTTCCAAGATATACAGGTTTTTGTCTTTTCAAAACAAAAAAAAAAATATCAGCCTCTCTACTTTCACAAAAAGGAGATTGATGTTAATAGGAACCAGAAATGTGGTATTTTTTCATGGGTCAAAAAAAAGTTTCCTTTCACAATTAAACATACTTGTTATTTTTTATTATTTCTTGAAGTTCATGTTCATTTGATGATCATGACAGGTAGGCAAGGGAAGGACGCCCACAGACAGCAATGGTTTTCTCCACTATTGCATTTTTAAAAATGTGTCAGGGCCGAATTGTTTGAAATTTTGCTCCAGAGGAAAAATACTATCAATGAATTAATCAGCAAGTGAAATGACTTCAACCCCAGGCACTACCTGTCTTTGTAAATTTCTGCCCTGGGTCCATCTTTCCAGCAGGCAGGCAGGAGTCTTATCATATTAATGTTAATGTAAGAAGTGCCTTAGACACTGTTGTTCATGCACCTGTGCACGCAGTTCTGCTTTCTGAGGTCAGCTGCCTGTTCACTGAGGTTGGCTGAGGAGCACAGTCTGAGCACTGTTAGCATTTTGGGAAATACCTTAAATCAGGATGGCAATTAGCACCTGTACAGCAATCCTCTTGTCCCATTTCCTTCTCCTTTTGTGATGGATGCATTTTCTTTAATGCAACAAAAAGCCAACTTTTTTGTATTTCTGCCTTAGTTGCTTTTTGGGGGCTTATCACACCTGTTTATCCCCTTGCTTAGAAGCACTGATGAGCACCACTTCCTAATAAGCTCACTGGAGATGTACCAGTAAAACTCTTCTGGAGGTTTCAAAAACCTTTTTCAGAATGTTTACTTCTTGTCATCAGCTTATATACAGTTTAAATGAATCTGCCCTTTGGAATTAGCAAAGGATTTTTTTTTTTCTCAATAAAACCCAAAACAATTATTTGTTTCTGCAAAGGATGGCAAACAGAAACATTTCACTGATTTTGACAACTGTGATACACTTACTAGTCAAGACAATCAAGTATTTAAAAAAATAGCCAATATTACGGAAGTAACAAGGATGAAAGAGAGCTCATATTTCAAATGATTTAGTAGGAAGAATGAGATAGGAGTAAGGAACTTCTGTCATTGTTCTGCAACAGAAAGAATTTGAGCACTGATGATGTGCTTATGGGTTTTTTGTTTACTTGTTATGTAGGTGGGTGTAGTTTCAGATTTATCAATGGAAAGCCATAGGAAGACCACTAAATCACAGACTTGATTGCAGTATCTTCCTTTGTCAGCTTTTGGGGAGCTAGCTGGTCTGTGGTGTGAGTAATGCTGAATACATTCGTTAACAAGATAGCTGAGGGGAAGCATCTCGGAGGGCTGCTGCTGATCTGCCACTTCCACCAAGACCTACAGCATTAGCTCCATAGCATTCTTATATTTTACACTTGTACAAAAACCTAGGACCTAGTCTTTCCTATTTACTGTAATACTATTGTGAATGCAAGTGCTTTGCTCTGGGAGGACTGCTGAAAATTTTCATCATAGAAGCAACCTCTGAGATTTGGTTTAATTTATTCTGAGAAACTCTACAGAGTTAGTGAAAAAAATCAGTTATTGTATGCTCTGTAATGTACTGTGTGCTGTGGGAAAAGAGTGAAAAAACTGTACTGTTCAATTGTTCAGCTACAATTGAATCTGTAATTCCTTGAGATAAAGGCTCTGATGTTGTTCTGTACTTTTCTCAGCATACTTCCTCAGTTTTAGTGATTTTATTTCTGCTGAAACAATCTCTGTAGCACCAAAAATCATATTTAGGCTCCTGGACTTGGGTAAGCTTATTTGTGGTAACATTTATCTTGTGGGGTAAAAATAAGCATAAAACTGTAATGTTTAGTTGAGTTACAGGTTGTCAAACCCTTAAAATTTCAGGGCTTCCTTGGCCACTGCCCTCTCTACATGTACTGTATACAGAGCATCCACGTGACCATATAACAGCATGTACTGTATGTGAAGAGTACATCCTTAGCACTGACAGCCTTCAGATGGTACTCCTTCACAATTCATTGCCTGCAGACCTATTCACAGTGCAAGGCTAGGGTGAATGTAATATACTTCTATGATAAGTTTTGATAGTCGTACAATTTATTGCAAAAGTTTGGAGTATATACCAACTGAAAAAAAAAAGGAACTACTTTGCCCCCCTCAAGTGTTTCACTCACATTCGTGTTTGATCTGGATGGGGAAGACTTTTTATGAAACTTTTCTTCTTGTCTACCCACAGGACAGGAAATATTTAAAAAGCTAATTCCATATTAATGCAGAGAATTTGTCAGTGTCTTTTATTATTTTTCTTTCTCTATGCTTACCTTTGTTTATTGTCTTCTGTAGTTATCTATCAGTACACTATTCTTGCTTTGGAGCATCAATTTTCTCCAGGTAAGTACTGAAACCCATACTCACTGAACTTGATTACAATTAAGTATGCACTCAAATTTAAGTATGCAGTGACTGATTTCCTGTATGCAGACAGACCTCTACACATCTGAAGTACTTTCTTCAGTAAGACTTCAAAGCTAGTATAACTCAAAACAAGATTAATGCAACATTAAGCTACTGACAGAATTTAAGTAAATCCCAGGTTTAGTTTGTTATTTTGATGTCTGTGAACTGTGACCTTTCCATTTGCTCCTAAACTTAGAGGGTTTGATATTAATTCAGTAATAAATCATGGTTTATACTTTTTTTACCTTCTTTTGTCCCTGGCGAGACATGCTAAATATGATACCTTACTTCCAGTAGATTTACACCTTCATATCCAGACCAAAAGCAACTGAATATAGCTACAGAAACTGACTCACTCATTCCACAGGTGAAGCAGTAAAACTCACTTATATACCATGGGCTGTCAAAAGCACCTAATAAAAGATTGAAAAAGATGACGTTCCTTCTCTAGCATCTTTCTCTAAGGATGATTACATATGCAACTTAAAAAAAAAAAAAAAAGAAGAAAAAAGTAACCCAATGTTAGTGTGGTAATTGTGATGCAGATGTCTTTTAAAGTTTAAATGATAAAGGTTTGTTCTTACTTTCTTAAGATTAGTTCTTAATTTCTTAAGCTTAAGGATTTATCACTAGGTAATTTACCCGTTATTATTATTTATCTCACTATTACATATTCATGAGAAAGCAGGGTCGGTATTTTTATGAAGTTGCTTGTAGTAGCATGAGCCTTGCAGTTCTAGGATACTTAGTGCCAGAGTGTGGATATGTATTGGATATGTTGCATTCAATTTTATATCAATATTCAAAATTTTCAATACACTTATGGATAACAGAGTAGATATCTGTAACCTCTGGTTTGGTCTCAAACAATGGACTGAATGATGGGCAAGCTACTGAGTTTTAATTAGCAAGTACAAAATTGTGTTTTCATCAGTTGTGGTAAATACTGGTTAATAGAGACACATGCATCCTGTATTACGTTAAGCTGCTGCCGTTTTTTTCTTTTGAAATCATTCAGAATTCCAGTCTTACACTGACAAAAGGACAGATAAGTCAAACTCAAATTTTCAGCAGCAGGCATATTGTTTGTTGGATATTCAGTAGTACAAGACGCTAATATGCTGGGCCAAACAGATTATTGCTTCTGCTGCCTTCCTTCCCAGAGCAAGAGGTTACTGCTAAAGGTGACAGAAAAAAGGACATAGGCTTGCTCATTAGCTACTAACATTCACAATCTGGCATATTAGCTTGGACAGAAATTATGGCTGTTGAATTTAATATGCTAGACCATTAGTGTGGTCCAACAGAGATCGGGTCATGTTCAGTTCTGCCCCAGCCCACAGCAGGGTTGGTATGCTTCAGTAACGGCTTTGGCAAAAAAAACAAGGTAAAAGTGTCTATAACGACTGCTATTAAATCTAACAAAGCCTGTCTACAGACCTTTTAGACTGTGGGAGCCACTCCAGGTCATTCATGTTAGTACAGTAGACAGTAGCACAAGGTTAACAAGAAGGGAAATTAAATACACCCCAAAGTCATTAAATGCTCACTGATGAGCTATTGTAAAGAAGTAACATAAGACTTTTGAAGTAGGAATGCTGCAGAACATTATCTTATTTTCATCATTCCTATCTGTTACCCTATTTATAGATATATATATATATATATGTCCGAGGTTGCTACAGCATGCACAATATAACAATGTGAAGAAGAGTTGTACTTGCTGGCAGTATAATTGAAGCAATATAATTGAAGTGATTCTTTTGTCCTGCTGACTTGTGCTGTATTTGGATTGAGTAATTTAGAAGTGTTGGGTTGTTGAACTGAGTGATCACATCACTGCAATGGTGAAATAGCTGCAAGATTATTCACTTTTCTACATCTACATTTGTTAAATGTCTAAATTTTTGGCTTTCATCTGCAAAATCCAGAGTTAAGTACCTACATTAATTGAACAATGCGTAATTAGAACTATGTTGCTCAGAACACACAAAAACTTGCATGATGAACAATGACAGCTGTGTTTAATAACACATAAAGGGTGTATACCTAAAGGGTGTCTCAAGTTCTGGACCTATAGTTTAAAGATGAATTAGGAGCACTTAATGTCTGTGGTCAATCCAGAGCTAAGAATCTGTTCCTGCGGATAGAAGCCTATATGTAGTCTTTAAAAATTATGAGCAGTGCTTGTTCTTTTCAAAGTATTGCCACAGGATTCCAGGACCGTAATCTAGAGACCTTTTTGCGATCTTTCTGGCTTACACTGTTGTTTTAATATGACTCCTCTTTAATAGGTCGTGCAGAATAGCCTACAGGTCTTCTTTTGGGAGGTAGGAGACAAGGTTTTTAACTCACAATAAGTTCATATCATTAAAAAAGGTACACAGCATACTTTAACTGTCTATTTCACTGTCATATTTTGCATGTCAAAAGCTTACATAGTACAAAATCAATTTGATAAACATGTAATATAAATTCATAATGGATTATTTAAGCAGAAGCACTTGACATAGTTTGGTGGAGGTAAAAGAGCCTAGCAGGGAAGTATCATTATATGCTTGCCTTCCTTCTCTTTCTCCAAACTTTCCAACCTTCAGACAATTCTGAAGACAGAGTCTTGGGACAGACAGACCTGCGATACAACCTAGTACAACTGCTCATATGTTATGTCCTTAGGTTTGCCAGTACATTTCTGAAAAGTATTGTCTATCTGTTTTTACTAGCAGACCGACCAGATGAAGAATCTTTAGGAGCTCTGAGAAATGCTACCTGTTTCTCGTACTATGAGCTTGCTATACAGGGAGCTTTGAGATCAAAAAGGGAGAAACTGCTATCTTTTTGGATTTCACCATTAAACCTTTATCGTCATATATTTTTAAAATTAACTTAATAAGCCTGAAGTTAAGAATGAGTTACTAGTCAATCAACTGCATTATAGAACTACACCATTTTTCTTTTTCTAAGCACATCGATGCTTACTATCCAAAATAGCATTATCTTCAGAATTGCTCAAGAACATCATCGTGTTCCTATGTTGGTATGGAAAGATTTACAGAAGTAGTGGTGCAGCTATATGCTTAACATTAAAAATACAAGTCATCAAACATAAACAGATGCCACATGTTGCCATATCAACCCATTTAATCTGTTTCCAGTAATCTGCCTTACGGAATCTTCAGGGCAAAGAGGGAGAGAATCTGATTTGGTCACAAACGGGAGTCATTAACCTTGAACACTGGGTCACTGAACTTCTCATGGAGAGCGATGCTACTTAATAACCCATAATCTAACAGATTCTGTCTTGGCGGTATCTGTATGCGATTTCCCCAAACACCAATGAAGCCATGAAGAAAAGTATTGCAAAAAAAAGAGATAAGACAGAAAGATAAAGGAGTCAAATCTTGGATTGCTGATATGCACAGGTTTTACAACTAACACTGGTTCATTTCTAAAACACACCATGACATCTGACTTGCTTGTGATAAATTAAGAATAGATTCAAGAATCAGGTTCATGATTCTGAAATACATTCCGTATTTATTCCAGCTATGCTGGTGAGTGCTAATGAATATATAAAATACCTACTATTGTGGAAAGATAATTTAAACAGTAAGCAGTTATGTTTAACAAGAAAAACATGTATACTGAAAAATACATATATATATGAGGTGATACATATTTATAAACATGTGGAATCAGTTTTTCAGAATGATTTCTTAAAATACTGAACGTGATCTCTAATTCAAAGCTGTACAAGAAGAAACATATTACAGGGAAAGTCACTAATCCCCCCGAATAAAATGCATATTAACATGTTTTATCATACAGGCATCTTTTCTTCAAAGTCAAAACATCTTGACCTTTTAGAGACATCAGAGAAATCTAGGTGAATTGTCATTTAGTTCACAGTTCAAAAATACAAACTGTGTTTGTGCTAGAACCACAGAGTGTATTATTCTGGCAAACTATGTGTGCATTAGGTCATACAATGATATAGCTTGTTTATACCTGGCTGCAACAGTGTTCTAAATGTAGAGAAATTCAAAGTCCTTGCGTTCGGTATTATTGATTATACACTAACTATTCAGATGCTTCAGTGTCATTAAGAATATATAACTGAAATGACATGGGCAGTAGTATTCTCAGCAGTGTCAGTTAATGGAAGGAAACTCATCTGATCATCTTTTCAGCAGTAGTCTTAGATGTTGAAAAGCTTTTCTTCGTGCATATGCACAATGACAGTCTGCTCTGAAGAGGACTGGGCTCCAGACATGGGAAGCTGGACCATACGCTTAGTTATTAAATACATTCATAGGACAAACCCTGTCGCTGAAAACATGTGTAGTACAAGATACCATTTCAATTTGAAAATGAATTTAGGGTAAATAGAAGGTTGTATCCCATGCACAGTATCATTATATTATGGTGTTGCTATGGAATCAAAGGAAATTTTATGCAAACTGCTAGACAGTATTTTCTTTCAGAGTACTTGTTGTATGTTGCATTTTTGTTAGGGATGGTAAAATCGTGCTGAATGTGAATGAATCCAAATGGCAGGGATTTGCAACACTTGGGCCAATCTGACATCACATGGAAATTTAGGGGAGTTGGATGAGAAGAGTTCTGTGTCTTACCTTTAATGTCATGCACCAGATCTAGAATAAGAAGAAAAATTTATTGTTTATAAGTATGTTTTTCCATTAAGGATGTGTATCCTTCTACTTAGAAGAAATAGTTGTGTGAATGAATCCATGCTCACACTTAGCCATATACTGTGTTAAATCTTCTTAAATACTTTTTTTATTCTTTTAACACGTGTATTTTAAGCATGGATATTTATGTTCTGGGAAAGGTAAAAAGCTCCCTCAACACGCTTGCCTCAGTGAAATACCACTGGAAGAGATTAAATATCATTTTTATTTTAAGTGAAATTTGGTAGCATTTTAAATGTCATACCCCATATTCCCCCTTAAGCTTAGACCTTTTTCTACCCCATTATTCAAGCCAACAACATTCACATTTTTTTTTATTTTCAAATCTTGCATGAAATATAAGTAGGGAACAGCAAGAAGTGTAATCCATTTCCTTCATTCTCTATGCCTGAAAGTACTGTAACAGCGTCTTATGTTTTATACCGATACCTCAAGATTATGAAATACTTCAGTCCTAACTACTTCATCTTAGAAAGCAGCTGTGATGGAATTTGCATGAGAATTACTTTGTCTTTTCACAAGATGGGCAAACCCAGAGATACAAAGACTTTCACCCTCTTATTTTGCTAAAAATATAATGGGATAGCACTTTAAACATGGAAAGCACACAATTGTTTGAAAAGCAAAAATCATTGCCCATCTACCTGAAGAGTCGCCGCCCTGGGGTAGGGTGTGTAACTTCAGGGGGGATGCGGGCAGAGGAGCAGCTCCCCCTGTCCCCAAGCGGGGGGCAAACGTCTGCCCGCTTCTTCTCTCACATGCACACACCAATATACAAACATATGCTTACACAGAACATATATATAAATATAGTTTTGAAATAGAATTGACGGTATCTGCACAGTAAGATGTGAATGAAAAAAAACAGCCATAAACTATGTTCTCACAGTAGTGGCGGTGTATTTGAACTCCTGTGAAAGTCTGACTGCAACGTAATCAATACTATTAAATCTAAGAAGAGGGAGACTGTGAAGTGCAATTGGAATCTGGTAGGAAGGGACAAAAACCAGAGAAAGCAAAATGGCTTAAACTCCCGTGCATTTGGTTAAAGCTCCTTAAATGCTCCCTCAGCTGTCAAAAAGGTCGCCCTACTTTTTGAAAGTAGAGAAGTATACAAAATAACAATAGCTGTTGTCAGCAATGAAATTTCGCTGAGGAGACCAGCTCCAGTGTAGGTAAGCCCGCACTGGGGGGGAATCGCGGCCAAAGGGACCGGCAAGGAGCTGTTTTGGGGGAGTTTTGAGTCTTTCGGAGCCCGGGCGGTGGCTAGGCGGCTCTGAGGAGGCGGGCGGGCCGCTGGGCCGGCGGCCGGGGCGGAGCCAAGGGCCGGTGGCGCCTGTTCTGAACGAGCTGTCACCACACCGGCGGTCACTGCCGAGGAGCCCAGCTCACACCCCGCCCTCGGTAACGAGCTGGGTGGGCTGCCGAGTTAGCGTGGGCGGAACCAGCACCACCCACCCGTGATTAGGTGATAAGAACCCTGTGGGAGGGCAGTGGCGGCCCCCAGAGCTCAGGGGGAGCAGGCAGGGAGTGCCCCGGGGCCGCTGGTAGGGCAGGGCTGAGGCTCTGCCAGGGCACAAGGGACGTTGGATCTCTGCAAGCTATTGTCCAGTGCCGGAGAGAGGGGAGGGGAGGAACAGCACTGCAGGGACGTGAGAGTATAGTGTGTGGGGAACAGCACCCAGGGACTGGTTCGCTCCCGGCCAGAGAGAAGACCATGGTCACAAGACAGCAGAGTGATGAGGAATGTGGGAGCCCAGAGAGAGGTCCCGCACAGACAGGTGAGAGTGTCTGAGCCTGACGCCTGAACCAGAGGGAGTCCGAGACACCGTTTGTGTGCGGTGTGATCAAGTAAACGATCTGCTCAGGCAGGTGGTTGAACTGAGGGAGGAGGTAGAAAGGTTGAGAATGATCAAAGACTGTGAAAACGAGATGGTCTGGTGGAGCCACACTCTGAGGCAAAGGCAGGAGGTAGAGGCTCTACAAGAAATACATGACTTCCTCCCCTCCTCACCAGGCAGAAGGAGGGGATGTGGGGGACAGGGGGGAATGGAGTCAGGTCCTTCCTCGGAAAGGCAAGCAAAAACCTTCTCGGCCCCCCTCACCTTCCCAGTTGTCATTATACAACGGGTATGAGGCTTTGGAACCAGATGGCCAGACAAATGAAGATGGAAGCGAGGACCCATCTGGTGAGTTACCCACAGCTTGTCCCTCAGCCCCACGACTTGCGAGTTCTTCAAGTAAGAAGGAAAGGAGGGTAATTGTAGTGGGTGACTCTGTTCTGAGGGGTATGGAGGGGTATGTCGACCAGATTCGTACCATAGAGAGGTCTGCTGCCTCCCTGGGGCTCCGGTTAGAGATATTAAAAGGAAGGTCACTGCTCTGGTGCAGCCCTCTGATTACTACCCCTTGTTGGTTGTCCAGGCAGGTAACGATGAGGTGGTAGAGAGAAGTCTTAAGTCACTCAGAAAGGACTTCAGGGCGCTGGGGTGGCTCATTGAAGGCTTGGGAGCTCAGGTTGTGTTTTCATCAATCCCGCAAGTGGAAGGGAAAACCACTGAAAGAGGGTGGAAAACATACCTGATTAACATGGGGCTCAGAGTCTGGGTTAATGGTTGGACTGGATGATCTTCAAGGTCTTTTCCAACCTAGACAATTTTGTGATTCTGTGAAATAACTGTTCATTTTGACTTAAAGAACACTTAATAAACTTAAATTTCAGTATTAGTGTATTATATAGCTTAGTAGAGATGTTTAAATCATTCCATAAGACACGTACGTTACCAAGGCTGGATTTTTACTATCTGTGAGTTGAATAATGGTACTTTTTTATTGTTTGTATCTAACGATATACAATAATATCCTCTTTTTAAATCTAGTTGAATTCTAAGTTATTGAAAAAAAATAAAGTAAAAATCTAGCTATTTTAATGTTTGGCATGCATAGAGGCATTACAGGAATGCTTTCTGTTGCTATTCAGCTGAAGAACACCAGAGAATTGTTACCTCTGTAATGCAGTTCGAGCAAGGACAGATTAACCAGCTATCAAACAACCAAAACTTTTGAGTGCATTTCAGAAATAGTTTGCGAATATGGTAGTGTTTCAGGGCATCTTCTTTTATCATGTGATGAGGCTTGACCGTATCTCGGTTGTCTATCGCTTAGCCTTGTTAACAGCCAGAAAGTAGGTCTCTAGCTTCACTCCTCTCTTGATAGAAATACCTTTAGAATATCTTCTGTTTAAGAATGTTTTTAAGATTGTACATAGTTAGTTTGGGGGTTTTTAAATTGTTTTAAATGGTAAAGAACTTCTAATATTTCTTTTATAAGAGTAGCAGGGAATCTTTATTTTCTGGTCTAGCAGAAAAAGAATTTGATGTGATATACTTTATAGTTGGCAGCAGTGGTGAAAGTAAAACAGTTTAGAGAAAGTGCCTAAATTCATAGCAGGTTTATGTGGCTGAAGCCCAGTTTTAGTCAGTTTGTACTACATACAACATTTGTGAAGAGTCTCGGTGTTTGTGCAGACTATCACTGTTGCGTTTCCTAAAAATCCATCAACTAATTAATTCAAACGGTACCACTCTCACTTATTCTTATCGGAAATAATAAGACTTTTGGAGTCTAGTGCTGTGGTTGTGCCATCCCATTCTTTGAGGTGAAACTGGTAGCACCTGTTTGATGCTATTAGCTAGGTTTGGTTGCTTGAAACATTGATACTGACTGTTCACATTGAAATTTTATATGTTGGGCATCCACCTTAGAGGCCTGTTTATCTTTGTTTTCACTTGAAAATTGCAAGTATGAAAACTGAAACACGAAAAAGTATAGGAAAAATACTGGTTTGCCTCTAGTAAAATTTGTCACCATCATTTTAGGAAATACTCTTATTTCATATGCTTTAGAATAGTAAACTGAAAGAGAGGTTGGCTTTTGTTACAGTGCATCAAAGGATGTGACTTTGTCAAATGGTAGGCCTTTTTGAGTATTTGGGGTTTGTGCATATTTTCTGAAGTTGTGGTACAGCTCTGCACCTGAAATCCTAAAATATGTTGCTAAAATGAGTACATTGCAGCCCAGGAATGTACAGAACATTCATTTCACCTGTAGCTCTGAGTTAATACAGACTGGCTGCGTCTCAGTCTGAGAGCTGGATCTCAGAGCTCCCTTGGTTTCATTAAGTGTCTTCCTTGCTTTACACCAGCAAATTTGGTGGAAGAAAGTAGTCCATACGTATACAGATGGGATTGTGTGTGATATACGTATACTGATTATGGGGCCAGTACGATGGTGTGGGAACAGTTCACTACTAAAACAGTGAGACTGAGGGGAAGAAAGGGAATTTTGTCAAAAGAAAGTTGAAAAGCCAAGGCTGGGATAGGTTGTGCCTGAGTAAGGCAAAATGGAGTTCCACAGAAGTTAATTTAACTTTTTTTTCTCTTAGTAGAGCAGTATACTCCAGGCATTCATGGATGCAGGAATTTACAGATATTTCTAAAAACTAAAAAAATAAGAAAACCTGTTAAGTCTTCTACATCCTAAAATTTAGGTCTTAATTTTGCAACTAAGTACTTTATGTATGCCAGTACATATGAATTATTTTTTTGTGCTATCACTGTATCTGATTCCTTGGCTTAAAAAAAACCAACTCCCATGTTAAATCTCAGTAGATACATATTTGTTTATATATTTTAGAAATATTACTATGTATGTATGTGGTGGAAGAAGAAGCAATACATCAAAATTACTCTGGGAACTAAGCTTTTTTTGTGCTCTGCTTTCTGTTCTGACATTTCCTGTAATTGTTTTTTCCTTTCCAAAGCAATTGAAGGAAGTTGGTAAATCTCAGCCACCTGTTTGAATATTTCATAATGGTAAGGGTGAAACTTGGCCTAGCTGTTTCAGCTAGTGACAGGCAACTATAAGATTCTGGAAAATCTGCCTTAGATTTTGTACCTGTGACAGCCAATCGAATGAGTTAATTCTGCCCTGTAGGTGTTGGACACTCTTATATACACAAATCAATTTGTTGTAATACTGCATCAGTAATTAGAAAATACTTGACTGTATACAGTCTTTATAGTACTGTATTTAAAAGGCACAACAATTTTCTGTTCTTTCCAGAAGCTGAGGGAGAATGTTGCAGAGCCCTACAACACCTAAGGAGCTACACAGCTAAATTTTTAACATCCACTTTAGCAAACATGCTCCAATTATTCTGTGAGAAAAATCAGTTTAAATGATAAAATGAAGAAATTGTTTTGGGTTTTTTTCTAGAATTAGGTATACAAATTTCTTCTGATTCATCAGAACAAGAAAAGCCATGAGCTGCACTTTCTGCAGAGAACTTCCCTGAGCAAAGCTGAAAACAGTGGAGTTTGAGGAATAATCCCTGTTGAAATTTCACTGCTGCCAATATGAGGAGATAGATCATTGTCTTGGTTTTCCAATATTAAAGCTATGCTGCTGTTTTGTGATGTACATATTGCCTTGGAAGAAAGGAGATGACTTTTTATTTAAGTAGGTTAATAGGTCCCATGGTTTCCAAAGCTGAATTTGTTTGGGTTTAGGTGGTGAACTTGTAAAGGCTTACTTGTTTCAACAGCGTAACAGGCTAGACAGGTTTTCCCAATAGCACTGACATTTACTATAACTTGTATGCATGTATCTATCTTAACAACTTCAGTGTTCTGTTCACCAGAGAGTTCAGCTCCACTAGATGAGCTCTCTAGGTTTGACTGGAAGGCTTGGGGTATTGTGGACATAGACTTGCTTGACTGAAAGTAAAAATCTAATGAGACAGAGAGGGCTGTGTATGTGTCTGTATGTAGAAAATTTATATCTGAGAGGTTTTCTCTGTTTTTCTGGGAAAACATGTTTTTCTTCAAAGCCCACATGAAAACTGGAACTCGTTGTTTCACATGCACAGACTATTGACTATGTGATCTTGTTCTCTCACAATGAATGGGAGACTAGGTTTTATTCTAAATTTTACAAACCGTGCTCAAATTCCTGTGTGTACATACTTACACAAAATAGGGAAAAATGTTCTGTCCTTTGTTTATTACATGCACTAGGGAGGCAGGCAGTGTGCATGTAATGTGAGACAGAATTTGTATGTAGACATATGTATGCATACATGCAGATTTATTATTGATTGCAAGTGCTTTCGTATGTTGTGACTATGTATCTATATCTGATAGATTGGTATCTGATATCTTTGCATTTTAGTGGTTATGAACCATTTCTTATATGTACAAGAAGTTCAGTAGAGTTATTAGCATTGTACACCTTTGAAACAGTAATAATAATATCCTCTATGTATACTTTCAGAAATAGAATCTTGGGAATGAAAGTATTTGAGAAAGAAACTCAGTTTGTGTGTACAAACTGCAAATCACTTCTGACTAGAGTTTTGATATAGTGAGATTCATTAATGTTCAGAGAAAATGCAGTGTCAGTATGAAGATACGGAAAAGCTTTATTATAAAAACTTGGAATTTCTTATGTCTTTTCAGTAGTGATGTAGCGATTTTTTTTTTTTTTTTTTTTTTTTACTCTTTTATACTCTGGTTTTAGAACCTTGACCACATCCACATTAAATTTATTTAAAATAAAATTAAACTTCAGTTTTCTCTTTGATAATGTTTTAGGGTGTTGTTCAGATTGAGCAATTAGCTTAAAAGATTATAAGAACTAGAACAGTGTCCAAAAGTGCTTCTGCTACATTATGGATTTAAGACAGTGCCCTTAATGCCATGCTTTAACTTTTGGTCAGCCCTGAATTGGTCAGGCAGTGGGACTAGATGATTGTTGTAGGTCCCTTCCAACTGAAATATTCTAGGCTATTCCTACTCTATTCTAACCTGATAGACGTTCTGTTTTGCTTATTTTTACTATTGCAGAGGATTAAGTATGCCGCGTAACTTGAACAATATCAACAAAAATAGCAAAAAAACCAAATCAGCAACATGAACATTTGACTCTGCTGTAGAAGAATGTTTGAACAAGTCAGATCTTTGATTGGTTATTTGGGAGCAATTAGTTGAGAGCTCAGAAGTCAAGTGGAAAGGGGTTTGGAGCTTAAAGAGTGAAGTTGTGCAATGGCCACAGGTTTAAAACTGCTCCGCTGAATTTGTAAAACTTACAGGAGCTTGGTTCCATATGTCCGTTTGTTAAGGATCTCTGACAACAACAGTGCTGTCACATGTTTTCAACTTTCCTTCTGTTCCATCCCCATCAGCATCATATTCAGAAAGCTATGAAGCAAGTTTAGATCTAAGTCTGTAGATTTCTTGTCAGCCTGTCTGGAAAGCAGCAAAGGTTGAGGGAGCATTTAAAATAATCCATCTCTGGATGACAGGTGAATAAAGAAGAGATTGAATGAGTAGGGAAAGGTGTAGACTAAAGGAGAACAGTAATATGGCACTTGGAAAGAGAAGGGGAAAGGATGGACAGGATGAGAAAGAAAGCAAGGAGGGAATAAAAGCAAAACAAAAAAAGGTGTGTCAGATTTAAGAACAGAAAATATTGCAGGAGGACAGATGTTGCAGGGAGAATGTACAGAAATGTATGTTGGAAAAAGAAGTAGGAAGTGTTACAGTTCTCCTTGTATCACCCTGCTGAAAGAATGAAAATGATGCAGCATTTCTGTAAACACACAAAAAAAAGCTGTATTTGCTGCGAGTGGAGTCTGTCCCCCACCTTCTCTTTTGAATGAGTGCTAGGAAGTGAATGCAGAAAGGAAGAGGGCATTACTTCTCTAATGAGAGAGAAAATATTTATTGGAAATCCTTACGTCTACCTCACCTTCATATTTCAAACTTCGTATTTATGCTGTTCTCCAAGGAGCTTCCATGGAGTTTTGCTTCTGTGTAATAAATATTCTCTTTATTAATTCCAAAAGTAGAATGGTGGAGACTGGAGAATGAGATGATAGGAATAGTATCGTACTTAGTATGTGTGTGTTTACTCTTACTATTCTTTAACTATTTCTGAAAATAAAGATCAGTATTTTTAAAAGTATGGACATAAGTGATCCTTGTTAATATGGGACATAGGTTTACCATATGCTTGGGGTTAATACTGTGCTTTGTAAAAGTCCATGTTTGGAATCTGATCAGGGAGTATATTTTCAGTTGTGCTGTAAGTCTCAGGTCACTTATTTAGCTCTCTTACCATTTTGAGTAAGGTAATTTCTTTGTAGTGTAGTTTACTGTTTTTGTAAAGTATTTTGAAGTTCTAAGATAAAAGAATAATACTGGGAAATTTTGATTTTTCTTTCCCCCCCCCCCCCCCCAGCAGGTATCCATACATTCACCTCCTTGGAAAGGTAACCTGAAAATACTGATCTCCAAATTTAACCAGCATGTTAAAGGAAACATCTACCCTGTGTATAGGGTTAGTATTTTCCAGTAAATCACCTAACATTACTAGCAGCAAGCAAAGGTGCTATTACCCTAGCTACAACACAAATACAAAAGCATCAAAGATAATGACAGCTGTTTATCTTTTTGTGATGTTAATGCATGACATGTGACTGGGGCCAGATAAACAAGACCAAGCATCAGTGCTGTGCATCAGGTTCCTCACACAAGAATTAAAAAATCCAAGAGCACAGAAGATGGAAAAGATCAACTCTGCAGATCACGTCAACTCTATGTATTACTAAGATCTCATCACAAACCTTTCCGAAGAAGTAATCTGGCATGTCCTGATTACAATACTACTGAGTATTTGAGATAGTCAGGCATCTCCAGGATACTTAGGTTTGTATTCTTTACATATGTCAGAATTCATTATTTCTTAAAAAAAAATCAGTTTGTCTCTTTCTGCTGGCAGCTTTATGGTTTTGAGATTTCCTTGCTGACCTTATTTTTCAACATAGTTGCTCAGAGAACTTAAAATCAAGCCTGCATATTTTCTGCTTTTTTTAAAAAAAAAATATTAAAAATGCACAGTTGTTCAAATCGTCACAACAAGTTTCCTATGGCATACTTTGGACGTGCTTGTCTAAAAATTTAGGTATTTATTTTATATATGACAATACTTGCTTATGCAATGGCATGCTGGGATGTACTCGGATTTGAAAGTCTGTCCCAGCACAAATTTTTTTCTCTTAAAAGGCATTGACAAGAAAAAGAATAGTTTTGTCTTTGGTTAAGAAATGAAACTATTACCGTCCAAGAACCAGTATTACGCATTTTGGTTTAGAGTGGATAAAGGACATTCTCTTTTCTTTCATAGTTTGAAAATTAAAATCCCTTGGAATATTTTAAAACATTAACTGTGGTTAAGGGATTAAATGAAGCAAAATGGTTTGCTGTATGTTGAATCAATCAGAATTAAAGTTCATTTGTAAGTGACAGGTTTTCTATGCACAGCAACTTTCTTTTAATACCTCTGGTGTAATTGACTCTTCTTTTTAATATGCCATGTTACCTGTGTTTAATGAAGTGATTTAGGTATGCTGGGTGGGTTATTTGTGAATTTCAATTCTAAATAAGATGAAAATTGCTTTTCAGGAGTAGAATGTATAGGGCTAGCTTTCCCAAGATGAGCTAGGTGGCAGAATTGACTAAGAAAGTGGTGCTTAGTTATTCCGTAAACTCTGAATGCCAGTTTGTTCACTGATTCATGTAAAGTGCAGTCCATTTGAACTTACAAAAAGGAATTATCTGTTTATATCAAATACAGTTTGTAATATTTTATGCAGAATACCTTAAAGCAGGTGTATGCTAATTTTCAAAAAGCTACAGGCTCTCAGTGAGCTGGAAAAATGCATCTTGTTTTGCAAATCCAATATGGTTATTTAACAGTTCTAGTGATACAATTATTTTTCATGTGTATTACACAGTGCAAGGTCTACAGAAGGATTCAGCTGATAGCATATTTCCCTGAGGTTCTCTACTCTGCCTGCCCAAGTTTGCCTGCTTTATACGCTCAATTTTTACTGAGGACAAAGGTGAAGAGTAGATAGGAAAACAAGGATGACAGATGTTTGTCATTACTGTTTAATGCCCTACCAGACAGTTCTCAGATACTAAGATGGAGCATGTGGTGTGAAAACAGAGTAAGAACAGAGTTTTTAACATAAGTATTACTGAGTCAGTGGCTTTAAATACTAGTATGTGGCTATTAAATACAAAGTAATGGTTTACTTGTAGTTTTTGAACATCAGTGAAAGAGAGCATGTTTCCCATGAAGCATCCCTATTGGCGATTTTTACACTTTAATCTAGGGGAAACATCACATCATAACTCCCTTCAGGTCTATCTTTTTCAAATAGGCCAAAGAGGACTCTTGTTTTATTATAATGGTGGAAGACTAGTCAAAAAACATACTCTGGCTTTTCTTTTCCTTTTTTGTTTAATGTTTTTTAACCTAACTCCCACCTTCTTGCTTTAATCTGTGTCTGATGTCGTAACACAGCTCAGAAGGCACAGAGAGACAGTGCTGGCTGGAGGACTGAGCATGCATAGCTGGGAATCAGGAACTCCTGGAGTTTTTACCTCTGTTGGTCAATTGTTTCATTTTATTACATTTGTTGAGTCACTCAAGTTCTAACTCATTTTTCTTTACATAAAGTTGATGATAATAGGTGGTGATGATGGTAAGTGGTGATAATTGTCATTGTTACCATACCGGCTCATTAATCTTTTTGTAAGACCCTGTTACGTGAAGGACCGTTTAGCACACAGACTACCTAATGTAGTCTGTGTACGTATGACAGTCCATACATCATACATGTGGTGCGATTCATTCTGGAATACCGGCTTCAGTCCATGATAGCAAAGAAGGTAAAGTGGAAATAAATACAATAATATAAAAGAAAATGATACTGATAGATGATGGTGGACCAGAATGTGTATTGTTCTCCATGCAGAAGGCCTAGAAGGATGTACCAGATAGAGTGACTGGGCATGGATTGCTAAACCGACTAACTTTTGAATGAAAATATGTATGTGAAAGCAGCCTTTTTCTCAACCTCTCTTCTTAAAGGACTTATTTAAAAATATGTTACTCTGCATAAGCATGAAGATTTTTATTAGGTTACTATTATGGAATTATGTTCCAGGACTGTACCTGGAACAGAGATTACAGAGTGCTTCCATTCCAAATTCCAGAATTTAAGGTACCTGCTATAGAGTCTTTGTTCTGTTACTGAAGTAATACAGGGTGTTTAATGAAATTGGCTTTCCAATAAAAGAGAAACAATATTGAATTTATTATTCTGAGTATTATTCCAAGAAAGAATCTTGCTTTATACAAATAGCCTGCTAGGAAACAATTGTTATCCAGCTCACTCTGGGTATAATCTCCATTAGTCAATATGTACTTTTAAGATTAAATTTGCAATTGTACTGCAAGTTGTCCCTGCTTTAAAAGTACTGGCGTATTTTTGTTCTTTCTGTCCTGCACACTGTGCTTGTTGAACACAGAGCTTCATTCTCTATAATCATGACCCAGTTATGTTGAGTTTACTAACTTGGTTAATAAGTCTATAAATAATAATTCATAGTCTTCTTTTGTAGTTAGCAGTGGTAGCCTATTATAATTTTCCTTGGCAGCCCATATGGTGAGTGATAAACTAACTAATAAAAGTGCCACATGGAGCATAGGTCCGCTTTTATTTTTTTATGACTGTTTCTTTCATCTGATACATAATTAATGTGCAAGGTTCAAAATTGTTTTTTCTGTGATTTCAGCTTCTGCTGATGTATTCGGAGCTGCAAATGTTGTGTGAAAACAATGATTCTCTGACTTAATCAGCTGCATTTGTTCAATGACCATTGTATAAAAACAGCAAATGAGGTTGTCAAAACACTTCTTAAAGAATTTTTGTATTCACTCTTTGAGTCTTATTACTAGTTCTTTTAACTGAGATTAAAAGTAACTCTTAAATTCCACGATAGGTCTTCTAGCCAAGGAAATGCATTAACTTTTTGCTTTCATTTGCTGTTCAGAAATTCATGCTCTTAGTTGTTTTTTAAGTCTTCACAAAGGATGAGATACATCTTGTAGTGTTCTGCCTGCTTTAGTAGAAACAACTGCAGCTCTTCTGCTAGTTTGAAAACTTCAGTAGAACTCCAGGCTGACCTTGGACAAAGATGAAAAAAGGAACATCCATTTTGTATGTCCCATTTATTCTCTCTCCTGTCATGGAAAGAAGTCTTTGTAGTGGTATTGCTTCACATTATAGGGATATAACTTTTCCCTCCAACCTTCATCTTGTAAATCTGATACTTTATGGTGCCTCCAGTGAAAATAGTTGACAGAGTACATCTCAGATTGCATTTGTATAATTTCAGCATTTCATCTTAATCAGAAGATATCTGTATTATAATCAGCATGTTAATGCTAGTTTTCTGAGGCTGCTAGTCTACCACTTCTGTCCCTTTCCATAATTAAGTCAGTCTACATTTCTTGGGTCAAACTTTACATGTATGAACCCTTTTATTGTGTAGTTTCAAAATTCTGGTAGCACACAGACAGCCATATAGGTATGTAAACACCATATCAAAGAGAAATCTTTACCCCACTGTAAATACTCATCACATATTTGGTGCAATGTAGGGAGTCTTAATGAACAAACTCTGCCAGGCTCTAACCTACTACTTACTGCTGTTTTCTCAGTTACACCTGGATGGATTTAGGTGAAGCATTTGTTGTGAAATAGATTCAGTGATTTTTCAGCAAAATTTCTTCTGAAGGAGGAAGTACATTTCCAGATTTACAAGGACAGATCCTTGAACTTTGAATGTTTTCTCTTTGTTCTTTGTTTCCAGCTTGTTTCTCCTGCTTAATTTTGTGCCTGGGCATAGAACCTTCTGCTTGGAAATTTCCATCCAGCTGAGTAGATACCACTGCTTAGAAAAACCTTCATTTCCTAAATGTTTTTTCAGTATAAACAACCATTCAGGATACTTAGTGAACAGGTATCTGTAGTGATGCAACAGGTTTAGAGAGTCACTACAGTATATATTTTCTTTTTTTTTCTGGATTGCAGTGAGAACTAAGCGTGAAGATTGCCATTACTGACTGCCATTTACTATCTGAGAGAACAAATTCCCACCCATTTGTCACCACAAGGGAACATTTCAATTTTGGAGTTAGAATTCCAGTAACATTAAATAGATGTGTTAAATATTCTCACTGGTTTAAAGGTGTTATTTTTTTCTTTTCTAATCATACTTCAAAATATACTATTCTTGGAACTCTGTAGTCTAAAAAAAGGTTCTTTGAGAAAATAGCCTGTCTTATGAAAAGAAGGGAAGAGTAGTAGATGTTCAATACCTTGATTTTTATCAAGGCTTTTAACACATTCTGCTCTAGTATTCTTACAGCCATACTGGTGAGATGTGGAATGGATAAATGAATGGATGGTTAGTCAACTGAAGAACTGAAAAAGGACTGTGATCAGTGGTTCAGAGTTCACTTATGGTTCATTAGCAGTTGTGTTCCTCAGGGTTTGATACAAGGGACAATACTGTTTACTAACAATGTGGAGAGTGGGGTGAAGAGCACTGTCAGGAAGTTTGTGGATGGTACCAAACTGGAGGAAGCCCTATGTATAGTGGAAGACAGGGCAGCTCTTCAGAGGGACTTGAATAAGTTGAGAAAGTGGGTTCATAAAATCATAAAATAGTTGTGCTTGGAAGGGGCCTCTGGATGTCATCTGGTCCAACCCCAGTGCTCAAGCAGGGACACCTGGAGGCAGATGCCTGGGACCCTGTCCAGATGGCTTTTGAATATCTCCAAGGTGGGAGACTCCACAACCTCTCTGGGTAACCTGTGCTAGTGCTCAGTTACCCTCACAGTGAAAAAGTGTTTCCTCGTGTTCAGACGCAACCTCCTGTGTTTCATTTTGTGCCCACTGCCTCTGGTCCTGGCACTGGACACCACGGAAAAGAGCCTGCTCCGTCTTCTTTTCATTCTCCCTTCAGATACTTATATACATTGACAAGGTCCCCCTGAGCCTTCTCTTCTCTAGGCTGAACAGATCCTGCTCTCTCAGCCTTTCTTCACAAGATGCGCCAGTCCCTTAATCATCTTAACGGCCCTTTGTTAGACTCTCCAGTATGTTTGTCTCTTGTATTGGGTATATTAATCAATATTACTAAATATTAATAATGTTTTTTTTCCCCCCTTTGATTTCTTTAGAGTACACTGAGCGTTTTAGAATAGAGGATTCTTCAGTGAATCTTCATCTTCAAAACTGTTTAGCTGTAGAATTAGGGGTCAGAAAAAAAAGAACTGAGTTTTTTTACTTATGTTCCCTTCTTTGACACAGAGCCAGGATGTTCACAGTCAATAATGCATTTATTTGAAATCACACATAGGTATGATTGTTCTGTCCCTTATACAGAAAGATGCCAAATGAAAAGATACAAGTTGTTGATGGAGAAGGGGATTGGACCTGAGTGAACTGAGGTGTAGGACTGTGCTGTTAGCCATGTGAACTTGTAACAAGTAATCCTTAAATGGTAAAGTTTGCAGAGACAAAGCAGTATAAAGGAAAAAAAATTAGCATTAGAATTGGGAATCTGAAGGTTTAGACATTTCTGTACTTCATCAGCAATTGCAATTTCCCTTCCTGGGAGGAAAACAAAAATAAAGAAGAACCCGATGTGCTTTTTGTTTCTTCAGAGATCTTGAAAGATTTTTTAAGTGTTACTGTCTTAATAATGAAAGGAAACTTCATGGAGTTATGACAAATTTAAAATCCTCTTTTGTTTCCTTTGGCAATGCAATACTCGGTTGATAAAATTACTTGATTCTTTATGTTGTTCAAATGCATGTGGACACAACGTTAACATAAGGAAAACTAAACTGAAAGCAATTTTATGCAGCTTTTTTTACTATGCCCTTGAGCATTTTCTAAGTTTGCATTTAATCACAGAATCTTGGCCATGATATTTCTGACAGGTAATTTCCTTAATGCAGTTGACAGAGATGGATTACATGGAAGCCTATTGGATCCAATGCTTTTGTGTGCAAGTGATAAGACTAGATTAGGGTTATCTTGCTCTGAGTGCCTGGAAAGATACAGCCACCTAATAATTCCCCTGGTAATATGGATGGTTTTGTGGGAGCAGAAATTCATGGCTAGATACTGGCCTGCAAAAGTATTACCAGATTTTATTGCACCTTGAGAACAACTGGGGTGATGTGTGCTTTTCTGTTACATGATATCAAAATTATATGTCAGAGAAAGACAAATGTATTAAATATTTGGAAGATTGGAAAAGTGATAAGGCAAGACGCAGGCACATATCTTAGAAATATTAATAGGATTTTAAAATAAAATTATTTTTGTCATAACCATGAATTTTATTCTTATTTTGCAGAGAAATAACAAAAGAAGTAGCATTTAGCTTTTTAGCTGCTGTAAAGGTTCATGTAAGAAAATTGCTGTTGTCTTGCTGCCTTTTTAAAATACCCTAAGCCTGAATGTTCATAACCAGGATGCTTTTTCATGCTAAATCATAGACAGGATTTAATTATAAATAGCAAAGTCTGATTCAATTTTAGATCTCAATAATATTCTTTTGCAGTCAAGACTTTCTTAACACTTGAGTAGACAGTGTATACAAAAGCTTGGGTGAAATAATTAAGAGCCATCAATGTATAGCTTACTTTTATTTACTTGCAGCAAGCATCCACTTCAGTTGAAACAGGACTTTCTCAGTGATCTCCAAGATCATGACAATTTTATAACTTCTTCAAACTTCAGCTAGACTAAGAAAATAAGTTCGATGGGCTGGGAGCTAACAATATTGCAGTCAGAGCATCTGTTAGTGGTCTCTCATTTGGAAACAGACTTATTGGAAAGATGAAGGCTGGAGAAAAGAGTGGGTAGTGTTCATAAAACATAGACTCCTGACACTCCCTGTATAATCAGTAGAGAGAGATGCGCCTTCAGGAGGCAATTCAGAATAAGAGTGGAATTTAGATGGTCTGAGTCATGTCCTGTGGGATCCTCTTTGTATCTCTTGACTTGATTACTGAGAGAGCTAAAATGAGTATCTTCCCTAAGCTGAAGTTAGCTTTTGTGAATATTTTCTGGAATAGTGAGTTGCATAGATTCAAGACACAGAGTGGTTTTCCAGGTTTTACAGCTTTCTAGGCAATAGAGTTTTGCTACACTGTCTGTATGAAACGTTCAGAGGATTTTTGGTGGGGACTTGGAGGGGGGGGATACACATGCTGTATTTCTTGACATCATGGCTCTTAGCTTCTTTCTAACTAGTGGTGTAGAAACTGTTGTCGTATGTTATTTCTGGAAAACACAGCAAGTGGAAGAGATCATCGCTGTATTGCAGTTAAAAAGAAAGAAGAAGGAAAAACCAAACAAACCCCAGAGCGCCAGAGAATATTTGGGTGCGGTGTGGTGGGGAAGCCTTGTGTCCTTTGAGTCCTGAAAGATTATTTACCTTACTTCTTGGCCTGATAAAATATATTACCTATCTTTTCCTTGTTTCGCTTCCAAAGGGGGAAAAAAAAAAAAAAAGAAGGCATTTTATATAGAGGCTGTGTCATGAAAAAGGATCACGTAGGTGTTTAATATATGCTGTGATGAGTAATTTTGGTCATGGTACATCAGAAAGCTACTTTCCCCCACCTTCTTTCTAATAAGAATTTTAATCCATTGATGACAAAACCTCTAAAGTATTTCCTTGCTGCATTGTAATACACTGTGACGAATTATGTCTCAGGAGTTGTAAAATTTTCTCATCGCTTGTAATACCTCATTTAATGAATTGATCACACTGAAATGTAAAGATGAAGCAGCATTTATTTTGTATGTTATATTGCATATAATTTTTACACTTGACATTTATAGCCATGGAAGCTGTTATTTTACATATCATTTTCAAACCATATCAGCCTTAAACACATTTAAATTTAATAAGCAAGTAGATTAGATTTGCTTTTAAGCTAGGCATATCATTATAGTTTGTGTTCCCTTCAGTAGGGCACATGCTTACTATTAAATGCAGTATTTAGTTGTCTTTTAAAAGCTAAAAATAATAAAAGGGGATGTATTTACAGAAGTAATTGAATACAGAGCTGCTTTCAGGGACAGAGACCCAGTCATGAATTTTGTAGGATGTAGACATTAAAGTAGTTTTTTGTTTTTATTAAAAATTGCCATTTTGAGGAAATATTAATGTAGGAGCTATATGTGTTTCAGTTATGAAACACCAAATCTGTCATAGTAACATATGGCCTGATCATCATCTCCTGCAGAAAAAAATCCATGGGAGGGGAGAGCTTATTTGGAAACTCTGCATGATTTACCAGGCAGATTTTTCTGATGCCTCCTCTCGCTCATCAGAAAGAATTTGTAGCTGCCAAGGAGGTGGATTCTTACAGCCTTCTAACTATTTAAATGCCTTACCATCCATAAAAAAATATGTTGTTAGTAGTGTGAAAAAAAAAAAAAAAAAGGCAGCCCTTCTTTCTTCAATCCTGGCTTCTTTCACCCCTAAAGAAACTTTACAGAACATCACACAGAGAATCTCTGCTGTCATTGTGATCTGTTTGTGACTCCCACCTCAGAATCTTGGTGGATGTAGAAGCAGCTGAGAGAAACCTGAAGAAAATCTGAACTTTAAAAAATGCTGGTGGACTTTTCTCTGGAGATTACACTGCTCTTCCTAGTCTATTTGCTAATAGACAATCCCAGCTTTGTACTTGTTACTGTGGCACAAAATTAGGGTGCAAATAAGAGTCTTTTCACCTTAACTCAGTCAGAGGGAAGAATGATTTTTCTTCATATCTTTTCATTCTTTTTTAAAGATTGGTTTGGAAATATGGTACTGTTTTCCAGACTTTATGAAAGTATTTTTCACTTTTTATCAAAATAAGGCTGATGTCTGTTTTGCAAAGTCCTTTCACTAAAGCAGAAAACTTAAGCAGAAGACCTTGTCTTAGAATCTGTCTTAGAAGAAATAATTTTAAAATTATGTTTTGAGGGTTTGGGTTTGGGGTTTTTGTTGTGGTTTCCCCCACCTTGTCCCCTTAAATATATTGTTTCACATTGTGTTCACAGAGTAGTTCTTTGGGTTATATGTAGTTTTTGGCTTTCTGGTCTATCTGCATTCATAGGCCTACTCAGCAAATTAGTAGACCTGATAGACAAAACAATTCCCTAGAGAAATATATAGGAAGATGTTTGGATTTAGAAATATCTATGAGCCATGCAAGCCAGTATTTAATGAACTGGAGTACATCAGACAAATAAGCTGAAAAATACAACCTGGTTCAAGTATAAATTGCTGTGTAGTAGCTTCATATAAATCCAACCCAAACCCCCCCCTTCTGTTCTTTGTAAAATTGGTTAATGAAATCAGATAGATTGCACCAATACTAGTTTTTAAAAGAAAAAAAAAAAAAAAGGGGACAAGCCAAAGATTCATGCATGTTGCTTCGTTCTTAACATGCAGCATGGCCTGCTTTTGGCCTAAGCCAAGCGGTAGTGCCTCTCAGGCCCCGGCGTGCTTCTAGAGATGGCGGGTGACAGCAGCTGTTCCAAACAGGCAGACAGAATGTAGCCACCTGTTGTTGTTCACAGGGATATGGACTACAGTGCCATGAAACAGGTGCCCGTCCTGATTTGTTGCATAGCCATGAAGACCACCTTTCATAATGGGATGATGGTACAAAACAGGCAGAATCCTTATAACCAAGGAACAACATCTAAAAGAACTTAAAGAGAACTCTTAAGTCTCTTGTCTTGGCTGTTCCTCTTACCTTACTACACTTAAATGTATTTTGTGCCTCATCCATAAAGTTGGTAAAAGGGTTAAAGGAAGTATCACTGCATTGAACTTAAGTGTGTGGAGCAAAGGAAGGGAAAATGTGCTTCTTAAATTAAACCATCTACCTCAGTTAACTATTATTTACTATTTATTTCATGCTCTTGCATATAAACACCTAGCAATCCACATTGGTAAAACTAAGCTCTAATGACAGCAGACTTCACAGCCACGTTAGAAGATAGATGAGGTGACTGCAGAAGGCTAAGGATTAGTTAGCTGATAATCTTTCAAGGAAGTACAACATTTAGTAATCACCCGGGTAACATAGAAAAAGCATCAGAAGAATTAGTTCTTTGTCATGGGGTTTATAAGAGTGTTATTTAAAAATTAGGTACATGGTTCATACTAACACATAGAAATCACCATGAATTTCATTCTGTGAATTTCACTAGATTGTGCGATCTTTGAACTTCTGTTGATAGTTTTTTTAGTATAGATTGGCAATGTATGGTGTCAGCAAAATAGGTCATGTAGTCATGAGGCTGTCCTGGTTTCGGCTAGAATAGAGCTGATTTTCCTTCTTAGTAGCTAGAACAGTGCTGTGCTCTGGATTCAGTACGGGATTTGGTATGAGGAGAATGCTGATAACACACTGATGTTTTCAGTTGTTGCTAAGAAATGAAGGACTTTTCAACTTCCCATGTCCTGCCTGTGTGTGGGTGCACAAGAAGCTGGGAGGGAGCAGAACCAGAGCACCAGCCCCAGATGGGCCAAGGGGATATTCCATATCATGGAACGTCATGCTCCGTGTCTGGATGAGGGTTGGCCGGGGAGCTGGGGCTCGCTCTCTTCTGGGATTGTGGTTTCGGGTTTTCCCTCCTCTGGGATCGCTAGCTGGGAACGGGCTGGGCACCGGTCAGCGGGTGGCGAGCAATCGCATTGGGCATCACTCATTTCTATTTTCTATTATTATTATAATTATTATTTTATTTTATTTCAATTAAACTGTTTTTATCTCAACTGCGAGTCTCTTTGCTTTTACCCCTTCAGCTTTCTCCCCATCCCCGGGGCAGGGGAAGGTGAGTGAGCAGCTATGTGGTGTTTGGCTGCTGGATGCATTTAAACCACAATGGAGGCGTAACTGAAGAACTGGATAATCTGTATCATGTCTTTCTCACAATGGAATGGAATTAAATGGAATGGTATTTAAGTTGGTGGAACCACAGGGGTGACCACTGGCTAAAGAACACCCATCTTTTTTTCAGTAAAATTATATATATTTTGTTAATTTCTCCCCCTTGTAAATATGTGTTTTCATATGCTTATTTTTCCTAGTACTTTCATGAGGAATAACTTAATTACAGGGAATAGAAAATAATTCTAAACCAAAATCATTTAAATAAGAAATCATATATTTGTGGAATCTAATATGTTGCATCTTTCATTTAAATACAACTTTTAAATTCTTTTATTCAAAGAAAATTTACACAGGGAAATTACACTTAACAAGTAGTTAAAAAAAAAAAAGGAATAGAACTCATTTCTGGAGGTTTGTAGCAATGTATCTTACATTTACCTCAGTATTGAAGGGGCCATTTAAGAAGATAAGAGCTTAATCTAGACATCAGTGATGATGATTTCCTTCAGTATGATAATAAATATACAAAAGTACCTTTTTACCTTTAATAATTCAGGATTCGTTGAGCACTTAAAGGTTTTCCTGTTCTGTCATTTCAGGCATCTGATAGCAATTTGTTAAAAATGAGACATGTTGACAATAGACAAATTTGCACAATATGTAAGGAATGTTATTTCAAAATGGAAGTTGGTTCTCTTTACAGCACTTGCATAAAGGTTTAAAGATTTTCACCTTACTTGCTTACCTTCTTGAAAACTGTAACCATTAGGATGACTTCCCATAAATTATTTGGGGACCATCCACATAAATCAGTTATTTTATAAGAAACTCTTCAAACCTTCTCTTGAAATTATGTATGAGAAGTCTACAAAGGAAGCTTTTTACTAAGTTTTTTATTGTTCTCCTTTATCAGGAAAAAAATCAGAATAACTGTTTCTGAACAATAAAGTACTTCTCAACTGAGATGTACAATTTGTACCAGCGTGATTTTCCAAAAGGTATGCATTTGTGTTTGTAATACAGTCAACAGGATCGAGAATGATTTTACGCTAATTATAACAGTTACGTGTTGTTATTCAATTTCCCCTTAAATTTGAAGGACAGAGTATAATTCTTTATAATGGGAACATTTTTTTGTTATTTTTGCCCCGAAGGATACAGTTTTAAATCTGAACATGATTTTATTTTTCGTAGTCAAAACATTCCCAAACAAGTTATTCTATTACAGATTATTGTAGTAGCTTTGAGTATATTCAGTTATGTTTAGAGACCAATATGGGTATGAACTATGAGAGCAAAGATGCCTACTGCAATCTGAGAGCAGAATCTGAATTGAGATTTCACACTTTGAAGAAAAAAATGAATACATGGCTGAAACTGAATGAATTAAATATGTATATTGAGTAATTGTGATGTTAATTAAAACTAATTAGAGACTACACAGTGAACTTCCTTTAAGAACTCCAAAAATCCAGACCCAGTTGCTGAGTAGTAAACAGCGTAATGCGTGCCTGCAAAGCCACATAACATTGCTTGAAGCAGCAAGTCAGTGTGCAGCCATTTCTGAGATTTCTTAGGCATTAGCTTCAGTTTGAGGGGCTTGGTTAGAAATATTCTCAGACTTCTAGGATTTCTGTTTGTGAAAAATAATCTTTTGCAGTAGATGAGCAGAGAGCTAAGCACTGGATCTGAGTTATGCATTGCACTACCCTAAGTTGCTACTGGTTGTCATGGTAACATTTTTAAATGGTGGTGGCTGTGACTTGACATCAGAACATTTTCTGTTAAGTGAAGATTTTTCTGAGATTGTAATGGAGTGTTTTAAGTGAGTGGACCTTTTGTATTCAATAAAATATTTAGTATGTTGTAGTAAATATTAATTTGTCCTCCCTTCAAGATAATCCACCATGCTGTGTATCTACACTTCTGTGCTAATAGAATGGTATTCCTGGAAAAGAGTTAATTCATTCTTAAGAGTCAAACTTGCTAAAAATAAATTTGCTAATAATGCTTTAAATAGTAATTGTTGAAGCTATTTCACTTTATCCTTTCAAAAAGCAGTGTGACAGATCGGTTAAATTTGCCTCAGCTTTTTTATGCATTTCATGAAGTAACAATTTTAGTACTCATTTGTATCTAAAGCTGAATTTAAACATCTTTACACTGGGGCTTTCTTGTTTTGAGTGACTGAAAATAAATGGGTTTACAGTAGCCTGTATTTTGAGGGGGCTGTGGTAAAAATGGCTTAACTAAAAAGCTGGGAATGGAACATCTCTTTGTCAATCATATGTTAACATACTTTGTTACTGACCATATTGTATTTGAGATGAAGCAATGTGAATGCTGTCTTATCCTTCACTTAGATAAGCTTTCAAAGGTGATCTTCAAATCATGTCTGCCACAGAGCAAGGATTTGCTGAGAGTGACAAACACATGCCCACTACATTTGCCATATGCTTTCAATAACTGAATTTCAAGGCTCCTGACAGAAAGGAAATGTCTTAGAAAACTCTCAATAGTACACTTCAATACAGCAGAATACATAGAATGAAAAGCAGAACTGTTTTTGCAAGTCAGGATTTATAAACTTTAATAATACACTTATCAGGAAGAAACGGAAATTTAGTTTAGAGTGTTTGGAGAAATCATCTTGACAGGTAATACTAATTCATTTCTTCTTGCTATTGCACTGCTTCATTGATAGTTCACACGGTTTGATGGCCTTTTGGAGCCAATTTAGCCCTTTGTGGCTCATCATAATCTCATCCTTCATCCCTGTGATTTCAGAGCCTTTATGGAAATACCATGCAGATGTGTATGTGCTTTAGCACAGCTGATAACAGTGTCTTAGATGACCTCATCAATCTTCAAGACATTTTCTACTAATCAGCAAGAGGCTTACAATTTATTTATCTTTTTAGCTTCTTCATTACCTTTTCCTTTTATCTATCTATAAAAAGGATAATCAAACAGTGCTTTAGCCTTGCCATACTAAACTCAGCCTTTTACATACCCACCTAATGTTTTTTAACTCTGCCGTTTTGTTTCTTCATGGTCACTGAGCTGTTTTTTCTCATAGTTCCTGTTGGCTGATTTAATTGCTTTGTCCCTACTGTTTCCCTGCAGCCACCTCATAGATCTAAAAGTTACAAGACACTCAAAAATTAGAGAAACCTACTTCAAACCACGCCTTTCAACATCACCTTTCTTGGGGTTAGATGGAGGATCCTCAGGAAACAAAAATATGACATAAGAAAAAGAAAATTACGACAATTTTTATACATGTAGGGAAATACAATTTGTCTTAAGCTGTGATTGGTGTATAATAATTAATGACTTTTTTCTTTTTGTTTTACCATTAAAAATATGAATTTGGAATTTTGCAATAATGACTGGCTTTCCCAACTTGAGTAACTCACATTAACTTTATTTCAAAAGCACACTGCAATGCATATTTTTATTGAGCAATAAGAGTTAATATTTTCAGTGAAGCATTAAGATTAGATGTATATATTTTTGTTTCTGCATTTTTAAAAAAATGTAATTTATGGAGAAGCACCCTGAGTTTTAGAAAACAATTTTCATTGTATCAGAGTGAGGTATGGACTCACTGTGGATTGGAATTTTGCCCAAAGTGGGAAAAACATAGTATTTTTAACTACTATATCATCATCTAGAGTGGCCATGAAACGTTATGTGAAGTTAGAATAAGGAACAGAATAATAAAACATTACATTTCCATACGTAACATGAAAATATATCAACAAGGCATGTTCAACTGCTTTTAAGAAATTTTACTTTTTAATGTCTTAAAAACCCACAAGGAATACAACTCTTGATTTATCCCAAAGCACTGTACATAACAGTTCAAGATGTAAGTAAGAATCAGTTTTTACTGTAACAATTGAGGATCTCTGTGGGGAAGAAAAAGACAAAGTATCAGGAGCGTTAATCTACAGATAAAACGTATAAAACTGTTCCTTAGAGAAAAAAAAAAAAAGCTGAAATGTTTTTCTCATCTGATGTGATTATTTGTAATCTTGCCTGATTGTTGTCTGAATACAAAATCATTTGCTCTGTCTTCTGTGGAAGCTGAACCTCAGTCTGTCCAGCCAGCTTATGTGGTGGCCTGAGCGCCTCCTTATATTCAGCTGTGTGTAGGTACTTTCTTGTTGCATCATGCTGTAGCTTTTGTTTTCTTACCTTCCCTGCATCTTACGTTGTTCATCTCAGGCCAGTATGTTCTGGTGCAGCATACCAGCTTGCTTATACATTCTCTTGGAGTCCTTTGTGGTTCAATCTTTCTTCATAAAACTAGTCTCTAATTACTCGGGATATAGTTCTGATGCATTCACTGTTAAATAGAAGATTACTTAAGTTCTTTGGAGGTGTAGATGCCATTCTGTCAAATCACAGGCCTTTCTTTCACCTGAGTCAGTGAGCGTAAAACTTCCACTTTCTTTTTTGACTTAGGATATACGTTTAGGTTGGGTTTGGTTTTGTTTTTTTTTTAATAATTCATACCATGATATGTACTTGGCCAAACATACCTACTATTGACAGCTAAGGAGGGCTAATGCAGTTAGCTCATTACTGCCTCTTCATTGAGAAAACAATTAAGCAACCATTCTGGGGTAAAGTGAGCTTAGTGGGATAGGCACAGCCCCTGACTCCCATTCTCCAAGTCTGATTTTGAAGTATGTTGTGAAAGATGTGTATAGCTGTTTTTTGCAGTCTCTCCATTCTGACAGGTGGACTTACTAGATCAAATACAGCACTATGCTAGTCTGTTTTCCATTTTGGATCTGGTTTGTAGTTTGGCACGGTGAGCTTAGATCTGCCTTTAAAAGGCAGTGTAGAGGTATTTGAGTAGCAAGATTCTGCCTTGCACGGTCCGATAAGCAAGTGTTGTGTTACTTTTTCAGCTTAGATATGTCTGTTGTACATAGATATAAAACTTGATGTTAAAAACAACAAAAAAACGCTAACAAAATGCCATACTCCAAGATTAGCTGAATGTTTTGGGAACAATTTCACAAAATGCTGGTTTTTAGACTACTACTATTTTCATTATTGACATGAATGATGGAATACAAGGTATTTTTTAAAAATTCTTTGAGAATGTTAATTTGAAAGGACGTGCAAGCATACCTTTAGAATTAAAAATTACCTTGTTGAGTTGGAGACTGAACAGAATGCAGCATAGAAAGGGCAAATTACAAGGTCTACATTTAAAAATACTCGGCTGTAAAAATATAAATGCATAATGACTGCATAGGTAAGTAATTTGCAGTACTATGATTTTAGCTTCTAGTAAATCAGAAATTGAATGTATTAAAGATCATGCTATTGCAAAAAAAAAAAGCATACACATGCCATACTTTTTATATAAAACCAGAATAAACATCAGTAAGGCCTATGGAACCGTACTCTTGAAAAGTTCAGCATTTGTAAAGCTTCAGCTGCAGGGCAGTATTCTGGGAGCAATGCTTCATGATGGCTTAATCAGTGGAAGTACTGAGGAGAGCAATATGGAGCAGCAGAGCTCTGGAAAATGTGACCCATAAGGAAAAGCTGGGGAAGAGAAGCCTGAGCAAGGACTTGATAATAGTCCTCACATACATAAAAAGCAGCTGCAAATAAGGAAATAATCCACTTTTTCTTTGTATTCACTGTGCAGTAGGCCTACTTTGCCACAAGGTCAGTTTAGGATCAGCAGCAAGAAAAACTTTCTGATGGAAGAGCAGTTGAAAACTGAACAAAGTTGCTTTGTAAAGCAGTGAAACCTGTAGTGCTAAAAGTTTGTGGAGTTTAGACAAAAGTTATAGGTATAGCTCATCCTATGAGCTGGGGTAGAGAAAGGCATTGAGCAGTGAGAGAAGCAACCAAACAGTTTGTCTAGATCAGCTGTGTTTATTATTTGCTTACCTTGCTCACACACATTGAGGACACTGATGATTTTAAGTGCTCTTGAGAAAGTGTTCTCCTTGTGCTTGATAACCTAGTTTTATTTTGCCTTTTCCTAACACATTTTGGAATAAATAAAAATAACCTGAAGCAATCTCTTTTCAAATACATAGTACCAATTATTTCCTTTATTACATATGCTTCTTTCAATTTAGAAACAAAAAAAGTAGAAAGCTTATTTGGAGGTCTGGTATTTAATACAGTATATTAATTTCTTAATATCAATTGAAGTAAGACGATACATGAGTTCTTGGAACCAGAATCAGAATCCCAACTTGGATGCAGTGTGTCATAGGCACAAACTCTTTAGTCCCTAGGGCACACTTGCAGACGGTCTTTATTCATTTAGCGCTTCCTGTTGACTTGTTCCTGAAATCCAGAGCACCTTGTTCTCTTTTCCTCCAAACTGGAAATAACATTTCCTGATCATAGTTGAGGAGGGGATACGGCACAGTACAAATAGGCACAACTTAGTGCACCAATGTCTAAATACGGGGTATTGTTCCAGGCTCTTAGACCTGCAGGGGCTTAAAAGAAAATGCCAGATGCATCCCAGTTATGTGCCATTGAAGACATCATTTGGAAGGAAAACAGGAGTGGATGTAAGAAGAGGAAGAGAGGTGATCTGTCCAAATTAAAATGTGTGATCTTAGCACAATAATTCAAATGCACTAGAATTCATATTCCTTTCATAGTGCTGATGTCTATGTAACACTTCTCTTTCACATATACTGAACAGTATATATATCACTGTTTAAACCTTTTTATATCTCTGTAGGAAGGCTTAGGCATGTTGTCCATGAATGACATTAATCTGAATGACTGCATGTGTAATACTGAGGCTTTGCTTTCACTCAGTCTTGGTGACCAGATAGATCTGCTGCTATGTGCTAACTTTGATTCCAGCCCACTGCTAACTAACAGGATGAGTATGAACTAGCAGAATCTGTTCCAGTCTGTACAGTACCACAGCTAATACTAACTCTGACTCTATCCTAGGACTGAGAAGTGTAGTGTCCGTGTACCTACTGCCCACAGTCCAGTGTTGGACCGCAGAATTGGGTTAGTATGTGCTACATTTTTTGTCGTTGACCAAGATACAAACATAATATCACAGACTGAAGTTTGTAGATAAGAAGAGCAGAGAAGGGGAAATACTGGAGAAGTGACTGAGTCATAACAAAACTGATCACTTGATAAAGTGGCTGCAAGCAAGTAATTTGTTTTAAAAATGATCGTTTAAAATTAGATATGTATTAAAAAAGAATATAGCCCATCATTGGGACTTCTACCATTTCAGTAGAACCTTGGAATATGATGTGGTCCAGAAGGGTGTCCTGGTTTTGTCAGTTCTTGGATGTGTAAGCAACTGACTTCAGACTGTTTTGTTTTATTGAGACTGCTTGACTTCTGTTGGGTAGTGTGTCCTGTTGCCATACATGAAAGTTCAAGAAGAAAGTTTATAAATTGCAAAGTTAGAGAAACTCCATGAAAATGACTAGTAGCTTGGGAAATGTATTTGACAATGAAAGATCATATGGTTTAAAGAAAGCTATTAGATTGACTTGACCTGAGTTGATAAGTAGTGATTTGTTCCCAATTGATACATATTTACCAAGGAATATAACTGTGATAACAGAGGTTTCTTCACTTGCATCAACGAAAGTGTAACAACAGCCAATACCCAGACATCAGAACTAGACAAATTAAGGTTATAGTGTTTTGGCACTGAGAGAAATTAAGCATTGATGCAACTTTATGGAGAGTTACTTTCTGAGAATTTTGGGGTTTTGTTTTTCCCAAAGCATATGATCTATTTGGAACAAGAGTTGATTCAGAAATATCTTATATGTTGTATTATAGGTAAAATCAAAGGATTGTTATGGTCTTACAAGCTCTGCAATACACAGTTGTGGATGTTTAGTGTAATTATGTCACTGAAGAAAATTTGTTAAGGCTTATGGTATGTGGGAATAGGTACACTGTATTAAGTTCCTTGCTTTTTTAGAATGGTTTTGTTTGGCTTAAGTTGGGATAGAACATAGGAAACAAAGTCTAACCCTGTAGAATTGAAAAGTGTAGAAATGCAGTAGCTGCATGAGAATACTTACGTGCCAGCTGCTGAACATAAAACATTCTTCACTGAAGTATAAAATCTGACAGGGAAGTGTAGCTGCTGACAAAGAACATTTTATCTGTGTGACAGAGAAAAAATTATCTATATGGAAAAGAAAAAATTACCCATCAGCTACCTTTGGTATATAAGCTTTCAGTTTTGATGAATTCTGGCTAAAATGACCATCGTTCTATTTTTTACAGAGTTTTCCTTCTCTCCCTCACATATGCTTTCCATTAGGTATGCAATTCTTCTAAAACTTCCATGTACTATTTTTTACAGCTGCTAATTAATATCAACATAGTCAAATTTCCAAGAAATTGTACAGCCCCATTTCTTAATTCAAATTCAGTATTTTATACAGAAATAACCAGTAAGAACTGCACAGGAAATTCAAGGGGAATAGCTAACACTGTACTATACACTCTTAATATATCAGCTACTTCTAGGGAGAAATAGGAGCAAGTGGCTCATTTTAAAACCTATTTTCAAAATTTGTTCCTAAAATAATATTGCTGCAGCCAGCTACCACAGTTCTATAGAAGAAATGCAGTTAGGGTGCAAATTTTTCCAGAGTATTTCTTTTATTGCTGTCTTGTTTCAGTTACGGAGTAGTAGATGTGGCTGTTCAATTGTGTTCTTATAGTCCAAGTTTAATTTCTGTGTGTCTTTTCAAAACTACTTCCTGATGAAGACAAGGAGTAATAATGTAGGAAATGTTTCATGATGCATCCTTGTCATACCTTTTCCAAACTGACTGGAAGCAAGAAACTATAAGAGTTGAGAAAACATAAATTTTCAGTGTAGGTTTTATGGCAGTAAGAGCAAAGAAACATGGTGTTTATAAACAATTTTTGAAGTTGTGAAGGAGGGGGACTTAATAACCAGATAGGAAGGGTAGAAGAAATGCCTAGGGATGTTGGGAACAGAGGAGATCATAGACCTGCCCAGCAGTGAAGTATCTGTCAAATAATGGGAGGGATGTAAGCAGATCTATAGCACTGAGCAGGTGACTAAGAAGGGTGCCTTGAGTACAAGTGAGAAGAGAAGGAGGATCCTGAGAGGACTGACTCAAGGAATTGAAGCCAGGAATGGGTTTGCATCCAAGAGTTTATGGGTATGGCAGAAGTCAGTTAAAACTTGATAGAAGAGAAGAAAGGGGAGAAAAAGATTAAGAGAAACTGAGAAGACAATGACAGCAGGGAGTTAGTGATGCTAGGAGAGTGCTGTTACAAGAGGGAAAGATGGAGGGGTCAAATATATAAAGAAGGAGAAAATGGAGAATAAGAAAGCATAAGTACAAGAAGACAATCTGTTCTGCTAGGCTACAGTATTTCGGTCATGCAAGCAAACTTTTTTTTTTTCGTGTTTCATAGTATTTCTGAGGAGACTTGAGTAGGGAAGGAGGTACATAAATTTGTTTATTTAGAAGTATGAATATATTGTGGTTTGGTCCTGTTGGTCCAACTGTTGGGCCATGTAGATGCACAGGAAGATGTAGTCTGTACTAGCAAACTTCTAGCCTAAGAGAAATAACATACTAACATAACAGATTTTGGGGAAGTAGAGGAGGGAAGTCAAAACAAAACTGACAAGGGAGAGATGTTCTAAGGCTCAGCAGGATATCTGGATTCAGAGTTAAACAGGCAAGACAATTTGGCACCTGCAGTTCTTCTGCACCTGTCTCACTGGATGGCAGGTCTTCTGGCAAGCAGCTTTTTTCATTGGTGGCAAGAGCATTTGACAGGGAATAAACATATTTGTTCCAGTTTTGTGAACTCACCATAAGGTGTATGCTCCCCTAGAGTGAATGTGCCTCTCATCCCATCCTTGTTATTGCCCTGGCTAGAATCATTTGAAGGATGAATGCTTTCAATGTACAGATAAATATTTTTTTGTTGTTGTTTTAGGTTTTAAGCCTTCTGTAGGAAGTGTTTTTCAAAACGTTTTTCAATACGTTTTCCTCTTTTTATTACTTGGTCTTACTCACAAAGAACTAGTTTTAAGGATATCCCAAATGATTTATAGGGAGAGAAGTACAGAAGGATCATAGATTGGAATGTGAAGTCAGTTGTTTGTGGGTGTGTTTTTGTTTTGTTTTTTAAATCCTTCAAATACAGGCATTAGCAGTGTGAATCTTTTTATGGGTCAGAAGAGGTCTGGGGTGAGAAACAAGCTCCTGCATTTGTGACTTTTTTCTGTAGCATTTACAGCCTCAGCAGCAACTTGAAAGCTTCTCTAGTGATTTCCAAGACTGTGAGATGTAATTCCAAGAATGTAAGATGGGAACTTCTTAATGTATTTCATTTATAGTTTGTAATGCTTTACATCTCTTAAAATAGGGAATTGTGCTTAGCATTCAAAATTTCCAGAAAGAAGTGGGTTATCATATACCTTATTTGCTACTTAAGTCTCTGTCTCCAGGCAGTCTCCCCAGTGCAGTTAAATTCTGTGTGCTGTATCTGAAGTCATGGAGATCTGACTGAGATTTTTTTTTTTTTTTTTTTTTTGAGGAGGGGAAAAAAAAAAAAAAAAGAGGGAGGAAAGCTAGGTGTCACTCTTTTACCAACCTTTGTAGTTAGTAAACAGAAACAGGCTGAAGGCATTCAGAAGAATTTCATGTGGATAGTGTCTGGTTTTGTTGTGGCAGTGGTAGCTTTGTCTTTAGACAAAAAAACATGGTTTTTAGTGAGCTGTCAAGCAGTGAATGATTTCTATACACTTGTTGGGATGAGATCAGTAAATTATCTGAAAATGGTCTTACAAGTAAAATCATTTCAGCTGGACTAGAGGTCCTTCTCTCATTCTTTGTGTCCTGTGAAGTTATAGTGTTTCCAGATCCATTATCTGTGCGTTATATGGAGGTTTATTTCCTTTCAACAGCAAAGTTGTTTTTATTTATTTCAGTAAGTACTTGCTTTAGATGGTATCTGGAGGGGATAGGGAGGAAAAAAGCTGCTTTTTGAAATAAATATTATATCCTGACCATTGCTAGCCTTCATTATCCACTTTTTATAAACTGGGGTTTGCTGGCTTTTTGTCAGCTTCATTGCAAAGCTTTGTTAATACACCGCCATGAAAATGAAAGTTTCATACACATTGACATAATTAATGAAGAGGCAGGCAGCATGCTCTACCAATTAACACCACAGGGAAAAGGAAAATTGGCTTCCTTTTTGCGAGTTGTGCCAAAGTTAAGAACTGTAACACACAGCAAATAAATAGAGATCCTTTTAATGAGCTGCAAGATCGAGCTGAATAACTCTGAAAGGATGTTGTGTAAACATTGCCAACTATTTAGAGTGTTAGGAGTAATTGATGAGCTTAGTTGAAAGTTGTTGTTGGGGGGGGGGGGGGGGCAAGGGAGCCTGTCAAAGAATGGAAATAGTGCTTGTTAATAAATAAATTTTATTTTCAGTGCAGCTATTAGGCATGTTAAAGAATATAACAAGCACTTTAGAACAAATATGAAAAAAAGAAACAGTTTACTGCTTCCTACTCCATCAACAAGTTTGTCAGAATTCATTTTTTCAACTGAGTATTTCAGTACTTGGTATTTACTCATAATGAAAACTTGACTAATTGTTCTCTGATGCTGGTTCTCAATAGCCCAACTATCTGGCAACATAAGACCTCAACCTTGATTTTTTCCAACTGCCTCGGAAGCCCAAATATTAACAGTAAAAGGGAAGTAAACAGGTGAAGTTTCTCTGTGATTTATGTGAAGCATTCTGTTTATCTTGAGGCATATGTGCAGAAAATCAGAGCAGTTCAGGTTAAAACTCTTTTCAAGAAATATTTTAATTAAACAGAATTGTCCTAAAAACCTTAGTAAAATTGAGTTTTCAAAACATACAAAAATCCAAACCTGTAGTGGCTGTTTATTGGGAAAAAAATTAACGGGCATTGCAAGTTAGAAGGCCTGATTCAGAGCCTGCATCTTTTAGTTAATAATGGGACAGAATGTATATGTAATAACAGAAATGTAATTTTGACTGTTCGATGGCACCAGCTAGCTTAATCTCTTTTAAGCAAATAAAACATCTCCTTCAGTTTCTGTCCATTCTAAATAATCTGAATTTTGACAGTAATCAGTTTGTACAATTGTATTTTAGTCCCAAGTCTTGTGTTAGGTCAGATACAGCTTATCACTTCTTGTTGTACACAAGCAGATCACCAAGATTGGTGACGTATGAGCATCTGCACCTTGGCATCTTAAATCTTAAAATATGTCAAACTTGTAATTAGGGAAGCAAAACATGGGAAAGCTACAAGTAATAATTAGAAGCCGATAAAGATTATGCTAGACTTGCTAAATAATTGACCTTCTAAATGGTTATGTCTACTGTTAGAATAATCTCTACAACAGAGAATTACATGGCCCTTCACTTGGTGTGTTAAAGGTGATACCAGAAGCATCCAGTAACTGTACTACTAAGAATATTAATATACAAACACAACTGGAGACAATTTATTTAGATTGTGGTGAAGCCCTTCTACTATATGTTAAGAAACATGTATTGCTGAATAGTTAGTTAACTTCTATTTGCAAAAGGAAGGTTAAATGACATAAGAAATGTCAGAGTATCGTAAGATTCAAAATTCATGTTGAATTTCCAAAATGTATTTTTTTAGAAAATAAGAATAATAATGAAACAATATTACTCTACCCCATAAAGATTCCTCACTAAATCTTGAGTCTTCAGCTGCTGGAAGACTGAATATCTACTACCTAATCACTTGTCTAGTGAGGAGGATGCATTTCTGAAATTTTTTTCGTCTTTCAGTAATATTTATTTACATTTCATTTCCTCATTAATTAGCCTTATTTCAAACTTATCAACATTTTAACTTTTAAAAAAAAATTTTGCATCCTTTTACAACATCAGCTCTGCATCTCTTAGTTTGCTTTTGTCTTTAGCCTTTCACATGCCTACCTCTGGTCATTCTCATGTATTCTCCTTACATATCTTTATGTTGTCTGATGTTTTTCGAACCTAGATTTTATCTTAACCTCCCATGAATTAGTAAAATGTCTTCTCCTTCTCTGCCCTCTAAATTTAGTTAATTTATTTTTCTCCCCTTTAACAATTGTCCTGCTTACGTCCTTCAAAACATTTAATGGACTCTGTCCTGTCCTTAATGATGGGCCAAGTCTCTGTTGTGGTGGTGCTCAAGACTTCCTGGCTGTTCTCAGTTAATCTGATGGCTGTCATCCTTTCTTCCCAGCCAGCTGGCCGTAACGCTGTCTCCACTCTGACTGTTGCTACCACTAGCATATCAGTGCCTCTTTTTTCCCAAGTGTCTGAATATTCTGATTCCTCTCTTTTGACATCATGTACTCTCTGCCTTTCTGCCACTCTTTCCATGGCCCTGCTGCCTTCTTCTGCAGCCCAGTAGAATAGCCTCCAGCAGATCTATAAACCACAATGACAACCACTGAGTTCCAGCAGGGGAGATGAGCATGGATGTAGTAGGAGAGAGATAGAAAGGACAAAAGCCTTCATAAGGATTTATAAGAGGAAATTACTTTATTGGCTTAGTTTTGTGAGGATTCTGGGTATAATTGTATCTTCTATAATTGACGACTTCTTCAGAAAACCATTTTCTCTCTTTAATGCTTCATTTTTCCATATTTGTAGAGAGACAGAATGTTACTGAAGTAAGTTAATTAATTTGTTTGTCTTCAGGTTGTATGAAGTTCCTCTGTTGAAACTGGCCAAGGATAAAATATAATTAATAACTCATTAACTATTGTCACTAAAGCTTAAAGTACAACAAGCATGTTAAAGACTGATGATCATCATTTCTGTGATAGAAAACCAGAATGATGAGGAGATCTTTAATGCTGAAATCCTTCATGCATACACATCTTGTATAGCAAGTGTATTTCTGGCCACCCATATGTCCAATAGGTAGAAACAGAGAAGTGACAAGAAGTACGAAACAGCTTCTATTGGATGAAAGCTTAAATAGATTAGGATTCTTGAGCTTGGAATAATGACAGCTAAGTGCAAAGAGAGGCCTGTAAATTCAGCAATGCTTCAAAGAGGAGGGAGTGTTTTTGCAGTACAAGAATTAGTACTCAGTGATACTGTCGCTCAGCAAGTTCAATATTAGCAAAACAAAGTACTTTTTTCCCATGGACCATGTGGAATTTACAATTTTTGGGGGCTCAAACAGGATGGATCAGGTAGTTGCTGGTATGTACAGTGATCTGTATACAAGTTCTAGCTCAGGAGGCTCAGAAGCCACTGACTGCAGGTTTATATTTTGAGGACAAGTGCTGTGCTCCATATACCATTTCTTACATTCATTCCCTAACTGTTTGCTACTAGGATTCTGGAGCAGATGAGCCTTTTCTCTTAGACAGTATGGCAATTCTTATGTATTAAAAATATATATGATCTAGATGATGTTGTTACAAAACTGTCATAATCAATAAGGGCTAACTAAACAATTGTAAAGTTCAAAATCCAATGAAAGAACGTATTTGTGTTTTGCATTTGTATGCCATGAATTAAGTTTCTACAAATAAATATGAGGTACTTAAGAGTGGACAGGTTAGAGCTTATTAATTACCTAGCTTTGAACAGTATATATGCCAGCTCTTATCACTAATAAATCCGTCAGCTTTGAGGGTTTTCCTGTTCATTTCTACTGAACTGTTAGTGTATGTGACAGGTCATGGTTCTGTCAGAACGAATTGTCCCCCTTGAAAAGCTGGCAGCACAGGGAAGTGACAACTTAATGGAAGCTAAAGCACTCTAATGGCAGTGCCTGGTGAAAGCCAGGGAAAGTCATCCACAGCATTTGCCCTGGCTCTTGAAAATGTCTCTTTGCATTTCTGGTTGCGTGCAAGATATTGGAGCTTTACTGGAGTCACATTTACAGGTATTATTAAATGAAATACGATTCAGTAAAATGCTTATTTGTTGATAGACTTTATTCCACTGAGGTCAGCCCCTATAATGTTGTGATCATATTGCAGGTTCTCTGACGTACTGCAGTATTACTCATTTTAAGATCCTTCATTGTAGGTGTCGCATAAACCCATTTCAAATTCATGAAATGAATAGAAGTGTAAACATTTTACCCTACTGTTCACACGAGTGCATAAATATTTTTATTTAGATATGAATGGAGTATGTGTTTAATCAAATGGATGAAAACATAATGCACTTAAGTATACTTGATTATATGTGAACAATATATAGATTATTTCTAGTGTCTTTTATTAGTACTATGAATTAAAAGTTGTGTTGAGCCGATGGATAAAATTATCGTACCAAGATTATTTTGTTGTTTTAATCTATTTTCAGATGACAATGGTGTATGCTAACATATTTATAAATAAATAGAAAGCCAGTCATTTTCATACATTACATTTTTGAACTGTTATAAATACCCAGTAAGTAGACTTAAATATTTTAATTTTAATTATATTTTAATATTTTAATAACTTTTTAATAATAAAACCTGAATATTCCACTTAGATTATTGCCTTATTGCAAGGGTTACATGCAAATAATTGCCTTGTTTCTGGGGGTTTTTGGTGTGATGGTGGCTTTGGGGAAAAAACAGAATAGTGATGCCTTTCAGTAGAATAGTATTTCTCCATCTTATAATAAAACGTATGTATGTTTTTACAGGTTGTAATTAACACGGTAGATCTTTTTTTTTTAAAAAAGTGATGCCTACTAATATCATTACTAAGAGTTAGTAAACTTAATCAGTGCTATACCATTTACCCAAGTTTATAGAAAAACAACAGAAGAGAACAGACCAATGAGGACCTAAAACTGAGAATCTCAAATGTCTGTTTTAAATGAAAAACAACCAACCAGCGAAAACCAAACCAAAACAAGCAAAATCTTTTCTGTATGGTTATTTTCATGGTGATTTCCTTTACAGTTGGGACTTTAACATTATTTAGGATGTAACAATTATTTTCATGAAGAAATAGTAAATGATATAAACAGACACTCTTTCTGTAATGTTGTTCTTAACATCAATCTGTTTCATTTCCTCCTTCTCCTCTTTTCAGCCATCTTAGGAGACATACAGCAGCCTTACAAAGCTCTGCATTTCATGTTGAATGATAGGATATCTGGGGTTTTTGCATGCTCTTAACTACTTAATGATATTAATGCAATAAAAATGAAGTTCTAGAACTTTTTTAAATTGCTTACATATGATTTCTGAAGTATAGCTTCAGCAGCTCTGTGGGTACAGAAGATAGCTGAGTTATCATTCCATCATTTGTAAACACCAGAATCCAAAGGTGTAGTTGCTGATAAAGGCCCTTCTTGTAGCGTTATTGTGGATAATGATATTAAATTACTTGTTTGTATCTTAGATAAGTTTATGCTTCACAATGCAATTGGAGCTATGCTCTAAAGAGTCCAGTGCTACAATTTGTGGCTCTGAAGTGGGGAAAAATACATAGGTATTGTCATGTAATATTTTGCATCTTAGTTCATACAGAAACATTTACAAATTGTGACGTATTTAGAGGACATGCTTGTTTGATTCACAGTTATCAGTGGGACTGTAGGATCTAGGATCCATTGATGCAACTAACCAACTCTAAAGGCAAGGAGAGACAAATGTGGCATTGAAAGGATTTCAGAATTGGAAAAGGTCAGTAAAGCAAGGAGAACACAGCAGAACATAAATGAGGGAAAAAAAAAAAGGGAGATTATAGAAGTCCACAATATAGATACTGAGAATGGAAATCAAGAAAGATAGATGCCTTATAACCTACCACAAGTAGATCCTGCTGTCACAGAATGCCTTGAACTGCATCAAGTGCCTATAAATCAAATATATTCTCTTCAGAGATGTTATAATTCCCTATAAAAGGCTAGATTCTTAAAACATTCATCCTTTTAAAAGAATTACTGTCTTTTTATAAGGTGACATACCCTATCTTCTTTGCCTTCTTGAAATTAATGCTTCATCTCAGATGAATAAACAAAAGATTTATTTTTTAATAATTTTTCTGATGTTCTTTTTATCTTGAGTGGTGATCCAAAATGTCTGTGTTACATTTTTCTTTCATTAGGAGATAAATTGAAAATAGAGACATTTGCTTCGAGTCTCTCATGTTTATTAACAAAAAGGGTGCAAAGTCATATTTTGATGAAAACGTGATCAAAAATTATCAAAGGATAATTTCTGTGTTCACAGATAGTAGCTCCTTATAGGCAACCCTCTAGCCCACAACCCTCTCTTTACCTTTCCCAGGGATAAAACTTCTAAAATGGATTTTTCTTTTTGGCATTTCATTGTCTCCTCCTCTTGCAGGTTCTCTGTGATTTTTGCCTTCCCCCCGCCTCCCTGCCCCAGTACCAAACTGTGACAAAACACTTCTAGCAGAACCCTTTTGCTTACCTTTATTTTTGCTGGTGACAAATGCCTGTGTTAGGGTTCAGAGCACTCTTACTTTGGGTCTATTTCCAATAAGGAGTTCTGGTATTTTTAAGGATTTTCTTGAATGAAGGGTGAAGCTATGGCTTATAGTAACTGCCAACCAGATAGTTTATAGTAACTGATATTAATGTATTTTTGCTATTAAGTGGTTTTCAAAATGGCTTATTCTCACTTATAGATTCTCATGGAGTAAGTCCCACTAAGTATACTTCAAGTAGAGAAGCTGCACTTCTCTGTATATTCAGTGATTGTGGTTTTTATGTGATATAATACATTACTTTTCAGTTTCTTAACAGAGATGTTCTTGATTAGAAATTGTTTCCTTTACACACAGAATCAATAAGAGCTCACACAATCTCTGCTTCACTTAAATTGGAATTTTCAAGCCTGTTGTACTTCGTAGGGCAGCACTCTGTCGCCAGTTCATGCATATTTAATCTTTAATGGTGACCACAGGATCTACATAATGCACAGCTTTTGATAGTTCTGTGTTTATTGTTTTCAAACATTAAGGAACATTGTCAAGGTTGATGGTCCAAAGTTAAAACAGCCTTTTAGAAAAAAATCAAATAGAAGTCTTTTACACTGTCATTAAAAAAATTCTTCAATTTAACTAAATAATGGTCAACTCGAACAGGACAGCATTACATTGCCAGCTCTTCAGGTGGTGGTATGGCATCACCAACTCCGCTGCCTCTTCCCCCACAAATGGAAGGGTTACTTTTGGGTTCCAGTTGTAAGAGTGCATATGCACAAGTGGCCTTTTGTCTCACCTGACCTGTGTTATTGGGAGAAAGCCAGGTATTAGGAGAGAGACTTGTCTATTTGAAGCACGTTGGTTTACACAGAGCATGACTGTCATGCTCCAGGTCCCAAAACAGAGCTGGTGACAGAGGAGGACAATAGGAGCTCACCTACTAGCAGTTGCAATGAGTTTATTGCACTTATACTGATGGGAGGCCACTTACACTGGTAGTTGGTCTACTAAAGTAGTACCATCTAGTTTTATACACACTGATTTTTTTCAAGAGATGTTAGAGATTGGAGTAATTTCATAACAGAGGAGACGTTCTGACAGCTTCTTTTGCTTTGCAATATCAGGTTCTCAATACTGTGTGAGATATTATCATCATTGATAAATTATTCAGCACAAATTTTTCGTAAGGTAAGAATTTCATCTTCAAGTATGATGGATGTCTCCCATCTTACACCGGGTACACCTAGCTCCTTTAAGAGCCAGAGGTTCAAAAGCTGTGTTTTGCCACTTTTATTTTGCGGTTGCTTGAAATACTCAGTTTCCTCCTCCTTTTAAGTACTTCTTTTGACTGAATTTGTAGTATTAGAGAAAATATAGATTGAATATAACTTTCTTTTCCCCTAAACTTAACCAGAGTTAATTGCGGATTTACAGAATTACGTATATACATATATATATTTCTTTGTATATGTGCATATGTATATTTTTTTTTCCTTCTTAAGTTAATGGACAATTCACTGTATTGATAAGCTTTATGTCATCAGCTGAAGATTAATTCTTGCATTTTAGTGATATTTTAATTTCTTTTAACTGACTAAAGGCAGCAAATCATCATCTTCACTATTTCCTCTTACAGAAAGCCACTGATTGATGTAAGGGGTTTTTTTATACATACATATATACATACATACATATGTGTGTATGTATACACACACAATGCAAATTACTCTCCAAATCCATGTTCAAATTAATTGTTAATTTGACATATTTTTTAATTGACAAAATTTATATTCTGTGAAACAGTGCCAAGTTCAAAGGCACACAAAAATTGGAGTATTTGTCTGCATGCTGTGATTCAAGTGAGAACAGAATTTTTCTGTTCATGCCTACAGCTGTTTCCCTCATACCTGTGTTGTCCTACCTTTAAGAAGCAGCTTGCTTTCAATGTATGCAGTATAAATACTGTGCCTCGTGCACGGAGTATATTGGCACGTGTAGAAGAGACTTCTTTTAATTTGGGCGAAGCGTGTAGTATATCATACATGTTTGCTAAGTTGTAAGAATTTTAGATCACTTTCTTCAGGAAAAATCTGGACTCTGGAGAGGTATCAAAGTTTGTTGGAACTGGGACAAAAGTGAAGCGAGCACGATAATTATTTAGTTCATCTCTGGGCTACTTTTTTAGGTGTTGTGAAGGAAAAAAGCAAGAGGAACTGTAGTTGCAGTCAGAGGTCAGTGTAAAGAAGTCAAGGTAAATCAAAATTGTTCTACACTGTAACTAACTTGCTGTTCTCCCTTTGCCTTGTTCTTTTTTTTTCTCCCCTAGTTTTTGGTTGCCCTACCACTAACCTTTCCATAACTTCTTCACTTATTTCTAGTGTTGTTAATCGAGGGTAACCAAATGTAGTTTAGCATGTATAAATACCAGGTATAAATGCTCCAACTGGAAAAGTCTAATGGAAGTTTACAGTGTTGTACAGCTTCTTCCTTGCCTCCAAAATTCTGAAAGGCAGATAAAACATTAGAAATCTCTTGGTGAGGTTTGTGTAGGGTCTGTAACAATTGCAAAGGTGATGTGATATCAACCTAACTTGCACGTGTAATCAGGAGACTGTTTGGACAGGAACCTACCAGTGTCAATAATATGCCTCATTCTGTTTACATGAAACAAATTTGGAATTTACACAGAAAACTAATGGAGTCTCTGGTGTCTTGCAGATTTCCTTGGCTTTATCTCCTATGTATAATTAATGTAACCAAGTGAGTGAATGAGCACTTTTCTGTAGGAGTCAATAGGCAAGTATGTTTGGAAAATGAATGAACTGCTGAGATTAATTGCAAGGCTACCCGCCTGAATATCCTGTTGAGAGACTGAGAAGGAAATGCCAACCCTTTTATATCCAAAGGATTTCTTTATTAAGAGTTGTTCATAATCTAAATAACATTAGATATCAGATTGGAGTGAAGATAATGCTTTATTGTGACTGTACTAGTCTTAACAATTGAAAACTATTAATTACTGTAAGAGAACAATTCATATGAATATTGATCTTAATGTACTCAGCTAGCTTGTTAGTATTCTGCATAATGATGCCTAATTCCAATAATAATTAGAAAAATGCATTTTCTAAAATGTAGTAGTCAGCAGAAAGATTTAAATGAAAGTTTTGTGTGAACTATTTTTTTGGACAAAAACCAAAAAATCAGATAGGGACATGATACAGTTAAGGACTTTTGGGTTTGCTTTCCATTTTTCTATTCATTTTAGAGATCATATATCTTTTGAGTCTAGATTTTTTTTTTTGTTGTTTATTTTAGCAAAGTGCCTCATGCAGTATTTTGCAAGTATTTTAAAATAGATGTCCTGAAGGGAAAAAAATAATATGTGATGGTTTGGGGTTTTTTGTGGATAAGTTTTAGGAATATTTTGAATCTATTTGTTAATTCTGTCTTCAGACCTCTGTTGTTGTTTTTACTGCTACTAATGACATATATATCTGACAATATTGATCTAAAATAAGAAGCCAGTCTTATGAATGGTAGATAGGAACAAGGAAGTGCAAGAAGGAAAATCCCGAGTACTCAAAGGAAAGAACTTGTCAGCACGTACTGTCTTCAAGTTCAGATGGAGGTTTTTTTTCTTTATGATTTCTCATGAAATCAATGGGAAATGCATAATTTTTTAGATGTGTCTGAGATTGCACAGCAAATGGTCACCAATAAGATTCTCAGCTGCCATACAATCTGGCATAGCTCCTTTCTGCTCCACAGCTCCCAGTTGCATTCAGTCCATTGTCAGTGTGATGCCACTTTTTGGCTCCTTGCCCATCTGTTTTAGTAATTACTGTCATATAAACTGATATTTCTAAACTAGAAACCATGTTGTTGTGAGATAAACCCACTGGAGTTACCTTTTGTGATGTGTTGAAGCAGTTTATTGACTTGTTACTTTAAAATATAAATGTTCTATTGACATTTCCTGCAATATATAGGGGATTATAATGACATACAGTAAATTTTTTTAAATGCTTACTTTTTGTCATTGTAGTGGTACTTGCAGAGTTTTAGTTCTTTTTTTAAGATCACAAAAGAAAACAGTGTCCTTGAATAAAGTATTTGTAGTAATAAGTTATATCAGACATAATTTCTTAAGTGTAAAATATACAAAGAAGTGGTTTGCCGTATCCAAATTATCCATTAGCACAACAGGACTATCCGAAATTACATCATTACCTATGTCAGCTAAAGTACAAAGATTTCAGGAGGATGCAGAGCAGCTGTATTCTTACAGAAATTGAATAGAATCAAAGGTGAGTTAAAAGAAATGTGGTGTCCAGGATCAGACAACATCCGATCATCAACTTAACCCATTAACAAACCCAGAGGCAACAGCAAAGAAGCCAACACAAATGTCAGTGGAATGTGCCAAAGAGCCAGATGCCATTGCTGGAAAATAACCACAGCTTGGCATCTGTGCCTTCTGCCTGTCAGCCAAAGAGGAAGAAAAGCTGGGCAAGCATCATTATTTTAGGGTGTGTATAGAACATGTTTCTCCTCTCTTCCCCTTACCTCTCATCATAGGAGTGTTCTTGGCTAACCTGCATCAGGCATATTAGAAACACGTTTAGAAAGGACACAGGCATTTCTGTACACATATGTGTACGTATAAAAATGTCTGTCTGGTTACATTTTTGGCATTTGGGCAGGATGGAACAGAAAAAGCGGGAGAGCAGAGAAGGGGGCAGAAGAACACAGAGCAAAGTAAAACCAGAGCAACACGTAATAGGATTATGAAAATAAATGTTTACCTTTCATACTTCTTACAGTGTTTATTTTAGTATTTTCAATAGTGAATCTTCAATAATTTCTCTAACTCTTCTGAAGTCACATCTCCTCTGTAAATCAAATTCTTGATGTGTTCTCTTTGCAATGACATTCCTCATAGCATTTTCAAAGAAGTAACATTTAGCAAATTTAATTTTTACAATTTAAACTGAACTCTTTTATGTGATTATTCATATCATTCTGTTATACCAGGATACTACATCTATATATACATCCAAATATTTCATTGCTTCTTTTTAAATGGTAGGAAAAAATTCTGTCCATGTTATCAGTAGTGAGACTTTTCTTAGTAGGCCTAACCATTCTAAACTATTAGTAAAAGTGCCTGCAAGTGATGGTGGAGCCACTGGAAACAGTGTACTGTAACTGGTAGCCTTTTATGGTTAGCTAGTAGCTAGCTATATATGTATAAAAGGTGTATTATCATATTCAAGTGGCTGCATGTGTATGGATTGGGTGGGGGGATAAATACTGCGATTTTGGATAATTTTCACCTCTTCTGCTTTCAAGTCTGTATGTTCTGTGGAAACATTTGTGGGAAACAGAGATCTGTGAACAGTCAAAATCCTTTTTTTAAAAGTGAAAATACAACAGTAGTAAATATGAAATAAAAGTGCTAATTAATTCAGGGAAAACACTTTAAAGATATATTGATCAGAAAGAGAGAGACAATTTGAGGTGAACTGTAGACTTAAAATATACTTTCCAAAGCTTAAAAAAGCTCACAGAAGATTGTTTTTATGATTCAGCTGTCAAACATGGTTGCAAAGACCCAATTTAAGGCAGACAATAAAGGTTTTTGATGAACACTTGTTCAATATGCTACCCCATTGACAGAGCAAGCCTTCTTTTTTGTATGATAGTGCTGGATTCTGAAATGAAACACAGTAGGTAGGAGGAAGTTGAAAAGACTGCAGAAGCTATCATCTGTCTCGGAACTAAAGGATTTTTTTCCTTACTTTAAGTTTCAGTATCCTACGTCTTTCATGCATTCCGTACATACTGAAGCTGTTAAAAAGATATCAGTGTCATAGCATGAGGAATTATGAGTAAGAGCAAGTTGTGGTTAGAGCTGGTCTGGACAAAAGAGGATTATCGCTTTCTGAGTTCTTACTTAAAACCTTCAGGTCCATTTTTTTAGGTTCAGTAATCATTGCTGAGGACAAGAACTAGCAAGATGTAATTGTCAATATTGTTTACATTTTAGCAGCAGTGGAGTTTTAAAATTTTAATAAATTGTAAAGATTTTGACAGGATGATAGAATTGGCACTGTGCAATTTAAGGTTTTTCTATCATGAGAGATCCATATGCATAGACCTTTATACTTCTTTCAGAGTTAAATCTTCAGATATCATATCCTAGAAAAGAGTCTTTATCATTGGGATTTGAAATTCCAAGTATGTCATCACGGAAATATTTTAGCTTGCCAGTATTACATTTGAGTCCTTTCTTTCTTTTTTCATTGCTTGTTCTTCTCCTTATTATAGATAGTCTAAATTTTCTTTTCACTTCACCTTTTTACACTTCAGTGCTTCAGACTTCACTATCGAAACCTTGCCACAAAAACTCAATACACGTTTTCCTTATAATTGTTCTTGACGCTTTCATATATTTTTTAATTAAGTTATAATATAGGCAGGTGCAGCGTCTGACTATCAGGAGGAGTAGCTGTAACTGAATTCTTAAAGATTTAAAAGCAGTATACCACAGGGGCTTGAATAATTTGATACGTGTTTGGTAATTTATAAAAGGTAAGTGGCTGGTTATACCAACGCTCAGTAAAAGTTTCAGAGTTTTAATATTATGGAATCACAGAATGACAGAGGTTGGAAGGGACCTCTCGAGATTGTTGACTCCATCCCTCTGCACAAAGCAGAATCAGGTACATCTGCATCTGTAGAAGGTACATAGGGACCAGGTTTTAGTATCTCCAAAAAGAGACTCCACAACCTGTGTGGACACGTTGTTCCAATGTTTGATAGATGCTCCTCCCAGTAAAAAAGGTTTTCTTATCATTAAATGGGTTGTCCTGTTTGTCAGTCTGTGCCCATTGACTCATCTCATTTGCCTGGACAGCACTGAGAAGTGTCTGGCTCTATCTTCTTTCGCTCTCTTCCATCAGGTATTTACGCACATTGGAAAGATCCTCCCGAGCCTTCTGTTTTCATGGCTAAACAGTCTCAGCTGCCTCAGCCTCTCCTATTCAGATGCTCCTTTCCCTTAATCATCTTTCTGGCCTTTTGCTGGACTCGATCCAGCAGGTCCATCTCTCTCTCTCATACTGGGGAGCACAGAACTGGACACAGTACTCCAGGTGTGACCTCACCAATGCTGAGTGAAAGGGGAAGGATCACCTCCCTTGTGATCTGCTCACCGGGCCCTTTCTAACACAACCCAGCATGCTGGAGACCTAGTTTGCTGCAAGGGCACATTGCTGGCTTGTGTTCAGATTGTCCTTCTGGTCCTCCACGTCCTTTTCTATAAAGCTGCTTTCCAGCCCGTTGTTCCCCAGCCTGTGCTTGTGCATGGGGCTATTTCTCCCCAGACGCAGGACTTGGCATCACTTGGTATACTCTTTTCATCATCATTACCAGATTTCATCACTTCACTTGCATTTTTAGTAGCAGTAGTTGTAATTTTTGTATGGCTTTGAATAATAAAGTCTGATTTTCAGGTTTTTCTTCTCCCAACCCCTTGAACTGTATTCTGTGAGTGATAAATCTTGCCAGTATTTTGCTATTTGCAGTTCACAGAAAGAATTATTCAAACATCTTATTACTGTTTCATTAAAACCAGTTGTTTATGCTACATCACAAAAATGGTTTGAATTCTGAATTATCATAGGCATTGGTGTTTTATGGTATTCCTGCTGAACTCCAACTATGTTGTTTAAATGTTCCTTATTCCCTTTTGCTTTTCATTTCTGTCTTATCTGAGAGATTTAATATCCTAAGATTTTTTTTTACTGGCTATTTGGAAATGAACACATAAGTCATATGGCTCAATTGTTTTCACTAATGTAGTCACATTACAGTGGTAGCTATTAAAGGTGAGCTTTTAGAAAATTATTGAGAACCCTTGCCTTGAATTTCAGTGACAGTCTGTTGCCTTATTACTCCTTGAAAACACCAGTACAAAAACTTCAGGTGGTTACATTTTAATTATATGTGTTAATGAGTTGGAGGAAGGATGGACCAAGCAGGGGCAAAGCTTTTGAGTCATTAAAAAAGTTTAAAGTACTTTAAACTAGGGAAAATGTTAGTGATCTTTTTTTGGAATTTGCAGTGCTCTATTTCTGTGGCTGTAGGTTGGAAACAGATTGGATGTCAGACTGATTGTCAGCATTTGTGTTAGTGCTTTTATATGTGGGTGGTTTCTCAAGAATTTTGCATTTATTGTAAAAGCTAGTACGGTAACTTTCCTATAGCTAGCTATGTATTAAAATACATCAGATGTAATTAATGTATAACAAGAATTTGAAAACTTACCTTCTGTTTCAGATAGAAGGGACTCCTATAACATAATTCGCTATGAGAATAATAACATTTGAACCAACAAACCAAAAATACTAAGCTTGGTGTGTGCTGAAAGTATCTGACATGATAAGTTTTAAGTAGCTTCAGACTTTCTCTTTTCCTTCTGTTGCTTCTATCACAATAAAGACTAATTTCTGTGTGCTTGAATAAAAATCTACTGAACCAATACATGTGCATTTTTACACCTATGTCTATAGCAGATGGTGGTGTATTATCTTAGTTGGGTATGTACTTTATCTTATTGATCTACCCTATCACCACACTTTGGAATATTACGCAGAAATCTGAGTTCTGCATCACTATAACATTTTGAGCACATAATTTACCACTTCACAAAAAGTAGAACTGAAATGGCTCTTTTATGTCAGACAATTAAGACCTCTGTTTGAGCAGTTCTGTGAATTCTGGTAGGAGGAACACAGTCCAGTGTTTTCAGTATTATAATCTATGTGGTACAGGTCCCTAGGGATGCATTATTCCCTCCATACTTACTGCCCCATTCTTAGTCATCTGAAACCCTTTTCCTGTGAGCAGAACACCTATTTGTTAAATGCCTAAACATCATACAAAGTCATGCTAAGAGGTGTGTGACACCTGCCAGGAAACACCATTCCCTTCTGCCTTAGTGCCAGAAACTCCTTGATACCACACAGAGAAAGTGATGGGTTACAAGTGTTCTGTATCAACAATATGTAATTGTTCTGATTTGTTCTGTATGTTGAATCAGTCCTGTTACTTGGTTACACAAATCTTGCAGTATAATTTATATTTGTTTACCTACAAATATGTTTTTCAGTTGGTGCAGCTTTGCAGGTAGATGTTTATTTGGTTACAGATTTTTGTTTGTTTTGCTTCATCTATTTAAGTAGAACAAGAAAATCATTGTTAACTATGTAAGTTTATACTACATTAACAAATGTGGCTATAAAGTAAAAGTTGGTTTTGTTAAATTGGTAGACAGATCAGCATGGTAGAAGAAAGACTTGAGCTGGAGCTGTTTATTCTGTGACATTTTGAATGCTTGGTATGTTTAGCTGCTCTGGAGTAAATTAAAAAAGGTTACTATGAGAAATATTTGATAGTTGGCAGAATGAGAGAGCAAAAATTAGGAAAGTTCCAAGCTGAAGAAGTATGAAAAACGTTTGTGACTTGGTTGATGCAGTAATGGCTAACAGCAGCATTTTAGGGTTAATGCTGGAAAAAAAAAAAAAAACCCAACATAAGAAATCCAGAAAGAGAGGCGTTGCCCTGATTAAGGCAAGAAGTAAGCATGATGTAGCCTGTGTTTTAACAGTTAGATCAAAGAACAAATTTTGGTGATGATAGAAAAAAGTCATTATTTAATTTTTTTTTTTTTGAGACCACTTTAAATAGAATTTATAAATTTGTGTGGAAAACAAGGAAATCTGTTCTTGCACATATTTATTTGTATGGTGTAGGTTTATATGTATTTATAAAGGAAGAGTACTAAGAAGATCTTGTGAAAGACAGTGCATGTCTTAATGCATGAAATAACTTCTTTTTACTATTGGCTGTTCTGTAGGCTAATTGTGTTCTACATCATGGTTAATTCAGATAAGCATAAAGGTGTGTAAAGATATTTTTGTCTAAAGGGTACGAAACTTAGCTTTTCTACTAGATTTCTTTGGGTCCTGGTTTTGTTTAGCTTAAGGATTCTGTGAGGATAAGTTTTCCCAGGTATATCCAGTTCTGCATGAATTCAGATTGCTCATCAGTTAATATATAATGAAAAAAATGTACCACACAGTATAAAGCTAAAACAACAAAAATACAGTTGAAATCAAAAGAAATATAGAGACAGAGTAAAATATGAACTAATAAATCCTGCATGAAAGCATCTAAACACTTAATTTTACTTGTGTAAAGCTTTTGTTTTGCCATGAAATACCTAAAATATATAGCACTTTTGTATGTCTAGAATGTAAATAATCTGATGACAGCATCATTCTAAAGTTCATGCATGTTTTTAAAATGATTTAGTGTTCTATAGTTCTCAATTTTATCCAGATGCCTTATTCAGTCACACCAAAAACACATTACTGCACATTTTATTTATCATTGCATAAGGCTTAATTCACTTGCAAGTTACAACTGCACCATTTTCAGTTGAGCTGCATTTTAAACCTGCTTGGAAAAAGATAAAGATTGAGGTGATTTTGTGTTTCAGTCCAAGATTTCTGAGGTTGTGTTTTCTTGAGATAGACTTGACAAAACAGAGTACCAGGCTTCTGGCACAAATCCTGCACACTCCATACAATTAATGATTAATTTTTCCTTTATCAAGTGGAGTACTAATGTTAGCATATCCGCTACTCTGATCTATTGATATCAAGGAAATTTGCTTCTAAATTTTATTCATTGAAACAAAATCTGAAAATAACCCCCAAATTTGTAAGGAATTTGTAATTTCTGTGTAGAGGAGTCAGTTGTTATATTGCTTTGGAAAAGCTTTTTCTCGTTACTGAGTGTGCATGGGATAGAGGAATTGAAGGAATGAAAGGAAGGTTTTCCTTCAAAATTTACATTTGTTGACATGAGGAATTCTTTCAAGAATTCAGTAGGTGGGACACTTAGATGACGTGGCAGAGAGTGGGTGTGTGGGTACCAGGTTGTGAAGAATGCTCCAAGTTCTAATCAGTTTCTGTCACAGAATCTTTCCTTAGAGGTAATTATCCCCAATAAACCTGGTCAAGGTCCTGCTTGCATAATTAAAATATTTTCTTCATAACTGTTTCTTTGAAATAGGATGTATATTTTTCATCATTTCAGAGCTTACGAATAATTATTGTTTTAGTTCTAGAAATTGCAAGGGGCCAGCATTTCAGCAGCAGAAAAAATTATCTTTGAGTGTATTTTCTAGTGTTAAAACCTTGTGGTGCTTTAAGATGAAAGCAAGGGGTAGGATTACGTATTTAAGCATATCACATTTTTGAGATAATTTGTAGCTGGAGATGACTGCCGTTTTTTACTTACGATTTTCTTGCAGAATGATCAAAAGCTGCCATTGACAAACAAATCTATTTCTCTCTAGTGAATCTGAATGCAAGTATCAGTAACACAGCTGTTCCACCAGCTGAAGGTTCTATTATATTGCCACCACTGAATAAACCTGTAGTACTGCATACACTTGAGATACGGGCAGGTGACTATTTGTTGCTTTCAGTTGGGCTAAAGTGGACTCTCCTGTTACTTTAAATCCCTTCAGGTACCTGCCTGAAAAGCAAATGAACAAGGGATATTTTTGTAATTCCTCTATAAAGAGTCACTTAAAACCAAATTTTAGGCAAGTTATAAATGATGGATTTTGCACTCTTTCCAGCTCCTTGTGTCCTTCCAGTTTCACAGTAAATGAGGTAGCTTAAAAAATGTGACTTCTATTATTTTGAGTTGTTATCTCATATCTTTGTTTTCGTTCACATAATCATTACCAAGAGTTAGAAGGCTTAGCTTTTAGTAATAGGATGCATAAATCATTATTTCACAGCTTACTTTTGGAAAGAAACTATAATTTTGGTTTTCGAAATTCACCTTCACAATGAAGGCAGTATAACTTGCTTCACGCAGACAAGCTACCATTTGGAGTATAGTATTTTAGAGATACAGCAGTTTTTTGTAGTGTCTTTTCCAACCTCTTATGTGTTAATATCAAATCAAATCTTAGTCCATGTAACTTGCTGTTGTATTGTTTAACTGAATGTCATTTCATACCCTCCACAAGATTTTTTAAGATTTTAATACTTCCCCAGTAAGAATGTATTAATGAAAGATGACCATTTGGTATTTGGTCTACAAAATCAACTCAGGTTGTGAGCACTGACATGTTATTCAGCTTGAATCTTTTATTATTTTTTTCTTCAGGCTTTTTGTATGTCAAGGGAAAAAAATTGCTGTAGCATGTTATGAAATACTGTGCCACATGCACATAAAAATATATCATATTTGGTATTTCTGTCCTTGAGTTGTAAGTATGAAATTCCTATTGGGAATCTATATATCGTATTAGCAAAACAGTATCCATCCTGTACTATATTATTTTGGTAACACGATAGCTAGATTTGAAATGGAATCCAAAGGTCATAGTTGGCATCATATTGAGAATTACTTAATCACATTTTCTTTCCTGTCACTGACCTCATCTCTCTCCAGCCCTAACTACAACTGTCTACGTCGCAGCAGGTGTGGAAACCCTCTAATATATTTGTGCAATTTCATTCTTTAAACCTACAGTGAAGAAAGTAGTTTTCAGACTGTGTATCAGCTTTTTTGTGGGGGTAAATAACCAAGGATTTGATTATTTGGGATCAGTGAATTCATTATATTAAATTGTATTTGTCATTTTTATTTTCCTGATTGTATCTCGCAATTACTGAAATTTCATCAGCAAATACTAAATTTATAGTAACAACAACAGATAAAGACAACAATAAATTACAGTGTTCACCCCCCACTAAAGCCCATTATTCCCTGCATTGCACTTCCTCGCTGCTAGTAGCAAACTTGTGCTCGTAAACTTGCTTTGAGTAAGTTACATAGCCATGTTCTATTTAACAATAAAGCAACATAAAAATTTTGAGTCAGGTTCAGGACTGTTGAGCATTTGAATCTTTCTTGTGCTGAGAAACAGAAATTCCTAAGTTTAAACTGAACTACTGTTTTTCTCCAAGCATCTGATTTGGTCTTACTGGAGTAAAAGTTAAAATTACGCGGGACATAACACAAGTAAACTTGGGTTTAGTTTGGCAAAGGCTATGCATAAACCAAAATTAACTTATGATAGCAATAGCACACAAAAAATATTGTGTAACTAAATAAGCACTGGCACAGTATACTCAGGATATTTGTGAGTGCTGAAGGGAAAAGAAGCTTCTAGTGATTGGTTTTATTTGTTTCAAAACAAAAGAATGTAAAAATTTTCTGATTAAAATTTATGTGTGTGATATAAGGAATACAGTCAGATTGATGCTTCTGAATGTATTAGAAGTTTTCTGTGGGTTTTTTAAAGGAGAAAATAGCCTTTGATAGAATATAAACTCACAGAAAAACAGTGTAGAGAGTTAAGTTCAGGCAGAGAGGCTAAGAATGACATTGTAGAATACATTTTGGTCGTATCTTGTACTTTAAGGAAGAATGTCTCCTCCAATAAAACTTTAAAAAAAAAAGTTTTTCAGATACCACTGTATACTTCAGATCTGAAGAATAATTTATTTTAGAGAGGTTCCCAGTACTTGTAAGGAAATGTCTTGCTGCCCATATTTCTAATACCTAAGAGCAAGCTTAATTGATAATTTCATGAGCCCTTAATTGGTAATTTCAGGAATGTTTAGAAGAATCTTAAGTTACAGAAGTTTATTCATGAAACAGAATATTCAAAATTCAGTAAAATGCAGTCTCCTGAGTTGTGTGAGATAGTGTTAGTGAATTTATTTTTACTTTGTATTCGTTAAATTTCATAAATGTGATATATTTAGAATAGAATGCATTTGTTATGTTAATCTAAATACATACATATTAGAAATAACATTTATTAGGTCATCCTTCATGACAACATCTTGTTACTTTTTGCCTAATTTAAGCTTTCACTGAGATAAATAAATTTCTGTTTGGTAGTTATTCCCTTCCTCCTTTGCAGGTCAGGCCCCCTCACCCAGACCCCCAGGTTTTTTCCACTGTAATCTGAAGCTTAAAACTTTTCGATCAAAATTTAAATATTATTGCAGGGAATGAGAACTAGTTTGCCTGTAATTGACACCTGGTATTTAATGTTGTTCCCTGCTGTTCCTTTGAGTTCTTTTTCTCCTAGTTGTATTCTCAGTTTGGCATGGCAGCTTTGATCTGAACTTCAGCCATCCATCAGTTGTGGCTTAGAGCATCAAGAATATCATCAAGAGACAGGGAAGCACAAACCTGGGACTATCACTCACCTTTTACAATTATTACCAGTTTTGTAATTATTACGAGTCCAGGCTAACCCTAGAGATGTGTAACAGATTTTGGAAGTAGGTAAAACATTTTGGGAGAGAGGATACCTGAGACAGGAGAGAAAGCCACTCTTTTACTCTGAATATGCTTCCAGCCAACAGAAGCTCATAATCTGAAATTTTCATGTAAACATTGCTAGCAGACTAAGAAAATAGAAGAGAATCATAGATAATTGACAATACTGCATGATGTTTACTTCATGTAATTAATAATAATAATGTATATAGATGTGTGTGTATCTCCCAGGAGAATTTCTTTTAATATATGTAATTGTGTATATGTGTGTGTATATATATACACATACAAACATGAAAATGATTGACAACTGGAAACTGATGGATTTCTAAATACTGTTAAGAGTGCCAGGGCTGTGTAACTTCTGGGAATAAAGGGGAAAATCACTTCAGGTCACCTTTTGGTTCAGTGTCATATTTTAGAAATCAGTATGAGTCTGTCTTGGTGCTGTGCAATAAGGCATCTTCCTTTCCCCAGTCTATCTGACATGGTACCAAATGTATGTTTGAAAAAACATAGTGAGGGTTTTGTTTTTTTTAAAAAAAAACCACAAACAAACTATAAAAGGAATATAGCAACTGATATTCTAGAAACTGGGTATTAAGTTTCTCCTATGTAATCCTTTTGGTTGATTTCCGTGTGAACAGAAATCTTGCACCATAAAGATGAAAGTTCAAGGCTTCTTACTTGGCAGCAAGGACTGTCAACAAGAAAAGCATTCATTATTAATAATGGAAAAAAGTCATATCATTTTTCATCTTACCCAGGGAAGAAAAGGACAAAGAGACATCAACACATTAAACTGTGTTGCTAACCCATTCTGTCCTCCCTAAGCCATAGTAATGAATGTGATATATGCAGGCAGAGACAACGTACACTGCCAAAACATGTATATTTGTCATGCAATACAGCTTTCCTTTTTGGTTATGCTAGTGAGAGGCAATATTTGTTTACACAGGAAACTGAATGTATTTTCCAGCTGTGAATTTTGTGTCAGGGCACCGATTTTTCAATGAATTTCATCTCAGTTCCTGGGTGTTTTCTTCATAATTGCATAGATAATGTGTCATTTTTGCATCTGAGGTTAGTTAGATAATCTAAACTCAGAGTTCCTGTACAGATTGGTTGTTTTAGTCCAGGTTAAGTATCTAGATTTGTGGTTAATGAATACAATCTGAATACCTCACCTCTGTTCTGAACTACAATAAGAATATATAAATACATAGATATTTTTTATGATGAATATGTATACTTAAAACAGTGTCAGGATGCTTCTTGTTTTTTAACTTAGCAGCTTTTGCTTAATTATGTGTAAATTAGCTAAAAAGGTTCCCAAATATAAATTTAGAAGGAAACATTATGCTTCTCAGAAACATTTCTAGGAGATACAATCAAAAGCAACTTCTATATTGCAGACTTCAAAATATACATTCCAGATGTTCTGACATGAAATAAATAAAAATACTTACCGTACTGGAAGGCAACTAAATGTTATGTAGTTAACATGTTCAACAAAAAATAATTGATACTTATGGTACACTACCACTGTTGCTTCTATACAGAATTTCTTAAGGGACATAACCATCAATGTTTTCTAAAAAAGAAGTTAACTGTTCTGAAGCAAAAAGCAAAACATTCTAGTGAAATGAAAACTGAAGTACAAGAATAAAATGTTCAACTAATAGTAAAAAAACCCCAACCAACCATTAAGACTCATTAATATTATTCAGCTTTATAAATTCTGTAGCTAAGGACACATTACTCAGGCAACATTCACTTCCATACACTGGTCTTCATTTTGCCCAATGTTCTAAAGTAGTTTTGTTAAATGCGTGTATTTGGCTGTGCAGGCAAAGACATACACAGAGTGACATTAAGCGGGAGTGTGTATCTGTCCATGCAAAGTTCATGTGGTGTCACTGTAACGATGACTGAGAAGCTGTTCGGAGTGTAGGTGAAGGACATGTCCCCAGTGGTGGCATGGAAGGAATAACAAGAATTATCAAGGCCTGAGTATAGATTCAGGACTGCTGCTTCACTCTATGTGAAGGTATCTGCTGCATTTCTTTTAAGGCCTGAGGCCTGTCGATTCTTAACCTATTTCATATTGGTGCATGCCCGTGACTAAGGGTCTATCAGCCTAATATATCTTTACCTCTGAGGAATGACCTTTGGTCATCCAGTCCCGATGATTTATTGCTTGTTGGGATAAAAACCTCTAGCTACAAGGAAAGCCGATGTCTTTTCTAGCATTATTTTCTTCCGTTTATATTTTATGAATGAGTAGTAGAGCCTTATGTGCGGATGGTTCCTCTGACTCTCAAAACCAAGTGAGTGTCCTGAAATCCACTGAATATTTTGACACAAGCGAGGGATGATAAACATTGGCAAGGGGGCAAGCAAGAGGCGTCAGCGTTTGAAACGCATAGCTGAACAGAGCTGAGCTGGCTGAGATAGCCCAGCTATCTCTTTTTCACACTAATCAAATAGCGAGGGATTTTCAACTTGATTAGATTAGATTAACTTGATAAATTTAAACTTTTTGGAATGAAATATTTGAGTTTACGCAGTTCCCCTATACTTCTTAAGAAACGTGAAATAGTTGTTCAGTTATGTGAGAAAACAGCTAAAGAAATGCGATATTTGTGTTGTGGGTTTTTTTAATTAAAAAAGGAAAAGAAAATTCTTAATAGATTCTAGCAGTCTTTGATAGGTGGCCAGAGAAGGGTGGGACTTTTTTCATTACTTTGGCCCTTTACAACCAGTCTGAATACCTGCTCAAATTTGACTGAGAATACTTGTTAAATAACTCCAAAGTTAATGGTTAAAGCCTCTGGATTTAGCCCCTTCTGAGCATCTCACCCGTCCTGGTACGGATGAGGCCGTGCGCGCAAGTCCTGTGGGAACAGCTGACTGTTCTGCCCCTGGCTCACAGTTTCAAGGTATCTGACAGGACTGTATGCGGCTGTCCCCGGTGAATCCAAGTCCTCTGGCCTGCGAGCTTTTTGTGTAAGGGGTTTTGGGCCAGAGTGGAGCAGGGCACTGGAGCACAGAAGAACCTGTTCTCTCTTTGGTTCCCTCCTGATGACATTGAAGCTTTGTAGAGAACAGAAGTGTTTGATTTTGTTGGAGCAGGGATGAATGCTAGACTAAAGAACAAAAGAGAATGAATGAAGACAAGGAACCAAAGGTTTCTTCTTTTGTGATTCAGTCATTCCCGTGGGACATACTATGTTATTTCGACTCTACATATTCTATGATGACTGAGAGAGGGTCAGGGTGTGTGGGGGGAAGATGTATGTAATAAAATAGTCAGGATGTATGAATTCACATTACACAGAGAAGCTCAGTTCAGGTGTTTCACAGGCTTTCAGCATTTAGTTCACAATCTTAGTAACGGACGGAATGTACTTTGGTCAGTATACTTTATATGGGAATGTGTCAGTTTATAAAATCATTTGTGGTGGGTACATGTGAAAAAGTAAAAACAGTAAAAAATTAAAGTTTCTCCAGTAATTAGGACTAACCCTGTGTGTACAACACCACTTTCTTGGTCAAATTTTTGGTTTTAGCTTGAATGGAATAAATGAGATCTAGGGCAATCTCAGAATTGAGCAAATACTTTGCCTGTAATATTTTTCCATGAAGGTAAATGCTAGGGAGAACCTAGTAACTCAGATCAGTTTTCCATGTAAAGTATTAGCATTTGCAGTTTGTTTATGATTTCAGGGGAGGGGTGTAGGCTTTCTTTATATTAATATCATATGCCATTACAGAGGCCACAGGGTGAGTTTTGGTTTATTGTTTTATCTCTTAGTAATACATCTCATGAATCCCTAACTAGCAATGATTTTTCTTAAGCATTCTTTAAAAGCGTTTCTGTAGAAAACCTGATCCTCATAAACAGGATTAAAATAGCTGATGAATTATGCAGCAAGGCTGTCTTGTTCCTTGACTAAGTCTATTTTATGGCAATTGAATTATTTTGGTAAGATTTAGGTAAATAAGATTGTTAAAGTTTGCTTTATTCAAATGTGTTTCTTTCCATATTATCTGAGTCATAAAATTATGTTGGCTTTTCAGCAATAGTTCTGAAATATTTAAGTAAGAATGATAAGTAAATGAAAGCACACCTTGGCTTTGTGTCAAGACAAATTTTTTGAGGATTGGTGTTAATCAGGTGTAAGTAATTATCCAGTCCTAGTATTGCCAGTTATTTTAGTAATATTTTATCAATGAAACTAATAACATGAGAATTTTTTTTCATGCATTTTAACTCTAGAAGTGTCACCAAATCCTTGAGAAAAATGTTCCTGCTAACTTATCTGCAGCACTGTAGGTGTTTTGTGTTCAGAGAGCCCGGGACTGCATTCACTGAGTGTTCAGACTTCTACTAGTTTCAGTGAGTTTGGCTCACCATAAGTGTAGGGTGGAACAGTGCTACACATTTTTTACTATTTGTTATTTGTAGTCTAGCTGCTGATTTTAGTTAATCCTGACTTTTTTCTGCCATTTTGTTTATCTGTGAAATCTTGAAGTTGCCATGTCTGGAGATTACTAGTGAGTCCTTGGATCTAGTTTTGTTCTCAACTATTCTGTATTCCAGCGGAGACAGTTCAAATATTTGCTATTTTACCTTTTTATCGATATGTAAGACTCTTACACCCCAGCAATATTTCTTATCAGAATTAGGGCATGCAACTTTGCTATCAATAATATCAGCTTCTAATAAAAATTCAAGAGCCAATACTAAAACTGCATCTATTATACACATAATGTAGCTGATACTGTAAGATATGTGCTACATCTTAATAAGGGTTGAGATTGTCTCTGGAGCAGGGAGGTTATTATGTACCAGTGAGGTACAGTCTGTCTCTTTAGAGTTCACTTTCAGGTAACTGGATGTCACTAAACGCTTGTAATTAGATGTAAAACCCTTTGTGTGTAGGTCACTTTGCTTATGTTGACTGAGACCTGATGTTAGCACCTGATGACTGTTTAGTGGCCTGGATGAAATTCACGGCTGGTCTCAATTAGTCTCCTGCAGCAGAGGTATCTTCATCACAATTGGCATCTGTGATGGCAGGCTCAGGAGGGAGGCCAAAGGTTTGAACAGGCGTGCAGAATGATCTAAGGAGTCCTTCTGAGAGGCAGTCCTTACAGGACACAGCTGATGTAAATGCAGGGAGGTATTAGAACTTGCACTACGCTGGGTTTAGTTATAGGAAAGAACAGCTAAGTTAGTACTTGATGTAATACTGCAAATTTAATTTAGTTAAATTTAAATTTTAATTTCTGTAATAATGCATGAGATGTACACAGGATGGTGCTTTTTATTCAATGTATATGCTTTGTGGATATAGTAACATAAAGAAAAAGTGAGTTACTTGTAGAGTCTTGGCATTGTATTGCTTTGAACAACCACTTCAAAAACATGTTAATATCTATGCTTCTCTGTCCCCCATCCCTTCATTTAAATACATTATTTGCTAATTAATAAGGTTATCTGTTTGATGTATTCTTTTCTGCCTTGTTTGAGCAGAAATTGAGCAAGTGTTTTGGAGGAGATCACGAGTCTACTGTATCTGGATTATTATGAAAATGTGTCTATGCTCCGTCAGCACGACTGAGAGGAAGGCACCCATGAGTGGAGCACAGGGGAGTCTGGATGTAGATGTGTGAGATAGAATACTGAGAGTATTCTTAGAGAAAGTTGCTGGGTAATCCATGTGTAAATGTTCAACAGGAGTAGATTTTAATGCCAAATCTTGAATGGTCTGAATCCTGGAGGATGAGAACCTTGAACTTTATGCAGAAAGTAAAAGAAGTAGCGATAATGCCAAAAAGCAACAGAGGGAAAAACTGGAGTGAATTCAGTGTTACCAGTGTGGATTTCATTGAATAAAAGAAGATCAGAGAGGGGAAGGAATTACACGTAGGAGAGGTGAAGGATGGCCACCATAACAAGAGAGAGTTGATTAGAGTTGATGAAAGCAAATAACTTCTACAGAATATTGTAGAAGAATTTGCAGACTGTAGTTATTAGCTGAGGAAAAGGAAGACTCAGCGATGTTGAATGTGACACCTTATCAATTGAAGTAGGAAAAGATAAAAAAAATACCAATTAGAGAGTGAAGAGAGGAGGGAGCTGATGCTGGACTCATGAACAGTCCTGATAGAGGTTACACTAATGAAGTGATTGGTAAGGTAGTACGGAGAGGACAGGATCCCTGAAGGATTCAGGGGAAAAAAAGGTTATAAAAAAGAAACTGCTTCTTTCAAAACCAGTGGATAGAATAAACTGGAAAAAAATAAGAGACACAATATTGACTCTGTATGTAAGATTGAACTTTCTTACACAGTACTTCTGTCCCTAGTTGAAGGTTTAATGCGCAGGCCTATATAGGCAGCTTTGTATCAATTCCATATGCAATGCTGTCTTTATGCCAAAGCATGTAATTCTGCAAGGGTTATATACAGCCAAAATTCTTAAGCTAAAAAAAAAAACCCCAAACCCCACAAAACAACCAACCTTTCTCCTCATGGATTGTGGCATAGGATGAGGTTGGGTCATGGCATCTGACGCCTTTCTGCTGGAATGGTCTTTTGGAGAGTGTATAGCTGGCTACTTTGAAATGCCTTGGTAGCGTGTGACAGTATAAACTGAAGCTCAAAGCTACAAAACCCTCCGTTTTAATTCTCCTGAGCTGCATCTTTATCTCTTTGGGTGAAGATGGGTATTTAATTAGAACCCTTCGGGCTTGGCCATAAGAATTCTAAGATTTTTAGTTGAAAGTCAGACTGAAAGCCACAAGAAAGAATTAAAGATGAAAAGCTAGATTTTGAAGAGTCATTGAGCTAAATTTAAAACTGACTTAGTCCATCTTATGGGGTAGTGTCAAAATGATGAGGAATATTTTGAGGTTTACTGGTAGACGATGATAAATAAAGTCCTCAAGGGAACTGTGGAGGTATTGTTCATTGCACTGGAGGGATCACATACTCACAGGGAGTGGGCAGGCTGTAAACTGTAAGCAAAGGACAGGGGAAGTGGAGATTTAGAGATTCAGCTGCAGTTAATGGAGGATTTGTTGGTTTGATACACGAGCACGTTAATATTTAGCTGTTATACATTAAAATGAGCTGCTGCATTGTGGACTAAGTCTGGTGGATTTAGATTCAGGCAGAATATATGAGAGATATCCAGCTGTAGACAGAATAATAAAAGGAGAAGTGGTTTCATTGTAGAAGGAAACTGCACTGATGTCCAGTTAATTTAATTCCTACAGAGAAAAGATACAACCTTTACATAACAGTATAATTAATCTATCATTTATTCTTCTTCTGAGATTTGACATTCTTTTAATTTTTTGGTTAAGAGATTAATAATCTTTCACAAAAACCTAAAAGTTCAGCAAGATGTGTTTGTGCTGCCCTACATATAATTGCAATACTTATAATTGCATTTGGTGGATTTTTTGTTAACTTTTATTACTACCACATGAAAACAAGGTCTAAGTTCATGTGGTCCTGCTGCTTATTCCATATTCCAAGATAAATTCTTTCCTTGTGATTTTATAACAGCAGCAAAGTGTGAGTGAGATTGGTGGTGCAAATCAAGGAGCAAAAAATTGGGGCAAACATTTGTTGATTAATTAATTTGTGTGAAAATTTTAGTTTAAAATAAGTATATTCCATGTGAACAAAATAGAGATTGTAGTACTGCAAGTGACTATATATGTGTCTATATAAAATAAGAAAACAGAGTTTTATATATAAAACCAGATTTGGGTGAAATATATATAGTATGTCCTTACTATTTAAATGCTCTCTCTTTCTCCTGATACTTAACGAACAGCAGCAGCAGGCTTCATCACTTCAGATAAAATGGTAGACTACTTTTTTTTTTCTGTTGACTTTCTTTTTTTGAGTAGTTTGCAGCCCTCCCATCCCACATACTGAAGCTTTAAGCTACTTAAGAAGTTGTACACAATTTTCTGTGATCAATACTCATTAATTTTGTATATGACTTTTTTTTTTTAAATCCTGAGTTTTTAAATTTAATTCTGAGTTAATTTTCTAAGAGTCATATTGTTCTGTCTTTTCATCTGGAATTTTGGAAAGAATATTATAGGACAACACTACACGTGACACACGATGTCTTCTTGTTAATGTTACAATATTAAGAATAATGTAAATGGTAATTATTATAGCTGGATGCTTCTGTCAAAGCGAAGCAGTGTTGTACCAGTGTGTCAGACTTAAAGATTCTCTGTACTCTGTTTGAGAAAGTTTATTTGGTGTTGTGACAGTAGGGCATGGTGGGTGAGAGCACCCTGTACTTCTGAGAGTGAAATGTTGAAGTGTCTGTACTTACTACCTTTGTGCTAGGTGAGGTAGCAGTGGGATTGACAAAGGGTTTTGCTGCACCAGTTTCTATTTCACCTTCTTGGTGCTGTCTGTCTTTCTCTGCTTCTTGAGTCTGTACTCTGAAGGTAACAGTTAAGATAAAGCTGCTTTTTTTTTTTTTATTTCCCCCACTAACCTTAAACTTTCCTGAACCAGGGCAGCCGCACTCGCTGCTCCCTGCTCTGCAGAGTGCCATCCTTCCTTTGTGCTGGCAATGACGCTTGTGCCATCGGGGGACGGGCGCTTTCTGAAAGCTTTTGCTCCTTCAGTCATCAGCCATGCTGCCTTTCCAGCTCTCCGGCAACTGAGTCATTTGTGCCCATGCTAGCAGAGAAAGTGGATGGCAACGTGTAGACAGAAGAGAGCAAGGATGATGGCGATCCCCAAGGGGTGTTTGGAACCTCATCCCGTGCCTTCACGTGCAGTGCTGTGATTAGGCGTAGGCGTATGTTTTTGAGACACGAGTGTCCCGATCAAATACTTGTTTCTCCCCTTGATTTACCCAGCCAGTTGCGCAGCAGCTGCGGTTCCCCCCCGGCCGGGCAGCTGCCGGGCTGGGCGGAGCGGTGCGGGCAGGCTGCCATCGCCCGCGTCCCCGCTAGATGGAGTGCCCGCTACGGCCGTGCGGGGACGGGCCCGGGGGGGCCAACCCTGCTGTCTGCAGGGAAATACGCGAAATCCGGTGATTTTTGAGGAGATGCGCTGGTGGAAACTCGCACAAAACTGTATGAGGATCAAGTTAGGCTTGTCGTCTTTCCATCGTGCCCCCCCCGCCTCCCCCCCACCCCTTGCTTTCTACAGAATATCCAGATACTCTAGGCCAGAAAATTAAGACCTGTCCAGGAACATCTATCTTCTGTTTGGCAATGTCTCTAACTCTTTAAGGGCCAAACTTCTTTTTTTTCCCCATTTATTTTGTTACCTTCTCCACCCCAAACACATTGGTGGGAGTAAGGGCTTTTGTCGTCTTATGTTGTGAAAAATCTAGATGGTTAATGTTGAATGCTTATGAAATATGTATTAAGTGGTGCTGAAGAGGTTAACTGAACTACAGAGTCCTTGTAGACATTGGGTATGAAATACTGGAGAAGTCAATGGACATAACACAGTGCTTAATAGAAACAGAAAATTAGTGAGTCTTACTTGCCTGAGGTGAGCATGAGCCTCTGTAATGTCTTGATCTTTGTGCAAAGACCTAGTAAAGAGCAGGCTTAACAGAAACCTTAAATTAGAAATAAGGAATTCTGTGATAAGGAGATATCACTGCAAGGATGAGATGGCCCCCATTAACTGAAAACAATAGAGGGGAAAACCTTTTATTTAGTCTTTTCAACAAAACAAATTATTTAAAAAATCAGTGATATTTCCCTAGTTTACTTTTAAAAGCCATGACACACATATATAAGAAAACAGAATACTATGTGAAATAAAGACAAAGATATTAATAATTGCTAATAATTTGTCAAAATATGTTAACGAAGGATTCTATTTTTAAGCTCATAATATGCTGCTTTTCATGATTTGAAGTCCTGGGACCTATTTTTTCATGTGGTGTCAGAAAAGGAGTCTTTAGAGAAAGGACTGCACTACTATTAGCTCCTGTGCCACTTGCCTGTATTATTTTTATACCACATCAACCATTTTATAAAGTTGAGAATACGTTCTTCACATGGATAATCTAATATGCAGTTGTGATTTTTAAATATTTTTTTTTAAAAGCTTGATGTCTGGAGGTGTGCAATCTTTTTATAATCCTGTATGCCTTCTATATGTGTAAACTTAGTGGAAGGTACTACTGAGACAAGTCTGAAGTGTAAAATGGTGTGTGGTCTTGCAGGTGATCTCTTTCAGATCTTTTTTTACTTGATGGAAAAGGTTTGACTGATTAGGCAGTCTCCTGTGATAATTCTAAAGGTTAACTTTTAGGCTGAATGTTTGTAAATGTGAAATTTTAACTTTTGAGGAGTAGAAGCTGACTACCAGATCACAACAAATTGAGTGGATGATTTTAAATGGAAGGTGTTATACTACATAAACAAATGCATTGTAAATGAAAGAGTGTTTTTTGTATCTGTACGTCAGCTGTGTGAGAAATGCTGTTGGTTCTTTTTGCTTTGTTTCAGGGTCTCTTGGATTTCATGTTTTTATTTGCATATTCAAGATTCATCAGCACTTTGCTGTTGTTGTTTTTTAAATGGCAATCTCATTGGATGTGGGGAGAGGGTGCCTATCTGTAGGTTCTCTGCCCATGTTCTGTACCATGACACGGACAATCCAGACAGCTTGGAAAAGGGAGTGTTGCCTCTCGTGGTGGTGTCCTAGGCACTGCACCTCAGATGATCTGTTATCACTGCAGAAGAACTTTTTATTTCTACATTTTTAACTGAACTCCCACAGAGGCTGATTTGTGGTTTGTGTAGATTGGTAGCCTCCTTTTTGTTTTGAAAAAGGTCCGTAGCTGTTGTCAATTGATATCTAATTGATAATACCAGCAACGGAGTGTGGGATAACTGAGTTCCATTACTGACCCACCAGAGCAGCATTGAGGCAACTGGAAGATGTCGTATGCTGTAGGTAAAGCGGGCTTTGCAATTGCACATGTTGATTTTTTTGTAGAATAAGGGAAAAATCAAGTTGTTAACAATTTGCAGATGAGATGTTGATGGGGCATATGCTGTTCTGTGAAATAGTAGTTACAGTGACACTGTCACAGTGCATGAGGATAGAAGGTCAGATTGTGTACAGTCATTCATGTACCTTTGGCAAATTTGTGGTGGTACTTACTGTATATATAGCCAGAACTTGGAATGTGGTTATGATTAATGGCTTGGGTTTGGTAGAAGAGTGTGTATAAACAAGGAAATGGCTTTAAAGAAGAGACATTGATTTTATTTTTATAAAAATAAAACACATTTTGTTACCTTTTTTCTTTTTAGACATAATGACAAGTTATCCTTGGAAGGGATGAAAATTGGTAATGACTTTCCCCTGCATCTCTTGAAGTAGCATATATCAGGCTAAAGAATTCTGTTTCTTTTTTAGGTCTCTTACACTACTGAATTATGTATGTTTATAGATGATCTGGATAGTTAAAATGTTGATGTTTTAATAATATGAATATACGAATGTAAGGAATTCATAGTATTTGTGGGTCGTATTTTTCTTATTGTGAAATGTATGAAAATTAAGGATAAAAGACCAATGAGAAATTTAACAATTAATATGAGCTACATTTACACTACTGAATTCTCTTGAAGTAATTGTTCAACACACAGCTTTTAAGAGTTTAATCTGTTTTATGGATGTCCTTTTAGCTGTAAAATAGTGCTGTAGACAGAAGAAACTTTGCTTGACCATCACCATGTTCCAGAACTTCACTTTGGGAAATTGGATAGACTTATATAGTTCCAAACTGTTTGGCTAGGAAACATGCTGCCTTTGATTTTTGACATAATGTGGAACGAGCTGGTTATTTACCTCCTTATATAATGTATTTGTTTTTCATTAAACATTCTGATAAGGTCTTATTAAAGTACCATGTATTATTTATGGTATTTCATATGAAAATGAGCTGAAGGAAAATTCTATCAGGTTAGAGCATTTGCAGAATAACAGCCTTTCTGTGCTAGGAAGAAAAAAAAAAAAAAAAAGAATGAAGAAAAGCATGACATACTCCTGTCAGAACAGGAGACTGCTTAAGGCAGAGAGAAAGAATGAAAAAAGGAGAAAGACCATAAGAGGGTTCATTTCTCCTCCTTCTCGCTCTCTCTTGCTCTGTGGCATGTGGGGTTTTTTTGTTGGTGTTTTTTTTGGGGGGGGTTGGGGTCTTTTTTTGTGATAAAGTAATCTGTGCTGTTCTGTATCTGGTCTGTTCTAGTAGATCAGTCCATGATAAACTGCAAAAGCATGGATGTTTCCTAAGCCAAAACCAATCCCTATATTGTAAATTTGTGCATGATTATTTTGGTGTTAATTGCTGGGTTCTAAATACATTAGTTTTGTTGTATTGACTGCTTTTGAGAGAGAAAATTATGTAATAACTGATTCTGCTGGAGAATTTTCGTTTTTGCATGAAGAAGACTTAGTGGATCTAAATCAGTCTCTGAAGCTTGTGTGGGTGCAGGTATGTGTGCGCACATGTAGAATGAAAAAGAATATTTTTTTTTTATACAGCGCCTGAGTTGCCGTGACATGTTTTGTATCTGTTTCCAGTTAAGTGGGGACTATTATTTGTTTTTAAGGGTAGATCTTCATATCAAACCAGTTATGCTGTTGATGAAATAGACTTCTTTTGTATGTTGGTTATTTATCTGTTGTTGTTAACGCTAAACTCTTGATCTAAGATGTGTTTTTGTGGGAGTTAGATATCCTATAAAATAGGTAATTCTGAAATCTTCTGCAGAGTCTTTTTAAAAGGAACCCCTTCAAAACCTGAGGTGGTGCTTTGAGGTTTGACCTTTTTTCCTGAAGAATTAATATTTAATTCATTTGTCAAATTCCAATTAAAAATAGTAGTATCTTCTGTTATACTTGAGTTGTATCTAAGAAAAAAAGAGAGATCTGTAATATGGGACCTCAAGGACAAGCTGTAATATAAATTATTTGATTTGCAGGTCACATCCTACTTTATTACATAAAGACTAACTAGATCTGCTAATGAATAATTATTACTCCATAAAATAAAGGGGGAAAAAGAAGAAGCCTGCAAGAGTGGAATACTAATTTGAGGTATCACTCTCAAAGTAAAAAGTAAACATTAAATTCTGAAAATTGCAAATGTAATTTTTCCATGTAACCTGATAGGGCAGTCCTTTATAATAGATTGACTAGCTGTCAAATAAATTTGTAATTTTAGATGAGATGGGTTTTAGACCAATTTTAAGATACAGTCTTTATCCGAGCCTGCTCCCCTCCCCCCAGTAAAGTAGACACAGCGTGCCATAGGATTTTATTTCATTCCTAGTGTTTCTGCTGCAGTGGTTACACAGATATTTCACAGTTTTGCTGTAACGCTTTTATAGGCTTCTCTAGGAAACTAGATGATGAATGAAACATAGATATAAAAAGAATTTGTATTTTTAAAAAGCTCGGTTACTGATAGCACTGTATATTTGCTGGAACCCTCTTAACTAGCCAAGATTCTTTCCCTTCCCCACTTTGTGCTTCATACTTTTGTTCTGAGAAGGGGAAAGCCCTTTTTATGTCAGGTGTGAGTCCTGGGAGGAAAAAAATAGTGTGTGTGTGTGTGTGAGTGTGTATGTGTGCGTGCAGAATCATAACAGGCATTCAGTCCCAGCTGGGCAATGACACTAATTGCCCAGATCTCATGGATGCCTGTGATACAGCGCGCTCACTTTCTCTCCTTCCCTATCCTCTCCAGGGATTTTTAAAATGCAGTATTTGAATTTTGGTGAGTGGTAAAGACCCTGCCCTAGGACCCATTTGACAAATGAGAAGCTGTGCAGCATCAGCACCAGCCGACTGAGCCTCACTGAGTCAATCTCTCTCTCTACTAGTCAGCAGCTACTGTAGTGAGACAAGCTTCAGCTCTCTCTGTCATTGAGGAAGTTCCATTTGCTCATCAATAGGCTGCAGGCTGTGTCTTCTTTTTTTTCTCTCTGTTAAAAATTCGTAGTTTAAATCTACCAAGTTGCCTTAGCTGACAAATGAATGTAGGGATCTAGCGCTGGGGAAAAAAAGGCATTCGAGAAATACTGTTTCTCACTTAAATAATCAAAAGGAAAAAAAAAAAAAACGTAGTGACAAGATAGGGCAAACGTGCTTGCATGCAAGCCCCCTCACTTGTTCTACGTAGACTTCAGAGCAACACCATGCAGCATCCCCTTACGGGTGCAACCTGCGTGGCACTGCCGAATGTGGGCATGTGTCCCCAGCTCTCCTGTGCCTTGACTTTTATGTACTTACAGCAGGTAAGTTTGCTTAACTTTTTCTTTTCCTATAGTGCCTGCTTTGTCAGCATCGTTTGGGGGATTTGTAATCTTGGAAATATTTTTCGTGTGAATAGACTGTATAAATGTCTCCCACTGTGTGGAGTGAATGTTGTGCCTGCACTTAAGAATGGTGAGAGTGAGTAGAAAATATGTTTTAACTGAGCATCAAGCCTTTGCATATTTTTTTTTTTTTTTGCAATGTCTTTGTTGATGCTCTTTATAGATATTTAACACAGTACTTTGACTGCATTTCTTGTGGATACTGTAGCAGAGTTTCAGCCATAAAGGACAGCTCTTTATTCACTTGCAGGCATAAATTATACTTCTAATGTAAATGTGCCCAATGGCAATTTTGTTTAAGCCTTCTTTGAAGCCAGGAATTTTAAGTCTGTGTTGAAACATGCTGCTGATTAAAATCAAGCTGATTTTTAGTTCACTAAAAAAAAAAGGGGAAAAAGATTTTTTTGAAGCTATATCTGTGCAGAATTAATACTTCTATCTCTGAAGTATATTGGAATGGGTTTTTAAAAAATTCTGATATCAGCAAAACAATATCAATTTCTAGTCCATTTTTAAGAATTTTTTTTAATTAATTGCATATAATTCTTGCTTCTAGGGGTTTTTTTAAGTATTTCCACCCCTCCCTCTCCCTAAATTATTTACCATTTGGTACCTTCTCTCTGTTATAACATGAAACAAATAACTAGATAATAACACATTATTTTTAAACTAGTATTTTGGAATCATCATTGTATTCTACTTCTCTATGTTATAACTGAGTCCACCATTATAGGGAGTCATCTAGTAAGTATGTAGAGCCAAGACAGAAATATGTTATCATGCAAAAATGAATAATCCTATTTATTCTGTTACTTTCTGCTGAAACTTCAGGGAGAAAAATTCTTGTGCCTACTGTAACAAATAGGGACATTTCTTCCAGCTTCCACTACAATAGTTTATATTCATATTGACTTCCATGAAACAGTCTCTAACTTTATTTCTGTATTTACAAATGCCTGAAAGATGTTTTACAGTAATTCTGTTTTTACCTAAAGATTAAATAAAATAGATTAAAAGCTTATTTTCCTTTCAGAATATTTGTTTTCTATTACTGCTGAAAGAACAGAACTCAAGTATTTGCAGGATATAAACCCTTCTGTAGCATTTTTTTTTTCCTTCAATAGTGTAGTATAAACCATTTCTGACTTCCGGCATGGGAGTGCATAATAAAAGATTCTTGTATACGCCCTAGATTATACATGTATGTGGGAGGGATTCATGTGTCTGCAATTAAAATTTGCATCAGATAAATATGGTGTATTTACTATTTCAATAAATTGCATGTCATAACTAAAATGTATGTTCTTAGTAGTTCTGTATTCTGGATACGTTTTGGAAATTACATTTATAGATCAGCTTTAATGATCCAGTGTGACTTATGCACTTACTGTTTGTATACAAAATGTACTCCTGTATTTTGTTGGATTTCTTCTTCTGAGTTTGCCAAACAACAATTTTTATGTTAAAGATCCACCTTTTGAAAGGAAAAATGTGAATTAAGGTGAGAGGTCAACATGGCCACACAAGGAGCTGATAAAGGGTAACATAAAGATGAGGTTAGGTGCTATAATAACCTTCCTGTGTGAGCTATTGCAGTATCATTATGCAAACACATCTGTAGCATGGCACTGCTTTAAGGTTTAAGAAACTGTGCAACCATAATGATTACTTTAAAATAGTGAATTCAATTCCATCTCTTCCATTTGAGAGAAAGATGAGAAGTGATTGCTAATGCACTTTACAAAGTGCTATATCTAGCGGATAATTTTTAACTCTTTAAGTGGATTAACTGCCACACTGAAAGTATTTTTTTTAAAGTGTTGGCTTTCCTAGCTGGTTAATCCCATTGTCAGTTTAGAATCATTCTGCCTCTACTAATCACAATTATATATAAGTTAAAAAGTCATCTGAATTCCTGATGATAATTGTGGCAGGTTCAAAATCCTGTGCTTGTTGCTTCTTTTGACTGCTGGTTGGTATTTTAGTTATTCTGGATTCCTAGGAAGTCAGATAATTATCATCTTAATTCAGATATGACTTATTATTTTATGTATTTGGATAAGTATTGCTTTAGAAGCAATGTTACTTTATCTCAGAATTATTCAGGCAGGAAGGTAGTACCCTGGTGACATTACCTACAAAGCTAACATAGCATGGTTCTGGTTTTAAATAGGAAAGGATAAGAAGTGTTTTATATTTTTGCAAAACATTAATAAACTTTTACCATGGCAGTCTACTTGATTTTTTTTTTTCCAATTTTTCCCATATCTGATAAATTCTAGCAAACCTATAAAAATACCCATGTTTTGTATGTTTAGTGCAAATATTACTATTTCAGTGAAACTGTAAATGTTTTTCTCACTCTATAAAGTTGTCTATTGATCTTAAATACTGGTAATCTAAAAGCTTTATCTGGCGACTTAATAACCAGTGATTCCCCCCCGCCTGTGGACCCTGTGACTAGCAGTATATAGACATTATGTGACCCTATAGAGCAGAGTATTTTCTTCCTCTAGAAATTGTGCTTCAGATATGTCTGCTCCCTTGTACCTCAGTTAAAATGTATTCAGACATCTGTATTACAACCGAGCTCTCTCTTGGCTGTTAAACTTTACCATCTATTTAGAATCTGTGAGAAAAATTATTCGCTCTTTTTGTGTACATCTGCTGAATACGCTAGTATTTTGTCACATATAAGTTTTATAATTGAATATATGTCTTTCATGAAAGGCTATAGAAGGCATTACATTCTCCTCAGGATGGGCAACCCAGTCTTCCTGTCAATAAATATTTAGGTAGCCATGAGGATGGTGCTTTTCTGTGGAGCTGTATTAATCATTTGGGAAAAAGCTGTGTTTTGGTAGTCATTTAAAATTGGCCATGATTTACTTGCTAAACTAACACCGCTTGCTCAGTGTGTTTAGTATAAATGGATAAATTGTTTTCCACAGTGTACCCACAGAAGTGCTCTACTACTTTGTCCAGTGTCAGAAACGAGTATTTGCTCTGACATCTTCCAGATCACACAGATATATAATGTTTTAAGAGCTAAGTGAGGAACTGAAATTTTTAAAAAGAGTTTGTGCATACAGGATGCTTTACCTAAAAACATTTAAAGTTTAACTGTTGAAAATAAATAAAGTACAGGGGCCTAGTTCACATTATAGATTAAGTGTCAATAAGATATTCACTTGAAAAAGCCAACCTATACTGAAGGATGCTTCTGAGTTAGTTAAGCTGTTTGAAGTGGTCTGAAATTAATTGGATGTTGTCTTACTAAGATGCTTCTAACTTTAGAAATCCAGAAAGAGCTTTCAAACAACATTAAATCCAAAATGACTGTATCAGTGATAGCAATGAACAGAAGGAAGATATATGGTTTTATTTGGAAGTTTTTACTGCGTCATTATAAAGATAAGGATAACTGGGAGAAGTGTAGATGCATTTGGGTTAGAATTTTACCTACTGTCAATATTTAAAGATACAGGAAAAGGGAACTTGGATCTGTAGTGCACCCTATCATTTGGTAATATTTTATGGTGTTAGAAACAGCTAAACACATCTATTTTCTCTTCTCCCCCTTAATAAGACACATCAATACCAGAAATAATTTCTGACCACCAGCTTACATCAAATACTAGCATGAAGTAATTTTTGCAGTAAAATTTTGACTGCTTGTAAATTGGGATTTAGCGTATATTAATGGAGGCTTAGTTCTATTAACTGGTATTTCCCTCTGATACGTGTTTTCCTGGACATAGGGTTATTTATTTGGTATTTTCTAAGTAAATTAACAAAGTCAAGTGTTGTTTTGAAACATCACATTATATTCCATTTCATAGTGTACAGTGCTGCTACCATTATTTTAAAATTGGTAATTTTTTTTTCTGTTTAATGATGATAGATGTGCTTTGTTTTAAATAGTGAAGTGGTTTGTACAAAGGGTAATTCCTCTTAAATGGAGCAATTGCTCATAGTGGACATTCACAGATCGAAAACAATTGAACTAAAACTTCAATATCAACCTTTTCTGTCTTTAACAAGAAAGTAGTTCACGGTACAGCTCTCATATCGATGGTGAAAAGAATCCACCATGAAAACAAAACAAAAACCAGCAAACCCTCCATCTCTACCCCAGCTATTCCATTAGTGCTTACATGGTAAATTAGTGTAATTTTATTTGGGCCTTAAGCATTATGACTATGGAGAAAAGCTGAATTCCCCACTCAGTTACTTGTGTCATGCTTCTGGATCTGATGATTTATAGGAGTCTGAAGGACTTTTTATCACATTCTTTCTTCACGGCTTAATTCAACGTTGATTTATTTGGTGGCATTTTCAATTGATGTAGTCAATAGTGTCAATAATGGAATAAGGATTAGAACAGATTATCTTTGTGCTAAAATTGTGTAAAGAATTAAAATGGATGAACAACTCCTGGATACGGTTTATCTTTTTGTAGAGCACAAGCACATCTATTGCTGAATACCACCATTGCAGTTCTAAGTATGTGTCTTTTGCATTTTATACTTTAGTGAGTCTTCAAAGGATCAGGAATGTTAGTTGAATTCAATAACTGATTTTTATGATGACGCTGTTTAAACCTATCATGAGAACAGTGCCTTTCTTTACCTAGTCCGTTTATAGTAACTCACTCTGGCTCTCCTGTAAAATCAGTTAATCTGACTTTAGCTCATGAAAATTTTAAGCATCTGTAAGCTTACAAATTGGAGTCTTTGCACAGTTTTGTTCCTCAGTCTGCTATTTCATGGCAATTTTCACGTGAGAACATAGAACCTCGGCTTATGACTGCATGAGTGAAAAGAAGTCCACGTTACTAATGCTCACTCACCATCTGTTTTTCTTACAGCTGGGCCTTGAATAATTGTCCAGTAGCTGATGGACTGAGGGTAGGCAATCTTTTCAGGGTTTTCTGATTCATTTAACCAGTTTCACTGCCCCAGGAGAAACATAGTGCTTGTTTATTCATATGTGTAGGGTAGAAAAACGTACTTTATCAGATAAATTATAGTACTCTGTTAAAAGAAAAGAAGGAATTACCATGCTACAAACAGTATCATGTGGATGCATTTGCACAAAGGGGGCAGTGCAGCACTCTTTGGGAATTTTAGTGTGTGAATGAAATGGACCTCAAAAGGTGGGAGTGTAATTGTTGCATCCAGAAGTACTGTTAATGTGGAAGTAAGGAATGCAGTCTTGATGTGCTGTTTATTTTAATTAGGGTAAATAAGATTGATTGGTATTCACCAATAAACTTTGAAGTTGGTATTTGAGACTCCACCTCTGATGCAAGACAAATTTACATGCTTACATATCTTTTGTCTCATAAGAGCTGTTCTGCTGTTTTCCAGAGCCTAATGAGAAGTGGCTTAGAGATCAAGTGCTATAGCAGTACTCATTCTGAATAAGACCTAGTTTGGGGCATTTACAGCATTGTCAAACAAGGTCAGTCTTTTCTCACCATAGCGAGAGGAGGTGCTTCAGTTAAGTACTGCCTTCTTTAATTATTAGAAGGGAAAAAACAAACCAAAACAAAACACCCAACCCCGAACTAACGCTAAACACAAAAACCCCCCAACCAACCAGAATCGGTTAAGAAGGTTATTTGCTACTTTGGAATATAAGAGCAAGAGCAGTTGCAAAGGAACTTCCATGTGGCAGAACCAGGTGAATATTTTTGGCTTAGAAGCGTTGTTTTTATAACTGGGCTCTCTGAACATTTTAGAGAAGTGATGGCGGGATTTTCTATTGTGGGCTATTTGTAAGTTGTCATTATTCATTGATATTTGCTAAATATGTATATGGATGGTTATTTTCTGAAAAAATATGTGGTGTGGTATGTTATGCCAAGGAAAGTGTGTGGTGGTTATGTAAGCAGGGGTTTTTCTCAGGGCAACTAGTAGATATTTCATTCAGCTTCCTTTAGATTTTTTTTTTTTGACAGGTAGCCGTGCAATACTAGACTATAAAGTTTTTTGTTTTTCAATGTGTGTATTTCTGAACTGGTAAATAAATACTATGATCATGTTAATTTAATAGGTAGTATAAATGAAAGTGATGAAAATTGTGACACTAGAATTTATCACCTTGCTTTATAGAGTTAGAATAATGTTAGTGGAAGGGAGAAGTCAACACCCTCTAAGAATCCTTCAAGCTTTCCTGCCTTTTAAAGGTGTATGTGTGGTTGATTTATCAGTTTTAAAGTGTGATGCGTAGTACAAGAGCTCTCCTGAGAAACTCCTGTCATTTCTTTGGTAGCATTGCTCATTTACCTCCGAGTTTCCTAATGCAGTGCCATTGACTTCTTTTACATTTCGCTTCCCCTCCTACTCTGTCAGTGCAGCAGCCCAGTGAATTTAATTAGAGAAAAGAGCATATCTAATGTCTGTAGTATCCTGACTAGTTGTAGTTGGGCCTTTGGTCTTTTGCACTATAGCAGGCTCCAGCTGTGGAGAGATCTCACTGTGTTTTGATCCTTCTCTTTCTCGTTGTGTTGAACACATGCAGAATCAAAATTAGATACTGTAGTAAGAACTGAAGCATTCAGTGAATTATTTTTTGTACAGAGTGAGTCACTGATTTTTACTTTTTCCCCAGATATGGAAAGGAAGTGTGTGGTACTTTAGAAATGAAATACTTCAGATGTTCAGATGCTCATGAATAAGAATGCAAGTGCTTTCATCTTAAACCAATTTTAAATTTACCTTTTGACCCTTTATATCAAAATACACCAAAAATTGTTGGTCTTCCTATCTGTAACATCTTGAATATGCCTTTTTTGTAACTGTGCATAAATTTAATAGTATCATCTCATACATGGGAGGTGTGTATATACTTACAGTTATGACACACCTTGCCTCAATTCCTTAGTGAGTTGCACTAACATTAATTATTATTATGTAGTTTTGAAGACTGTTTCTTTGGTTTTCCTTCTTATGGCCTCTTTTTTATAGCTATCTTCCTTATCTCTGCTGTGGCCAGTAAGCCTTCTATAATTTAAATAGTTAATTACAGGTTTTGATTATGGGCATGAAACTTTCATCACAAACAAGGAGTGATCAGGAGTTTTAAAATATAAGCTTGTGTTTTCATAATGGCACTGTCTTTCATAAGATATTTGCTTGAAATGTGTTTCAGTAAGCATTGCACAGGGAGACAAGAAACCTGTTAAAAGTTCTCCCAGAGACCAAGATCTTGTCAAAACAGAGCTAGTGTGAAATCTTGGGGGTGAAAAGAAATCAGGGAGCCCATACATTCAATGAGTGTCCTTTCTTGAGCTTTTTTCCATGTCATGTATTAGTCCTATCTCTGGGATGTTACATGGCTGCATAGCTCAATTAATGCTCTGTGGCAGGAGGAGGAAAAAAATGTCTCTCTCTTGTCAGAAGCGAAGTTATTTACTTTCAAAAGCTGACAGAATAGCACTGCAGGGGCTTCATTTATTTCCGTTCAGAATGTCATTATTGTGTAATGCAGAGGGACTTCTGCATGCATTGCAGGCTTATTCTTGTAATCTTTAGTCTGCCGGATGGCTGCATAAGTGTAAAATGGCACAGTGGAATGTTTCCCTTTTCTGACTTTACCTTGTTCACTTTTGCAAAACTGCATTCCAAGTGTCTTAAATGTTTACTGCTTACATGGCGATAAATTCGTTTGTCGGTGGTGCTGATGCCTGATACATTCGGAATCATGCTCTGGCCTAGCTGAAAGGCTGATTGTAACCTTAGTTACCTTTATAATGTGTGTCATTTTTCCTGATCGGTAGCATATGGTTTGAGACTGCTTTTTCAGCATTACTCTCTCTCTGTCATACTCTCTGGTTTTTCTGTGTCTAGCCCTGAAAGGAATATTTTAGTGCAGAACGTTTTATAAGGACTGCTATTTCATTTCAAAGTTTGAAAAAACATTCAACTTCATTGTATTGCATGTACTTCAGAGGCAAGATAAGTAGTTTTGATGTTCCCTATCCAAGTTCAGTGTGTGTTGCTGCAAAAACACGGCAGTGTTCAGAACTTGCAATTCCAAGAGTTTTGGTTCGTTTTCCTTTCCCACTGCTACCATCTTTTCCAGCTTAGCACATGCACATGAAATTGCCTGTTGCTCTGTGGAAAAATTTTTGGTACACCTAAAGTAAAAACACTGATAAAGCTAACTTCAGGAGTTCCTTGTGCCCAGATATTGCCCTTCTTTCCGCTTGCTCTTAAAAAAAATTAAAAAATGCTCCAATGGAAAATTACCTCATTTGGAGAGGAGTCAGCTTTTCAGTGGTAGTTGATTTTTTTGTTTTGTTAAGACTCACCCCACTTTCAGTAGTTTTTTTTCAGTTTAAAGTGGTAAACCAAACATCTAAAAATTCAAAATTTTTTCATTAGTAGTAGATTTTATTTGAACACAACCTGTCTTTAAATGAAGGGAAAAGGATTCTACTTCTAAATGGGCTTGCTTGCTTCTTTCCTTTTCCTTTATTTGCAGACATAAAATCCAATAAATTTCTATTGCAGTTGCTGGACTTGGGGGAGAAAAAGGAGAGGAAAAGTACAAAGCTATTGGGAAGCGTCAAACACGGAGAATGATGAAGTACATTTCATAGCAGCCAATTCCAACCCCAAAATCCCTGTTGTGCAGGAAGGCTTTCCAGCTCGCACAGGAAATTCAGCCATTGCACAGCATAGTATTAATGATTTATACACACCGCACCACTGCTTTTGTTCACTAGCAGAGCCAGGTTGTGTTAATAAAGGAATTTCAGCGAAAAGGGTCCCGGCATGCTGAGTTGTTTTGCTCAATACGGTGGATGCTGCCTTCATAAATCAAAGGAATTTAGTGCTTTACAACCTTTCAGAGCTGCTGAGGGTGGTTGGGTTTTTTTCTTTTTTTAATCTGATTCACCTAGGAATATTTTCATTTCTTTTCTATAAAGAATGAATGAACTACTGGATGAGATCTATCTCAGCTGTTTTAGGGTTGATTGGTTTGCTTCACAGTCACATTATACTTCCATTTGTTTTCCATTTGGTATTTATGCTTTATGGTGGTGTCTATGGAAAGAGGCTAGCGTGGTTTTATTAACCTAAAGAGATGCAGATCACATTATATTCTGTCTTGTTTCTTAGAAATAATAAAATAAAATGTAAAGGAAAAATGTTTGCAGTAAACAAAGCAATTTTATATTTAAAATAAAAAATTAATAACACCTATTAAAGCATTTATTTTAAAAACAAGACAATTTTTTATTAGCTAAAAAATCCTTCTGTGGTCTTTTGCAATAACTCTGAGTGTTAATTTTCTAAGTTGTTTTTTCATCTGGAAACTTTGTTTCCTAACAGCAACTGCAGGATTGGGTACTTAATTTAGTATTAGTTTACATAGTGATTCTTTTCAAATAGCGAGTCCATATTGATATTAATAAAGAAAGTATGTATTGAACAATGCTATGGGACACTTTTAGAAAATAAACACTTGGTTTGATACTTATGGTATCTAACCTTTACTTTCCATTACTGTTTTACAAAAGGGCAGGGGGGTAGAAAATAATTAAAGGGAATGTGTTTTGCAGTTAAGGGGAATCTGGCTTTCCAGGAGAATCTTAGGACTTTGTATTACACAGCAGGCACAGTGGTTTTAGTCTATTTGGATAATTCAGAGTCACTCATACATGAAGGTTTTGCTTACAGAAAATGTGACTGCCCTGTCCCGGCTTTGTTATAACAGCAAATGTGTCTCCCTCCTAGCTTTATGAAAGTCAACAATGTGGGAATCAGTATTGCAGAAGTTAAAGCTACTTAAGACTGAGACAGATTTTTTGTTTGTAGTTTGTTCTGTAGTCTGAAAGCAGATAAATACCTTCTTTTCCGTGTTCATCGCTGGTTCAAATATCACAGATTAATATAGGACAGGTGCCCAGTAAATGAGGTTTATGTTTATAGAGTACCATTTTTTTATTTGTTTGTCCTCTATTATTTGGGTGTGTGAGTGTTTCATTGTATTTAATTATGTCTGCAAGGCACAAGACAACAGTCAACATCTGCTCTATTGTTCCCTTGGTTTACAGATAGCTTTGATGGGTTATTAAACAATCTATTTTTCAAACAGAAAACAGGGAAACAGGCTGCACCCATATTATATAATTCTGTAAAGGTACGTTATGTAATTAGTTGTCTAGTATTTGCACAATAATCTTTTATTTTGGTTGAATAAATGCTACTCCATTAAATAATGTATGGTGATCTCGGGCAGTTTTTATTTAATAGTGAATTTATAGTTTATAATATATGGATTAAGTTGATTTCACCACTGCTAAATTGCTTTCACCATACGTTTTACATTGAAATAATGCTCTGGATTGTGAATGCTAGTACAAAATTTAGAAATGTGTATTAACTTTCATTTATTACTGAAACAGCTGCTGATGAACTCTTACTGATAAAAGTATTAATTAATCTGAATTATTTTGGAGTAGAAGTTTACACTGTTACCAGAGCATCAGTTGGGGAAGGCAATGCTCAGACTCTCACAAATCTTACTCAGGGCAGAACCACCCTCGGTACTCCCCTGCCAAGAGAAGTTGTACTGTACAAGCAGGGAGATGACACTGTAGAACTTCACTCTTCTACAGATAGATTTCCTGTTAGAAGGGTGCATGTTTCATTATCAGTTTTAATTTTTTTTGCTTTGCTTTAATGTACCTGTCAACTGTTTTACGTTTCTTTATGTAACACTGATGTCCACTATACTCCCTCTGGGCGGATTAAGGTAAATCACTGAAAAATTCCTACTACATAGCATATGATTGGTTTTGCCTCAGAAATAAAATGTAGAAGAAAATTTTCCAGACACTAATGATAAAGAAATTCTGAAATTAATCCTTCTGTAGCTTTTATCATTGCAGAAAGTCACCTATTAAAAATGTTACATTAACAAGGAGGAACATGAGTCTGTAGTACTTTCATGGCTATTGAGCTGCCACCGTATGCCATTATAGAGCTACAGCTGTCCTAGAGCTGTTTCTTACATGTGCACGTTTGAGGCCTTCGAAATGCTGTGAATGTAATGTGGTTTTATGTACACAGGTTTTCCGTTGAAATGAAGTTGTTTAATGTCATTTTAACATGAACTAAACTACCCCTTGTATATACATAAAGAACTGAATTCAAAGGGGGAAAAAAATTATAAGCATATTTACTCAGAATAGTATGTATTATTAACAGTCATGCATGGCTGGTGTTCCAGGTGCTTGTTTAAATGTAATTTTGCAAAATGGCATTCAGTTTTTAGCATAGAAGGAAAATTCCTTACTTTTTCTGTGCAAGGAAGGGCTTGTTAGAAATGCTTCATAACCTCCCTCTCACCTCTCCATGTGCATCAACAGCAAAAGATGTGAATGTAAAACGGGGAGTTCAGATCTGTTCCTTCAGGTGTCAGTAAATGCTCCTCCACAGATCTGGAGGATTACACTTGCAGTTTTGACTCTCCCCAAACATGTGCCAAATGGAAACTCAAACAGGAACTTCTAAATACAGTTTCCTAAAAAACAAAGGAATGCCAGGGTAATGCTGTTTGCAGGGAATTTTATTTTCAAGGTGTTTCCAGAAACCCACTGCGGGACAGGGAGGAACTGTGGTTTTGTTTGTTTTTTCTATAATGTTTATTGCTAAATGGTTTGCTAGGGTGTGTCTCTTAGGAACTGCTCATTCTAAATGAACATGTATGTTTGTATATAACCAACCAAAGGTGTCTTCAAATGCATGCATGGAAATGGAGTATTCACGGGCTTTTTTCTGGTGTGCAATGCAGAGATGAATTTTAATGGGAAAGAAAACGAAGATCAGAATTTCTGCTGGGGTAGATCAACACAGTTTATTGACTTCCACTAGGGATGTTATCCTTGGCTTTGCTGTTTTGCTTGAGAATAGTTTGAAGTGCTTACTTGCAGTAAAATTATACAAGTGGTGTGTGCCCACTTCCAGCAGAAAATGAACTTTGAAACTGGTTTATGGAAACTCTGAGGGAAAGTTACCTTCCCAGAATTACGAAGGAAACTGAGTTAGAGCAGACGGCGTCTGGTTATTTGCGTAGCTTCGTGAGGAATTAGCGCTGTAGAGCACAAAACTGTTCAGTGTTTGGTTTGTATGATCTTAAAGAGCTAATCAGGGCTGAAGAGCAGAGGATAAGAACTCAGGAAATGTAACTCTTTTACTAGTACCACAAGTGGCCAAATAGATCAGTAGACAACAACAAAACTTGTTAACTTTCATTGCTTATGCAGCAGTACTAGATTACACAAGCATCTAAGGAAGCAGGCTGTGAAGGAGACCTATCATTAAGAAAAAAATTGAGGTAATTATAAAAATCTTTGAAAATAATTTCTATAAGAATTCACTAGTCCCAGTTGACTCATTAATTATCCTGAAATCTGACAGTTCTGTAGAAGCAGCTATGTAGCGCTTCTGTCACTGCAATACCAGAGACATGTTCCAGTAATAGCATTTCAGATGTAGCAATAGCAATCCAGATGTGCAAAAGGTATGTTTGTGGGAACAACAGGATATGATCTTTCAGTACAGTTCCTGTTTGTTGAGCAACACAAGTCAGAACTTGTAGGGGAATATTACATTTCTTATTTTCATTTGTTCTTGTTGTTTAGTAATGCCCATTCTGGTGTTTTGCTTTTTTACTAAACAGTATCATGGGTTCCATTTCTTCTGGTTAGGGACTAATCACTGTTGAAAAATCTTCAGAAAAGGTAAGATGTTCTAAGAGAGTTTATTTTTGTTGTCTGATCCTCCTGTGTTGCACTGCAGGAGAACTGGGCACATCTCAGGTCTTAGAAGGAGACTACTTTGTCTCATTTCTTGCAGCAATAAAATCTTACTTGTATCCAACTAATAACCTTAATATCAGCTAAAGTCAGCTAAAGTACTGATTTCAATAAAAATAGAAATAATCCTCTTCTGATCTCCTTCTTCTCTGCACAAATTTACACTAGTCCTTTGCTGGTGCACTCCGAGTGCACTGACAGAGGTTGATTAAAACCTAAATGAAGGTGAGATTAAAAAGGCCATCCTTTCTTTATTCCCTTCTAATATAAAATGGAATTAGCCAAAAGTAAAAAAGTTGATAAGTGGATGACAGGAAAGGCTCTTACCACCTGGCATTAATACAACAGCATTATGGTTTTCTGTCCTTCCGTGCTTATTCTATCCTTTTCTGCTACTCTGATCAGTAGCACGATCCCCATAGGTTTACGTTGCCCTGAGGAAGTTGTTGTGAGAGAGAACATTAGGAATCAAGTATGCACGTGAATTCAGCATCCACTGTGCTTGCTGAAGAAAATCACCTGTTTGGTAGAACAGGTATTTAGCTCTGGAATGTGTAATGAATAAGTAGAATATTGTCTAAGAGCTCTTGGGGGAGGCAAGGAAAGAAAAGACATGGTGTGATTCTTTAAGGTGGGATCTATTTGCTGTATTATCAGAAAGTTTTGTTGAAGCTTAATCCAGGGAACTTTATTCTTTCAAAGTAGTTTTCGAGTGGACTAGCTGTTTACATGAAGATGCCTGCAGGGAGTGCCAGAGCAATTCCACTGACGTTGACTTGACCTCAGTCACAGACCCTCAGATTATGGGCAGAAGAGATCTGACCCATCTCAGTAAAAGGCAGGTACTACTGTGCTCTGTAACCTGTTGGCTGGATTATTGGTAAGGCACAGCAGCTACCTGTGAAACATCATACTGAGTTTAGGAGTGGTGGTTGAATTGCCGAACGTGGGATTAAGTGTTTCCAAACAGTTGCATTAGGAGAGACCTATGAGACTGAATTGAGTTTGGACATAAAGTAGCAATGAAGTTGAAAAAGCTTTCTTAACTTTGTGGTATTCTGATTTGGAGGCAAATTTTATATCAAATGTGCCTTCTAATACTTTCAGCCAAATCCTGCCTTCCTCGGATGTTCCTAGCTTGTAGTTCTTGGCTAAACTTCAGGACTTAAAAAATATTGTCTTGAATAGAGCTCAGTTATGGCTTGCATTATATCTAATGCCTTCAAGTCTTGATATTTTATCTCTGGAAAATATGAAACGTCAGTTGTGAACAGAAATTTCCTCTGATCCCTTTAAAGACCTGTAGGGTCTTTATTATTTTGGGGTTTGAATAGGTTATTTTTTCCAAGGCACCCTGCTCACTTAGGATATCTACCCTATGCTGGTTTCTGCAATCAAACCGTTGCACTTGGCATAGTGGGGTGCTTGAATGATGTATTTATACAGGCAGGAGGCATGATTTAATACCATCTCATGATTCACCGTGCAGTCCTATTAATATGAACTTTACTCAGGGGAATGAGGAGCTGTTACTTGTCAGCAAATCCCGAGTGTATTAAGGGGGTGAAGTTGTATTGTGAGATCCTCACAGTGACGCTCAGCTGTTCCCAAGGGAAGCAAATGAAAACTGTACTTTGATGAATAATGAATGTGCTAACTGGGGTCAAGAAGAAGTCATAGCTTCCTATGATACAGTAATCAGAGTAGCCTTACTATAGCAATAAAGAGAAGTCCATTTGACCAAATTTGGCAATAAAAATATGTTGCTATCTATCATCTCCATACAGCCAAAGCCTGATAGATGACAGTGACAGGAAGGTGGCTTGTCTGTTCTAGAATACACTGTTATATTCCTGAGATCCTGTTTTATGCACGTTGGTGTCAACAAGAAGATGGCCATGAACTGATACCGGGTGCGACTGGTGGTGTGCTCAAGTATTGGCAAAAATCCTGTGTGGAATGGATGATGATCTACCATGGCATTGCTTGGGTATATCAATAGGATTAATTAAGAGTGGATATTGATTAGAAGTCAGTCTGTTCCCGATTTGCGTGGAAAAATATGTTTTGTTGTTGCTGGTCTGTATTTGCAAATGAATGTACCCCAAGGGGAAGATTACAGCCTGCTCCTACCTGTTGGCAAAATACATGCAGAAATACATATTTCTTGGGCACCTTATATCCAGCACATGAAAGAGGAGAATAAATGAATGAGATTAAGGAAGATATGTGGAACTATGATAGTAATACATATTTTGTGAAATACATATATGTAGCCTGACATTTTTCTAAATAAGGATATATGTGATACTGCTTATCATTTATGCCATTGGAATGTATGTCATTTTCAGCAATTTGGCTATGTCAGACAAGCACAAGATCTTGAAAGTGTCTGCTCTACATTCCATACAAAATTTTCAAAACTGCTTAACTTCACATGGATTGGAGGCTTATCTCAGCTTTTTAAAAAATGTCAGATATATTCAAGAGCAGAGTAGCAAAAGATATCTAAAGTAGCCTGAAGATGGGCAGGAGTTTGTTCTCAAAGAAGCCAACAGTGAAAATATAACTGATTTGGTACCCTATCAAGCCAATGGGAATTATGGGATAAAAGCCAGTATGGAACTCTGTAAGAAGAGGAAAGCAGTGCAGTGCTCATTAAGACATAAGAAACATAGTGAAGACCTTTGCAACACATCTTTGGTGGTGTGAATAAGTAGTAATGTACGCATGTCAAAAAGGACTCTTGGTAGTTAAAGCAGTAGTATTTTCCTCCAGTTCTGCAGCTAACTTTTCTGAGTGATCCAGGACAATAGGACACAAACTCCCTTCACAAATAGAATTGTACAGGGCCATGGAGCTATTCACTGAAGGAGCTGCCCTACAAATGGCTTGCATCACCACGTGTGCTGCACCCCTTTTTGTAGCTTTAGAAGATGATTTTCTGTGTGACTTCTTGCACAATCTAATGTCCTTCTTCCTAGTTCAGTGCCCAGCCCATTAAATAACTGAAGTTTCCAGATTCATTCTGCTTTAATTTTGACACAAATGCTGGCACAAAAAGTCAAATCTTGTTGTGATTCAGAATGTTTCTAATTCATATGAAAACACAGATAAGTCAAAAGGCCTATTTAGCTATTTGTTTGCCTTTTCAGGGAGTAGAGGTTCACAGATTGTTCTCTGGTTTTGTGCCATGATACGTATGGATGATGACTGATCCTTACATTCCTGTGGTAGCCAAAAGGAAGTCCAGCCACAAAAGCACCCCTTAACTCCATTTTTTAATCTGCTTCCTCTCTCAAGCATACATTTATCACCTGTATAAGTGAATGTGTTTTGTGACTCAGTGAAGGGTAAATCACTCTAGCTGCTCTCAGGAGACAAATATGTATCTCTAGTAATCTAGCTTAAGCAGGAATGGACGTAGAAGAGGTCAAGCCATTTATGTAAAAATCTCTGCCTTCACATATTCCTGAAAAAGTGAAACTAAGTAGATGTGTGTTTTGAGTGTGTGTGTTCTTTCATAGTACTGTCATAGGTGATCTCCTTGTACCAGACACAGCTCTCTTCAAAAGGAATTTACAGTCTAAGATGGATACAGATATACAGCTGACTTGCAGGGGAACGGAGATAGTGGTCATCATGCTACTCAGCGATCGGTTCATCCCCCAGTCAACATTTTTGTGTGGCATTCTGGCGAGAGGAGGTTTTATCAGCTGAAAGAGAGCATTCATAGATGTTTATAGGAAGTTCTTACCTGATATCAGGAACTTACAAGAGAAAGCATTAATGCCATTTTAAGTGTGGTTAGGATGTGAAGGAGCATAATATTCAAGGCAATTTGAACAAGGTACTAATCGTTCAGTCGTTCACAGTAGTAGCTAGGGTAGGAATAGGCTGAAGTGAGCCCTTAAAGGTGATGACAAGTACCATATGGTTGCTGAGGTAGTAAAAGGATGTGTTGTGGGGCAATGCAAGGAGGGAAAGGAGAAGTGATCTTTCTGGGAGCATTCCAAAAGAAATGCAAGTAAACATGCCATTCTTTAGCCAGTGAGATAAATAGAGCAGCAGGTGAATCAGTGCACAGTGCTGACAACAAAACAGAAAGTTTGGAGTTGGTCAAACCAAAGAAAAAGGATTTGACATGTGCTCGGAGACCAACATGTGCTGAGATATTGCACTTCAAATAATGTAAAACCAATTGGCCTATAATGTGAGAGCTTTAATTTTTCTAGGGCTACAAATTGTTTCCCAAATATGCTTCCTAAGTTTTTGTGTGAGGCGATTCTGTCTGAAGGTCTCATAGTCAGCAGGACTATAATTAATTATCTTTATTTATCTTTGAAATCTCTAAATTTGCCGCCGTTGTATTTTTAAAAGAAAAAGGCTAGAGAGCTGAACCTAAGTGAAACTGAAGCATTGCTGGTTTCCGATTGAAAGAATTGTCTAGGTTCATCTTGAACTTCAGCTAGTTTTCAGTTTGCTCCTAAGACCTAATGTTATTTTCAAATAGAAACTTTAAGGTTGGAAGAAAAGTGTTTTAACACCCAATGTGCTGTATCCCACAAGTGTTCCACGTACTTGAAACAGATGGGCTCTCCCAGTTGTAAACAGTTTCGATATCCTTGCCCTATACACTAGTATAAACTGAGATGCTTAATAAACTCGACAAACTCTGATATCATCTGCCATACTTGTATCAGTATGGGATCAGTAGATATCTTTGATTTGTATATGTGATATTTTCTACTTTAAAAGTCACTAAAATATCCATGTTGTATTTTGGCTCTGCAGTTAAGCATAATAGGAGTTGGCTTGGGAATTGATACTTGGCATGAACAGCTCCTATGTGTACTTCAAGGTTTGCTTAGAAGAGTGGAATAGAGTCAGCAGCTGAGGACAGGGGTCATATCTGGATAGTGCTTCTATCTAGAGGTGCCCTTGAAGAGCCTTTGGTCCCAAAGGTTTTGTACAGAAAGGTGGAAATAGTCTTTGGAGGACAAGCGTAGTAGTTATAAAAGTGGCAGAAGTCATGGTTATGAGGGTGAGGGAAGACATGCAGGGCAGCCTTTTCTGCCTGGGTCTACTTACCTCAGGCAGTGCTAATCAGTGGCAGCTCACCTTCTCTTTCAGAGCGTGCATGATACTGATCTGGTAATACTTTTTTAGGGACAATAATCTAAAGTTGCTGTGGGTGATGGAAACTACCAGGAGACCTCCTTTATCCTCTCAGTTCTGGGTTTTCCTTTACCAGAAAACCACTGAGAAATCTTAAAGCGAAAATGGAGAGCGTTTGGAGAATAGGAAAGGTGTCCAGAAAATGGGAGGGTTGAAGAAAAGGTTAAAGGAATCAAATATGACATAGCATAAGCTATGAAGAGGGTGCCAAGGTGGTACCTGGATTATTTATGATCTGTGAGATGGGAAAGTTAGGCCAGTGTTGGAAGGAAGTAGAAATTATTTGAAGTTCATTGGTGTTGTAGAGCATTTGGAAGAATTATTGTTTGTGCTATTTTGAACTAGATATAGGTATTAAGAAGGATTAATGATTTGGCAAAAAGATGGTCTAAATAGATAACTTCTGTCAGGATCTGATAAGTGTGTACATCATTGATTGGCTGATGACTGCATTGCAGGGATCTGTCTTTTCCAGGCAATGTGGCTCCAGGGAAGTTGCTAAAGTCTTTTTTTATCTTGAACCATAGCAAAACTAGGCATCTGCTTTTCCCTAGGGGCATATTTTGGTCATTGTCTAATGTGCCATTTAGGTGTTATATGCAGGTGGGATCAAAACCTTGATTCTTGCATCATTTTCATTTTTCTTGTTCTGCCTGAATGTGTAGCCCAGTTTTCGGGCATAGTTCTGGCTTTATTTCTTTCTGCGTGCATCCGTACTGTACAGCGGTCTTCATTTCCTTCCCATCGGAAACAACTTTTTAGCAAGTCTGCAGTGAAATTAGTTTTAGAGCACTCCTGTCAGTAGCTTCAGTTCTGTGCTAAAACATAAGATCGTGGCGTTAGACCACTGGGCCTGAAATAGTTATGTGTTTTGTGACCTTCTACTGCTATCTTAGCTTGCTTAACCTATTCTGTTCACCTTTAAAACCAGCTTTTCATAAATAATACCTACCTTTTAGCAAAATTCTGCAGAAATGAAACAAATAAGATTGTATATTTTATTTGTGTATACATACTTTGTATATAAAACTAGTGTTCATCTATTTTCTTGTTCTTTTCACCTGTCTTTTGTTTTTAAAATAAGTTTTTGGGTTCAGAAAATCCTTGAAAATTTTTAATTAAAAAAACCCCAGGGTTTGGAAACAGCTGGAAGAAACATGCCCTCCATTAACATACTGAAAATGGCTGAGCGTGTCATTTTTTTCTAACAGCATTATAATTTTCTAGAATGTAATGGAAGTGAAAGCTGTATAGTTGTTTAAAATAGATGATCTCCCCTTTTCCACCCACACACATACTTAAATTTTTGAAGGGAGTAAGAATCCTGGAGTAGGCAGGAAGTAAGTACTGTCACCATCAGTGGCTTCAGACAGATGATTGATGTGCATGGCACTGGCCATTCTGGCTTTGTCCTAGCAAAAACAGCTAGGCCTGTGCTTAATCTTAATCATGCTGGACGTCCTACTAAAGCAAAACAGAATTATTAGCATATTTAATACTCTTCTGGCTCATTATCTGAGTCCTCAGCACTCTTATGGTCAAATTTCATGTATTCAGTATGTTCTTGCAGAACAGGAGTGGCCATTAATGCTATCTACCGGTGAAAACTTAAGACAAATTTCCTTTTTCTGTGGCTGGGAGGGAGAACAAATATGTTGGTATAAACTGGTGAAGCTGATGTAGTTGCATTGGCGTAAGTTCAGAACTTGGCACGGGGCGGAGATGCGAGTAAAGCTGTATTGTACTTCTGTGGTTTTGATTCACAGAGGTTTGTGCGAACTTAGGTAGCTGGTGCACACATGGGACATCATCAAAGAGCCCAACCAGAAAGTCAGAGCTTGGATTTGGAGTGCTATACGGCTATACATTTAGAAGCATGTTGTTATAGTGAGGCAAGCAAAGCATCCTTTCATTAAAACAGGTAACTACAGTTTATTTTCAAAGTTTATTTTTATATATTACAGTCTTCAATGTAGTAAATATAAATGCTTTTTAGACATTTGATATTTTCATTATTCTTGAATGTTTATACTGCTTGCAAAGGATTGGAAGGGTCCTCCTGTAAGTTGCTGAGTTCAGACTACCACTACTATTGGCGTCATACAATTTTCTTTTATAAACCATCCTTTTTTGTTACTGTGGATTTGGAAGGCTGTTCTAGACCCTCACTTAGCCAACACCAAAATATTTTTAAAAAATAACCTGAAAAAAATATTTTCAGCCTAAATTTATTCATAACTAGTTTTTCCTTTATTTTTAATGTGTCAGGATTGTCCTTAGCTTAAACAGTCTCTTCCTCCTACTGTTTTCTTCCCTGTTCACAGTTTTGCTAGGATAAACAAATCAAACTTTCTTAGGTTCCTGTTACAACATAGTTGCTCCATTCCCCTGAAGAACACAGAAAGGGCTTTCTCTGCAGCTGTTTTAGTTGAATTTGACCTTTTTTTTTAATGTGGATGAAGAGAACTGTATGCTGTTCGAAGTACCTCTAAGAAATTGAGAAATAAAATTAAGAAATGCTGATAATTTGCCTTTTCATATTTGCATCACATTAGCAACTCAAATTCCTTAAACAGCTGCAATGAGGTCCCACTTGTCTTCCTCCCGAGTTTAGAACTGAAGTTTCTGTTATTAGTAGAAGCATGACCTTACGATTTATATTATTGAATTTCATCCTGTTTCTGTTAATGCAGTCTGTAAGATTGAGCAATTCTTTCCATATAATATTCTTATCATTCTCAGTCTTGATAGTACCTTCCAACTTTATGTCATCAGGAAATTTTACCAGCATGTTGCCTTATGCCAAAATAATTAATGAAAATATTAAACAAAAACTCTCAGATCACAGGAAAGCTTCCTTTGAGCCTGTGCTTCCCTGTACAAATCATCTTGCTCTTTAGGTTTTCAGACATCTTCTCAAATACATACATGCTGAAACAAAAAACCGACTAGGTATTTTACAGAGCAATTTAACAATCCTTATTTATGTCAGTTGTCCCACTGGAGTCATTTAAGTAAAGCTCACAGAATCCATTTTATAATCTCCATTCCTAGGTGAAAGAAATATTTCTCTTCAAATGCAGTGCACTCTGTTAGACCAAACAAATAGGTAATAGTTAAAATGAACTTTTTGTTTTAGAAATGAAATACGTTTAAATGAGTTGTAATGGCAACTCGCTTTCTCATATATACCTTTTGTTTATATGTTTCTGTATGAAAGTCTATAACTGGTTTTGTATTGGAATTTATGAAAATCTTTTGGCAAAATCCACAATGTGTCAGCCTCTGTGTGTTTAATAATTAAACTGCAGGATTATGTTCCTTAATAATAAAAGAGCAAGGGATATGATTAATAGCTAAGTATAGTCAGATAACCAATGTGAACTGCATTATCCCCAACAGAGAAGTGAAGCTATTCTGTAACAGGAGATGGAACTAGGTAAACATCACTTCATCATGTGACAATTGCTGTCCTCATTGGCAGTCTCTCAAAAGAGCATCATAGAGGGTCACAGTTCAACATCTAAAGTTAGAAGTGGCGTAAGGCTGATAGTAACGAGGGCCAACATGCAGCTGCTAAGGTAGATTTCTAAATCATGCAACACGGCTGCCTTGATACATGAGAATCAATTACTGAAAACCTTTCACGATGGTCAAAATGTGACATTAAATAATTGAGTATCACATCAAATCTTGTCTGCAATTAGTTATCTGGAAAAGTAATTATGCAACAAAATCAAGTAGCTGAAATTAGTGATGTGAAGCACCCTGGTTATTCAAAGACTGTAGGAGAGGATTTTTTTAATTTATGTTTTTTTTACTTGTAGCATGAAGTTTTAAGCACCTAACTAATTCTTTATTGAATTAAAAAAATCTTGCTCAGTTGTAATTCTTGTCATTAGTCATAACTGCAATAGAAGATACATTGCACATGAAAGCAGGTGTTAATGGCTAAGTTTGTTTTGTCTAAAGAAAAAATGATTAGCTGTGGAAGAGACTGTCTTGCAAGTAGTACATTAAAAAGCAAATCTGTTTTGTTTAGGGGAGAAAACAGCCTAAATTTTGCTCTTTTGTCTCTTGCACTAAGAGTGTGAGTTTAATTGGAGAACAGATATGGAATACTCTAAAGGTCAAATTCATTCTTTTTAAAAAAGCTATGATAAATGTAACAACACAGATGTTGTGAAAGGTTAGAAAAGCTATTAAAATATAATTTACACTTAATTTATAATAGAAGTCGTTAGTTTGCATTAGTTAGCTCAAATATTCAAAATAAGCAAGAAAAATACAATAAATCAAAACAATATGTATCCAGCGTAACAGACTTAAGTCTAACCTCTCACATGAATACTGTTTAACAGCTTATAAATACAGGGAAACGTTTATTTACACAATCATGATAAACCTGATTATTTTTTAAATGGTTCTAATAGTAACTGTTGTCGTGTATATGCCAGAACTGATAGCAAAATTCATTCTAATTGCTAGACCTGTACAGAATTTGATCTGTATGTGTATAGTACTTAAAAACTGAACTGATAAGGAGTAGTTGGTTAGTCATGTTACTTAAGCTGGTCCCAAAATAGCACCCTCCTTTTTTGGTAGAGTTAGGCTTGCAGCTGTTGTCTCTATCTGTTGTCTCTGAAGAAAATTTTAACATTAAGAGTTGCTGATGTCAATTTTTTTCTTTTTTTTACAGCTGATGTGGGCTTTGCCCCTGACAGAAGTTATTTGGTTCTAGCTCTGAGTTTGGAAGAAGTTGGTATATAGATTTTCCCCTAACTTTCAATTGATGTGTTTAGCTTTAGTGGGAGTAATACTATCACTTAAACCATGTTGTCGTCTCAAGGAGTTTTGCTACATCCATATGGAGTGCCAATGATTCTGCCGGCAGCACCATACTTCGCTGGACTTGTTCAGGTAATGCAAGGCCGCTTCCAACAAGCAACTTAACTCTAGTGCACTTAGAGTAATAATTGGAATTTTTATGGTTGAGAAAGCAAACACTTTTAATACAGGCAAAAGCTCTCATGTAGTCAGTGAGAAGACAGTAGGAAATCAAAAAGATGGATCACCCTAATCTGTGTATTGACATCTCTCATGGCTGAATAAATGGTGTAGTTGAGCTATATTTGCTTGTATTGATTTGTCTGCTGTTTAACATTCATGCCTTTGCTTCACGAGGTTGACCACAGGGCAGAGGATTTGCTATCCATTCTAGGTTTCTGAGGGAGTCAGCATTCCCACGGCAGGTCATAAGACAAAGTAACTTACCATCATGTGTTTAGTTTAAGTGTTTTAGCACAGCAGATATGAATAGTGTTAAACATGCATTAATTAATATGTTAACGCTTCACACAATGAAAAAGGGTTTGTGTTTTTGTGTGTATAGAAGTAGATCACTTTCACACAATATTTATGCATCGTATGAATTATTTTGAACCCTGAAAGTGTAATCTTGCTTCAGGGCAAGACTTCTGTGTTTTAGAAGTTAACTGGTAATTACTAGATTTAGCTGTTCTTGTTCTGTTGTCTGGTTTTGATTTTATTTTTATCAAAAAGTGGTACTACTGAATTTTCTGTTGTTAGACTTAGGATTTTGAATACATCATGCAGACACTTAGTAAGCAAAAAGTATTCTGTTGTTTACAGTAGTATAAGACATAAAGAAAGAATGCAAGTAACATTTCCAAGCATTGACAAAATGAAAAAAAATCAGTCTACCCTGTAACTGTCAGTAGTTGGATATTATGCATTAACATGGTTGAGAGACACACACGTGTATTATGGCATTTCTGGGTCATGCTAGTGATCAGTCAAATTAGCTGTGGAGGAGAGGCAAATTTTCATTATGCTCCTTTACAAGTTAGCTGGCATAGAGGGGCAATCATAGCAGGAAACAGCTTTTTTTTTTTCCTTGTAGGTCCATTCAGTAATTGAAGACTGAGTTGTGTTCTTCTCTTTAGGCATAATATCAGACACATATGTCTAAAATAGAAATACAGCATTGCACAGAGGCCATTATCAAGTATTGAAAAACTGTGTCTTCTGGGACATGCAAGCTGGTGCTATTTTTTTATGCAGTGAGAGATGGTAGCACACTTGAACGCATCAAGCAGGCCTTCATATCCATTAGAATTTGGGGGTGAAGGTCGGACGCTAGAGCTCAGTCAGACCCTGTGCCATCCTGTCCAATAAATAATTACAAGCAAATCGTGCCTTTCACTGTATGCTGATTGATGTTGAAATTGCTTTTGAAAGTTCTCATAAGTTCCTGTTATAGATTAAGTGCCGGTGTAGGAAAAATAACTGCACCCAACTGAAATGGGTGAATGTAATCAGGTTTAATGGACTCGAGAGCTTGTTGGGAATTAAATAACTATTGATTTGTTGGAAAGTTGCTGTCATTACAAAATGCCACTCTGGACGCATTATCCGAGCAGATAGATTAGAAGAAAGGGCCCTTTGAAAATTCGGGATGCCTTACTTCAATCTTTTTTTCCTTTCTTTCTTTCCTTAGAAAGATATATCCAGGCCTATGCTACTCCATTAGCATAGGTCTAAAATAGTCAAGCAATAAGAATTATTCTACAAAAAAAATAGGTATGTTTACAGGTACAGTCAAAAAGTGTTCTTCATGTGGATACTTCTCTCCCTCTCCCTAATGTCATACATGAAAACTGCATTTTGGAAACAAAACAAATGTTTGAGTTACTCTCTTAGTGGGTGAACCAGAACATTAAATGCTTTATCCGCTTTCTCACCCCAAGTTTTTATCTGCATTTGCAGTATCTGCAGTCAGTTTATGACATTATTACTTATTGCTTGTCTCTTAGAGTAGACCAAAGTAAAGTATCCAAAATAAATAATGCAACGGACACTTGATAGGCATATTTATATCATCCTCTTCTAAGCAGTAATTACATAATGTTCAGAACTTTAATGGAAATTTTCTTCAAAAATATGCCTTGATAAACTGATTATGCAAACATTTTTGCTGGGTTGCAGGTTGAGAGCCACAACCCTGAAGTATTTTCAAATACGAGGCTGGCTTAATATTTTAGAGGCTTATAAGATTGTGATTTATTTATTTGCATGGATATCTAGAGAAAGTAGATGTATTTCTGATTAGGGATTCCCCATGATTTCCAATTGGATTTACACCAGGATTGCATATGCAAACAGCGTAGAGTATTGCGTTGAGATCTGGGGGACTGTTTTGGGGTTTTTTCATGTTTGATGCTGCATGGTTGAGCAAGAGAGAGCTCAGATGTCCGTGGAGGACTGTTAGTCTTCAGGGGTTCTGCACCTTCAAGTGCTGTATATTATTTTATGTACTGCTGTGTATGTGCAGCCTTTTCCAGCCTCGCCTAAATTCATCAGAAAACTCTATCCTACATCTTAAATTTGCTTTTGCCACACCCTCTTGTTAGAGAGTACTGGAATGTGTGAAACTTAGGACAAACAAAAAAGGGCAAATACTGTGGATACATTTCTGGAAACACTTTGGATAAACAACCATGTGTATTTTCCCAATTGCATGGATTAATCTATTAAGATTTGTGTTCCTCTTACCGAGATCATATGTTTGAGTGAGATGATGAAAAGTGGAACGCGTATGTTCTTGGAGAGAAGGAAAGTAGTTGCTCAGAGTTACAGATATGTCAAAATGTATCAAGTTATGTTAAATATATTGCAAACTTAGTTTTCTTTTCCAATAAATAAATACACCTTCAAAATCTTATTAGAACGATGTTATTAGTATTGCCTATGATTTCTTAACACATTTTGTAATGAGAAAAATAAACTATCTTCCTCTCCCTTCTTCCTCCTGGGTGAAATGGTAGGAGGAAAAAAATCACGTGATGGGACAAATGATGCATAAATAGCATTATGCCTGATGTGGGTGGAGAGATGTTTTCTGACTTGGCACAAAAGGTGTGCTGGTGGCTTCACAGGCTGTCACAATTACGCTGCCGTGAGGAGCAAAGCAGGTAGTGCAACCCAGCAACTGCACATGCTGTGGGCAGCAGGGCCTTCTGTGCCTCAAACCTCTCATGCTGTTTGTCCTGGCAGGTGAGATAAAAAATATGTCACAGAGGATTAAGTGGCAATCCAGTAAAAGACCTCTTATCCTGCCCTTGGTTCACATCCCAGGTTTGTCATTTGACTCCGGTGGGGGAACCCTTCAGTCCAGAGGATGGTGCAGTCAGGAGGGTGTGCGTGGAGGAGGTCCCTGCGCAGGGGCGGCCGTGGGACCCTTGCCCTGCTGTCAGGACGCGTGGCTCTGGGCTGCTCAGAATGAACGGGGGAAGCCAAGTTCTGTTTGTCATTAAAATTATGAAGTGCAGCATCAAAAAAACCATTTTGCAATTCATAGAAGAGTAGTACGTTTTATAGAATAATAAGTGAAATGTCTCCATATTAGCTTCATCTTTCATGACTTTGAGTGTTTCAGGTATATAAAATGTTTGCAATTGCTCTGGATACTTGAAATATGGTAAAATATTTTGAAAACACAAGTGCAGTATGTGACATTTTAATGATGGATGCTAAATTATTTATTACATGGCTGGTTTAGGTGGCTCAATTTCTATTTAGCAGAGAAAGAGGAGTTCATATGCATTATTATAAAAATTAATAAAGTTGAAATTACTTAGACCTTTCGGTAAACTAATAGGAAAGTCTAAATAGAGAGACAGTCCTATTTAATACAAAAGGCGCTACTTAAAGATTCAAAAGATGGGGTTTTTTCTGAATATGGTCAGTATTTTTCTAAGGTGTGTTTTTGTTCTAGCATAGTGACCAGAAAAGCTCTAAGAATTCTGAGGGTTTAAGCTTATGTTCGTTGTTAAGGACTTCAAGCAGCTAAGCTAAAATATTTTCTTCTGCTTTTTTTGCCTTATTTATTTGTGTGGTGGTAAAGGGGGGTAGAAGAAAAGTATGAAATAGATGGCTCTTGATTAACTATTTTAATAAACTGGGAATTACTGTACTTTTAAGTGCATCATTCTTAAATTGAAATTATTGTCAAGATATTTTGATTATATCTGTGCATCTCATTTTCCATAACTGGTGTGTGTGTTTGACTGACAACTGGAAAAGTGGTAATCTGGAGACAGTTCCATTTTATTTTAGGGCTAAGTGAGAGAATTGCCTAGAATATGCTGTGAAAAGTAGTGGTGCAGATTTCTTCACAGTTCCATCTTTACCCGTCTGTAAAATCCTTGTTTTAGTGCTGTATTGGGAAGTGCTAGCAGTGAATACGTTCAGAATACTTGTAGATGCTAGTGTGTTAGGCTACCTGCAAAATCACACTTACTTGCTGGCAGTCCAGTTTTCAGAAATGTTGTGGATATGTTCTGTTACCTTACATTAAAAAGGCTTTTGTAATTTAGTAGTTTTTATTTGAATAATGCATTTGAAATAGAAATGATGAGAGGTTCTTTCTGTGTTGCCTGAAGTGGTGTATAGTTGTTTTGGTTGTTTTTAGATTACGATCTAGTGGAACGCAGTGCATAATTTCTGTTTACATTGGCTGAGTTGCCTAGTTGAAATGCAATAAGTAGATGATTTACCTTTAGATGCAGATTTATTCTGGCTTGATTGTGGTGTTCTGTCTTTGCAAGTGATAAGGGTCTCCTATTACTAGTACTATACTCCCAGCGCTTTGTGAGTGGAGGACTAACATTTTACTACTGCAATCACTTTTCATCTGAGTGTGTATTTTGTTCTGTTCTTGAGAGAGTATATGTAAAATTTCTTCTCTCTCTGAGTTGCAAAGTTTTTCTCCTTTTTGTATCAAAATGTGCTTTTAATAGGAGATGTAAGGTGGTGGTGATAATGATGGATGAGGTCTGTATTCCTTTGTTTACAAAAATTTTCAGTTATCGGTGTTAAACCTCTGGAAATACACCTTCAGAATATTTTTTTTTTTTTTTTTGCTTTTGATACATGGATCAAGCAATGTAGCCAACATGCATTCTCTGTGAAACCTGCTATTTGTTCAAGAGGCTACAGACAGCTTGAAAGTATTTTGTTATTGCCATTGCAAGAGTTTATTTTCTTTTAACCTGCCTTTGTTTCTTGCTAATAAGTGCCTATATCATAAAATACCTGATAAGTGAATGTGCAGGGGGGAGAGGGAGGGGCAATGACACAGAGTGTCTTTCCCATTGACCGAAAAGATGTTTTTAGTGAACAGGATAGCCTATCTAAATAGTTTTAGTTTGACTAAGAAACAAGTGGTTATTCTCTCCTCCCATCTGCATAATTTTGTCTCACTAGCCTTTATTTCAGAAATCAATGGGTAACGTAATTTGAATGAGTCAGGCAATACTACATTACCTCTTACTCTGTCAGCTTGGTCAATGTTGTGTTATAGTCAGGGCTTCTTTCTGAGCTCAGCAAAAAAGCAAAAGATTTCATGTGACACCCAACAGACACCGAATATTTTCCTGTCCAACGTTTGCATGTACTATCAGTATTAGTGAATTTTAGACGTCACGATATATACTTACGGTCACTAGCTTGTGTGTTGGATAATAAGCTTCAATGGAGTGTTTTAGTAGGGCAAGAAACTGGGTAAATCTGGGTCTTTGTGGCTGCAGCTTCTGCAGTGTTTAAGTGGAACAACTAAAAGGATACCTGAGGTTATATGAACAGAACAGTTTTTGTAGATAGAGTAACTTTCAGTAGCATAGGTTCTATTCATTTGTTCATCCCCTAAATAAGACAAAACTTTTAAGATTTGGATTCTCTGCAAAAGCAGATTATTTAATTTGGCTTCCCTAACTAGAAGCCAGCAAAGTGATATGGCTGTTTGCAAGGATCTGGAATTGCTGTTGATTTTTTTTTTTTTCTGACTCATGCATAATCATCAGTAATGAAAATTCTGATGGCCAGATTATGTCAGGAGATACAGCTTTGAAGTTCTATTACTTTCAGTAGAATGATACACAACTGATATAAAAATGTGCTTGTATATCTAAACATAGAACAAGTATTTTTATGGAGTTGGATTGAATATTTTACTTATTCATCCTCTGATAAGTTATCTTGTGATACATGAACTAAAGTTAGAAACCCAGTTAAAATACATTTTTTGTTTTATTTGGTCTGTTTGCGTGCTTTTTTTAACTGAGGTGTGCAGGTAACTTTTCTCATACCTGGTTTCGAAGATGGAGTTGCAAAAACATATGAAATGTCTATTTCAGTAGGCCAGGTTGTGGAAAAAAAATATGGTAAGGCCATCATAATTTAAACTATAACTACTTACAGCTGCTGTAATCAGGGGTTGCATTTGAACCGCTCTATTACTAGGTGAGAGTGATGGAATCACACCTGGCTAAATATTTGCCAGATAGATATCACAGTTGTCTTAAGTTTATGAGCATGAGAAGGGTTCACAGATAATTTGAAAAATTTGGGGTTTTTTTAGTGTAGTCACAGGTCATGAACATTGTAAATAGATAATAGGAATTTGATCCAGGTAAATTTTCTGTGTCATAGTTTCCACCTGTATTTCATGAAATTGAGATTATTGTGGACTGGAGTTAATTCTCATACCCTTGGTTCCTTCTCTTACTTTAGTGGCCAGAGATACGTGAGCTAGATACCTTGGAAGAAGACTTAATCCTCTTTAATTCTGATGGTTTTATTAAATTAATAAAGAATGTGTATTTTTACTCATATATGTATTTTTATTTTTGATCAAGCTAAGAAGAAAGTAGAAGTCTCTTGCCTATATATTCAAGAGTCAGAATGGTTCATAATCTGCCTTTTAAGGTTTTGTTTGAGGCCTCTGAATTAAGTAAAACAAGTTGTGCATTTCAAGGAAATGGTATTCAGATTTTATTGGAAAGTATCCTTAAGTAAAAGCAACTTATTTTTCATTAGGATAAAGCTAAAAATACTGATAAAGCAGTGAACTGATCTGAACTATGCTGATTTTTTTTTTTTTTTAAATTCTGAGACATTAAAAATCTGGTGAAATGATCATTACCCCAGTGCTTTTTCTTGTAGAGGTAGAAGTACACTTTTGTTATGTCTCTGTCCTTACTTTGCAATACTATTTCAAAAGTATGTGATGCCCTCTTGGACACTAATTAGTAAAATTTAAAAGTAATGGCAGAGAAAATGGTAGGTTGTTTATACATTGTTTTACTGTGATAAATGTCTATGACACTTTACTTTCTCTGTGACATTTGAGTATCTAGCAAATACTGTAAAATGCATCTCCAGCCATCTTGGACAATGTAAACTGCAAAACATCTAACCCAGGTAAGCGAGTGGCTGCCAAAATGCAAATACAGATTTCTCCGAAAGTTACCAGCTACTGTGCAGGTATGCATCAGCTGTCTTCATTTTTACTGACAGTGGTGCTATATACAAGTATGTTTCAAACACTTTGAGAACAAATCATGTTGACACTTGAGAAGAAGAACGAGAAAAAAGGGAATTTCCAGACATTTTACTTGTCTTCCGTCCTAGAGAAAATCTTAGAATAATATTAAATCAGAACCTCTACCTAAGTGAGAATTGCAAAGAGTGGTAAGAACAGGTTAAAAAAAGAATCCCACTGTCAGGCTTTTTAAAAGATATAACCACGGAGTTGGTCAAAAGCAAGAAAGATGACATTTAGTTGAGAAATTAAAGGTGACTAGAGGTGAGGGAAAGCAGGTCTTCCTGCATCTGTGAATGATCTTGTAGATAATAATACATAATGAATCATTCTTTTTTTCCCTACTAGCCTCAGTGTGATGCTGACTTTTAGTGAATTAGTAAATCTGAGAAGTCCTTCCTTACTCCATAGAGAGAACTTCTCTGTAAGCATGGCTCGGGTGATTAGACGCAGTTGGATGCTGAAGTGAGTGCTTAAGATGGGACCTGCTTCAGTTTTCTGAGAGGAAGTTTTGAAGGTGTATACCCCCTATGCAAAATGGTTGCTTATTCTCTAAGTGTTGGATATGCGTACAGGGTTTTGTTTTATTTTTAGGAGAATGGGTTTAGTGCTTGACCGTTTTTTTTTTATGATTTATTTTTCTTTTGTTTCTCTGATGTATTAGATCTTGTCTGTGCCAAAAGAGTTTAGAGATAAATTTTTAATATTTTGAGAAATACAGAAAAGCCTATTTTTAATGAAATAAGGTCACATTTGCTACACTCTTTCTCTTTGACTTGGAATTGCTCTGAAAAACAGTATTTGAATAAATTTTTTTAAAAGAAGTTTGATCTTGCTAACATTTGAGGTACAGAAAGAAAGCAAACCTCTATAACTGTGTTTCAGTGCCCTGTTAGAATGACAATATTTTAACTACAGTTATTAAACACTGACCCAGCCCCCCACCCCAAAACATAAATATTATTTAGAGCCATCAAACAGGATGGAAGAGGATGCTGATTGTCTGTTGTATACAAAAGAGAAAATATAAATTCTTCAGAAAGCCATGAGGGTAGTTCAACAGAATCTCGACTAAGTTTTATTCTGTAGAGCCTGAACCATGCTTGAAAAGGTCTACTTCCCAGTCTCTTAAATAATTTATATTTTGTTATGCATTTGTAATGATTAATTAGTACTGAGTGATTTTTAAGTTTGTGGTACTTGGAAACTGTCCTATATTGGAAAGCTGTCTATTCAGGTACAACTACAGAGCATACTTTCACTATTTCATCTCCATTCCAATGAATGTTACTTTCAGAAGTGCAGCAGTATTTTCTGCCTTGTCCTGAGATAGAACAAGGAGAATGAACAATCTAGCATGTTCTGTTGTGACAAGTCATGCAAGAGTCTGTTCTGAGATGAACATGGAAAAGACAGCACAAGCTTTTCTTTCACTAAGGGAAATGAAGTGTAATTGGAGCACACCCCCGTTCTGGAACACGGGAATAAATTACACTTTTGGTTATTACTTTTTTTTAAATCTTGTGTCTAGACACAAAGCTGCACCCTTTTTTTTTTTTTTTTTTTTGTCTTTTTGGCCTTATACTGTCTAAAACCAGAATAAACAAAATTTGAAATCTTGAAAATATCTTAACCTTTCTGTGACCAACTCATAAAATTAAAAGTCTAGCTTCCACGTTCTCTTTGTCTTCTGTATCCATTTCAGACATAAGTATCCATCTCCCTTTTTACTATCTAGATACAATGTAGCAGTTATCAGTAGTTGGATCCAGTAACAGAAGAGGACTTAAGGCTAACTGGAACAAGCAGCTAGGGTTAGGCCCAGTTCTCCTTAAAAGACCAGCCAGCCTTTGGCAAATTGTTCTTCCTACTCAATTTTCCCCTATCAAATCAATTGTTATGTTTGCCATTAATTAAAAAAAAAAAAAAGTCTGCAGTTGCAGAATTGGCTCTGTATAGTTCCATCTTTGTTTATTCATTCAGAATCTTAAATACAAAATGAAGGAAAGTGTTGTGTGTAAGGATTTACTTCTGAATACTTCTAAAGGTTACCTAAAATTGTTGATGATTCAAATAAATTTTTCAAAACTGATCATTCTGTAAGAAAATAAATAGATGGGTTGGTTTCATTGTAACACTGGTCAATGTGTACTGGGAAACTGTCTTTGCTGGCTCCTGTGGTGACTTATTTTGTAGACATAAGTTTTTAAAAGACACTCAGGCCTTTTGAACACTGCTGTTATAGGAAATGAAATAAATCCATTGCAGGATTCTCAGAGTACCATTTTTAACTGACATACTGTGCTGGATTGACTGAAGTGAGTACATGGTCTTTTTACTGTAGAAATGAATGCTTTGATTTTTATGCCTTTCTCCATGAAGGAACAGTTAAAATCAGGCATAGGGAAACGTAACAGATGTTCATACACATTTCCCATCTGAAAATGCCTTCCACTGGCCAAGACAATTGTTAGGCACAATTAAGCCCAGTATATACATCCTGTACTGTAAGCCAAGTCTGCTGAATATGTTCCCAACAGGGAAGCACAGATTTGGAAAGAAGGCAGTTTATATGAACTTTGATCTGCAGTAGATTTTTGAGAGTCACTGTGTGAAAAACATAAGGAGAACTGACTGACAGCTGTGAATCTGTGCCCCAGTGCACTACACTGTAAACTATATCTTTAAGAGAAACTTTCAATCCATGAGAAAATTTCATATGCATTTCAGCGATGCTAACACTTGAAATCTGATTTCTGAGTGGCATTTGGTATTATGTTGCCAACTGACTTAAAAAGCTTGTGATATTATGCCTTGTAATGTTCCACATTCAGTCTAATTGTCACTGTAATCAGCTTTATGATGGCAACTCTTCATGATGACTACAGGGATATATTTTCCTCTTTTTTGCATATTATGTCTGAAATGTGAGTTACTTTCTGATTTCAGAGGCATACTGGTAGTGAAGGGAGGAAGGCACTGTAGACCTGCAGACTTTTAAAATCATGTATGACATGTTTATGCAGAGAGCGGGATTTGTCATTTCCAAGAATATGATAGCATCTACTGTTGAAAAAGATGCTGAGAACCAAGTACTCTTATATTTTGTGATATGTATTGTAACTGAACACATTATAGTTGGCCGTGCTGGAAAAGCATGCCTTCCTGGTATCTCAAAAAATTCCAGTGATTGACTATTTCAGTTGTATCAGAATATCGTACAGATGCTGTGAAAGTGTGTTGACCTAAAAATGTCACTGAGTATTGGTATTTCGTATCAGTCTGCTTTCACTTTTTTTTTTGGTTGTTTTTATTTTTTTTTTTTTTGGTTGGGGCAGGGGGAGGGGGGAGCAGGACAAAAATACAAGACAGACATTGCTTTTCTGTTGTGTAATGCCTGTCTTTTAATAATATAAAAAGCTCTGTGCCAGGTCTGTAAAAGGAATCTAAGTTGCTGGGCAGTCAGTATGTATTTTCGCTGAAATATGCGAGAGAACTCTAAAATGTGTCTGCTATTCCAGTCTTATTTTTATGTAATAAGACACAAATCTGCAAATACTGATTCCCGGTTTTTCTCTGGCCTTAGTTCTCCATATTTACTTCTGGTACTTGTCCGTGAGAAGCACTGTCTTGCTTACGTGTCTGTGAAATGTACTTTTTATGTGCTGTTCTGTGGTCATCTTGAGGTCAGCATGTTCCTGGCTGCAAACTTATCTTTTGCATTATTATTGGTTGATTTGTTCCTAATAAAAGCCTTTCTCTGGTAGAATAATAGCAAAATGCTGAGAAAGGTATTTTTATTCTCTTGGTTCCAATAAGAAATGGGAGATCAAGAGGAGAGGTAGTCCAGTGATTCTTTGGTGAATCGTATTTAGCATGGGAGAGATTATTTCAAAATATTAATAAATGTATAGCATTGTGCTTCTGGAGAGATAGGATGACATTTTCTGTTTTACGTTTTCGGTTTACGTTAGTTGAATTCATTGTAAAGATTTTCTTCCCCTGAGTTCCGGAAGTTAAGATCAAGTACCTGAAATACTTCGAAGTAGTTCTGGGTCAGAGCCAGACTACATGATTATTTAAGCCCATATTCCATAATTTTATTCTTTTTTTTGTTTGTCTGTTTCCAAGCACTTCTTTTCTGACACAGCAAATAATCTGTTCAGTGCTCAATTTTCTTGATGCCATTCTATAAGACTGTTGTAATATTACAGTTTTTACCCCAGGTTTCTCACTTTCTATATTCTATATACCTCTGTTATTTCTCTCACCTTGTTGCTTTAGTAATGTTTTCCTTTTTATGTAACTTGGAATGCTTCTCTGTTACTAGAATAGCATAACCTTTTTTTGCATTTTATTAATTAAGAATATCTTCTGAGCACCATTCTTCAGTTCCACTGCAAAAAAAAAAAAAAAAAAAAAAAGAGATACGGCATCCACAGCATAAAATTAGATTGTGAGTTGGGAATCAGACACCTTCAGAAACAGATCCAAGACATATTTTTAGGGAACACTGCATAGTAGCAAGCATTTGAAGTATTTGTGGAAGTATTTCTTGAGAATGATGCCTGTTAGCTCATGAGGTGATTCTCAAATGTACTGTCTAAAAGGCCATCCGTTTTACTACTAGCTCCCTAACATAATGACTAAAACTAAAGAACTAATTTGTCTCTGGATATACTATATACTGATTCTATTGTATTGTTAATATTTATTACATTTACCACTTTGTTCTTCTGTATGCATACATAATTCTGCATAAGCAGTATGTTTCCTTGGAGAGAAGGATAAAATTTATAAATTTAAGTAAAACTTGCTGCTTTTTTTCAGGGTTGGTTTGTTTGTTAAATAGCAATTGTGATTCAAGAATAAGATGAAGTAATTAATTACCCTCCACGCCTTTTTGAAGAAGAACAGTGTACATACTTCGTGACTTTGTTTAACAGTTAGCTTTTGTTCTCTAACAGGACAGGAGACTTTGAATATATATTACCTACTGCAGAAATAGAAAAATCAAATTGAATGTGTAATGGTTCCTTTTCTCTCTCTGTCTCAGGACGGAACATTTTTGTAAAATTGATTCCATGCTCTTTGATGAAAACGATTTCTCTAATGTAACAAAACTTTTTTTTTTTTCTGTCATCTTTTTTATTTTCAGAATCAGAAAGTGAATGTATACATTTATATAAAAAAGGTTTCTTGCTGTGAAGAGGGATTTCCGATTCACAGATTCAAAGATGTTCAAGCCAGGAAGGATCATTATGATAATTCAGCCTGCCCTCTTGAATATACGTGCTACAGAATCTGTCTCAGACACTGGCTTAAAGCAGACCTTTTGGAAGATATTTAATCTTGTTTTAAACATCCAAGGAATTTTGATTCTACCAGTCTCGCTGATACCCTACTAAACTGTTTGAATGTTTAATTACCCTTGCAGTTAGAACACTGCAAGTCTTTCTTTCTCTTTACTTCTGCTTCTAGCCACTGGTTCCTGCTGGGTTTTTTGTCTGCAGGATTGAAAATGCGAAACACCCACAAACAAATGAGGAAGCTCTTGAAGTGTACAGCCTCCTAGAAGGGATGTATATCACAGACATGGAGAAAAATAGGGAAGGAAGGCACCTTGTGGGATCATGTAATCTACTTCTCTGCCTGAAGGCAAGATCAACTTTGCTTGTGTCATTCCTGACAGATGTTTGTCGAGCCTGTTCTTAAGATCTTGAGTGACAGGGACTCTCTAACCTCTCCAGGCATTTTACACTTGCACTAGAGGTGTTTTTTTTCCCCGATGTCTGAGTTAAAGTATTTAATTTTGTAATTTAACCTCCCACTGTTGTTCTATGCAGAGTGGACATAGAAAATGCATTATTTCGATCCTTTTCACAGTGGGCCATTATCTACTTAAAGACAGTTATGTCAACCTCAGCCTTCTCTTCTTGTGGTAGTGCAATCCTCGTTCCTTCAGTCTTTCCTTCTAGAGTTTTCCTTAGCCCCCTACAGTTGCAGTACTTTATGGATAAGATTTTTAGATCCATGGAATTATTGAGGCATCTAATTTCTCTTTTTGAGAAGAACATAATATAATGGATGAAGCATAACTTTCTTTCAAATACCTGGAATTGGAGTAGGAGATGATTAAAATTTTGCTAGTAGAGATAGATGTACAGTGGGGAGGAGAGGTGAGAGTTAACACTAAGTCATGAGACACAGAGCACTGTGAAGGATGAGTTTATTTTGCTGTTATTAAAAATTTCATTTCAGGATAATCCCTCTGAGATTTAACACGTTATTTTAAGAAAAGCTTCCTAGAGCAGCAGTAAACAAGACAGTACAGTAGGTTCAAACGATTCATAAATGTTTGGATTTTTTTAAACATTCCATTTATTGAGTCTATTTCTGATACAGTGCTGAAAGATACAGTAATCATGTTGCTGATGTGTTTGCAAAGAGTGACATTTGTAAAGTAATCTATTGAAATAATCAGCACTCTGAAGCCTTGTCTGCAGTTTCTGGCTGTCAAATTTTGTGAAGTAGGAGAAAAGACGTTTAAAGCACAGGCTAGCTCTACTGATTTTTGCGTATCCCTTCTTCATCAGCAACTCAACTGAGGTTTAATTTTGAGATGCGACTGTATGAGTGGCAGTATCGGTTTCTGTGCATGGCTTTGTCAAAGCATGTAGTCTGTGCCTCTGAGTGTCCAAAGAACAGGAACAACACGTCCTTCCATCTGAATGTTTATTTACGGTGGTGTTACAGTGTCCCAATGCCCGATACTATGGAAATATATGAACAAACCTCATTTTACTGTATAGCATTTACATTAACATAGGACATATTTAACTACTACAGTGCACAGCGATGGCTTATTGTACTAGTACGACATGAGATGACTTTATTACACCCACTGTTTGAGCGGACATCATTATGGAAATCCCAGCAGAAAAGCCACAGACTATTTAGATATAAGAAGAGCATGATCTTCTCTTAAGCAAAAGTAAAACCACAACATGGTGGGTAATAGTAATGATATGTGTTATTGGTAGGGTTAACTACATTAATGGCAAAACAGTAAACAAAATGTACATATGCTACCATCGTGTTACCTGCAGTTAATTTTCCCTTGATAATCATCACTGCGCTTCAGAGAATTATTATCTTAAATGTCTGATTTCCCGTTTTTTTATGTTTGTAAAGATAGGTGACAAAATATACACATACTCTTCAGGTCTTCTAAAGCCACAGTGCTGTGAAGTCACGTTACAAATTGTAATTAATCCATATTTCATTCAACAGCCTCCAGTAAAAGAAGGCATTTTGGCATGTGTTTAGGAACATTCCTCTTCAAGAAGGCACTGAAATTACAGTAAAGCGCATGCTGAAGTGCTTTCCTGAATTAAGATCCTAGTACTCAGTAAATATAACCACATTTTCTCAAGTTTTCCCTTCATGTTAATATTGATGATAGGATCTGAATCTCTGAGACATGGATCAAGAATAGTCTGTGATCAGGAAAAGGCAGATAAATGGTCATGGAAAAGCAGAGAGATTAAGAAACACAGAGAAGTAAAGCAAAATAAATGAACCTTAGCAAAGTGGGATTTATTTGCCAGTTTTTATTTGTATCACTTTGTATAAAGTGACTCAAAAAACCCCATGTCTACTACACTTCTGCTTTAAGGAATCTTCTTGCCCTGCCCTGCTCTTTTTCCTTAGTTATTCACAAGAGTGTTACCGTATTGAGGTGTGCACAGCAGAAATAAACCCAGTAAGAAAATTAGGGCTTAGTGAGTGAGGGGAGCGTAGTGGAACCTCACAGCCCTTCTTGAGGGCCTCCAGATGACCATTGCCAAGTCTTATTCTTGCAGAATTTACTGTGTAATGTCAGAGAAGAATGAGAGCTTTCTCCCCCCCTTACTGACCAGCACTGGGGAAAGTTTGTAAAGGATCAAAACTTGATAAGAAATGTATAAAGATGAAAGAGTGACTATGACTCACTCCCAGACACAAAATACAGATAATAGAGCATCTTTTAAAGAAATATTTATAGAGTTCATATGTAATTTTCCATTTATATCGTGGAAGAACAGAGGGGTATATAATAAGTTTATGATTACTTCTCCTTAAGCTTCATAATGACAAGCAAGTTGTTAGTAAATTAAAGCTGTCATATAATCAGTGTAAGTTTTCTTCAGTTTCTTTTTTTTCACTGTGATTTACCATTCTCCCCTCTGCTCTGGTTTATTCATCAATGCCTGCATAAATAGGAAGCGATCCTTGTAATGTGGGCAAAATATGAATGTAAGGCTGCGAACTCCTTTCGGTTTGCTTAATAATATGTTTTATACTTTGTCTCATGTACATATCTAAAGATGCATGCCTATTAGATGAGAGAGAGTTCTGTCTGGAGCATGTGAGGGGAGATCTGTTTCCTGTAGCCTAACATGGATCATGTATTTTCATTTCATGAAACTTGTCACAGCTGATTTCATCCTTTCAGGGACAGATTTCTAGGTAGGTGCATACATTATAAAATTGAAATGCCTTGGCAGTGGTGTTCTTTGGGAGACTTGTGCATAGTTTTAAATTTTGTGGACTTGTTGGAATACAGGACTGTTCTTTAAGGCTGTATCTAGATTGAGTTATTCTGCATGAACATTTCTATGAAATGTAAGTATCACCAGGAACCAGAAAAACAGATTAAATACTTGAAAAGGTAATAAATACTTGATACTTGAAGATTGTACTGAAACTTCTCAATAAGGTAGAGTTTACAGTGTTTTCAAAATTATGAAAGATTTGCTATGTGCTTAAAAAATACCAGTTCTCTTTATTTCGGTTGGTGTAGGCATAGTCTTTTTTTCACTTGCTGTGTTTATTATCACCAGGATATGCTTAAATCATGCTCTGTACTCAGTGAAGCTTTGCTGAAAAATGTCAGTCAGTAGTTGCAAAGCTGTCAAGCTCTTTTCCTTAAGTTGAATTTACACAGGCACCATAAGAAGAAATTAATGAAGATTTGTTTCACTGCACATATATAGCCATTTCTAATAAACTTTTAGTGATCTAAAGTACTTTCTGTACACTTGCATTTTTTTTTCTGGATTACAAAATGGATAAAAGCTTCACCAGCCTTTGCAGAATGAGGGGAATTTCAGTTTACAATTTTTTGTGGCAAACATTCACTTTAAGTTGGTGATATGTGAATTTACTCGCTTGCTTATTATACCAGTGATAGATTATTCTCACTTCTACTTAAATTTGACAAGCTGCGCAGTGCTAAACCCTGCTAAAATGGTGCAAAGACCCAATTACAGAAACTACAAAGGCATGCAAGAGTAAGCAAAGAAAAAACATATAAAAGGATTAAAGATCAAAAATAGAATGATTCCAGTGAAAGTGCATTAGGAGACATCAGTCAGGAAAACATGAAAGAATTAGAATATGAAGAACAAAGCTTTATAGAGCTTCTGAAAACTCACAAACATATTTTAAAAATTATTTCTGTTAACTCTCTTTATTAGAATGAAAATAATTTAATGGAAAAGTATGTATTTTTCAATGTTGTAAAGGTCTAAACACTTGAATTGTATTCTTCATACATTTTGTTTATGGAGTTTGAGTTTCATCTGCAGAGTAGTGGTAGCTGGCTTCAACCAGCGGTTTTAAAAGTAAATTGTATCTTTAATTTTAAATAAAATGCTATCTAAGATTTATGAAAAATTGCAGGGTGGATTTACCCTAATGCATACTTAGCCATGTTAAACACGCCAACCATTTTATTCCTTCTGTGGCTTTAAACGCTGCCTTTGCAGGTAATCCTGATTTCCTTATGCAGTAGACACGGTGTTGCATTGGATCTGTAGCGCTGACAAAGATGTGGTGGAATTGGGAATGAAAACAGCATTTGATCCTTACTTTTCTTCACACTGATGACTATGTGTAGAATTCGTTTTCTTTGCACAGGGGACTGGGAGAATGGGATAAATGAAAACCAACCTTTCAGGAATAAGACATAATTCATTGCAATTCCTTCATGTTCCTTGGAAGAATTAGACAAAGTAAAGACTTTTACAGTATTGCTGGAAGGATTTCTGTATTTTCCACATACAGGATTTCTGAATTTGAGAGAACCAGGTTAGGTACTAATACGGGTCCCAACCACAGTAGTTCCTGAAAATCGTTTAACGTATAATTGACAATTGTAAGAGTACTTTCTTTAGATAAAAGTCTTTAAAATACTTTTGAACCTTTGTAGGAATCAATACTTGCTGTGTATTTTTGGTCAGCATGGAACCACTTTCCTGTAGCAGTTCATCTGAACTTATTATTTGGGTTTCCCTTTCCATCTCCTGGACCTACTGATGCTCTCAGTTTGGGAATGAATGAGAAGTGTTGTGATTTTTTTCTAAACTTTTTGTAGAAGCACTGAGTACTGGTTGAGGTGCTGTGCAGACAGTCACTGGCTCTTCTCTGGGGTTGTTCTCCATGTAGCTAGTGCAGTATGGTTGAAGCCTGGGAGGGATACAAAGCAAGACAGATGGTTTCCCACAGACTTCCCCTCTAGCTCTTTCATCTTTCATCTAACTATTAATTCATCTGTTTGGATGGATACATTCACGCATGGAACCAAGATGAATAATAATGAGATTTTTAATAACTCCCTACATTTGCATTCCTTGTAACTCTTTACATGGTTCTAGCTGATTAAAATGAATCATTTACATAATTAACATATGGTTATAGTGTTGGCTTTAATATGCTGATTATCTCAGTACTTTTGTCTAGAGTCAATTGGATTCAAACTGTAACAATTGTTTGAAGTGAGAATAGTTTATTCCTGTGAGGGTTGGTGAATATTTGCCATGGGGCCTGATTAGAAATAGCACAACTGTCCAAGAAATTCTTTAATGTAAAGCATGTATTTAAAAAAAAAAAAAATTTAAAAAAGTCTATTACATCTGCTGTGTTTAGGTCAGGCTTTACAAATAGCTTTCTATGGTTAGGGAGACTTCTGCCATTAGTTCCTTAGTGAGATACAAATAAAGTACCAGTCATAGTGTTAAGAATGAATCAAGACAACCAATGCAGGTCTGATTGTTTCTTAATTTGTAAAGACTTTTTTGGTTCTTTTTTTTTTTTTTTTTTTTTTAAATCACATTTAGAAATAACATTGTTAAGGTAGAATTATAGAAAAAAAATTAATTACACAAAACGTGTTTCAGTATTTTTATATTCATTGACTTACCCTACTCTTAAGATGAAAAGAGGAACAGTTTTCAGATTTGTTACATGCTAAGAGGAAACAAGTATGTGTAGCAAGTAACACTGAAGCAATGATATTTTAAGTATTGGTAGAATATTTTTCCAATCTTGGTATCACCCTTGATGGTGTGCCTAGTTTCCTAATGCAGAGGCTGCTGGAAAACGGAAGAGGAAAGAATTGTCAGTTTTTGTGGTTAGGTAACTAACACTTGTGTCAATGAATGCTTTTTGAATGTTCATGAATATTTGAAGCAAATTTGTGTTAATTGCACTACTGTTGTCCACAATTAGTCTGTGGTAGACATGATTAATTGTAAAGAGCCCTGACATTTATGCATAAAAGGCTTGAGGTCAAACAGAAATGGAGAAAAATGGTTGCTGCAGCATTGGCAGATGGAATGCTAATGCATTTTGACTCGTCCTGAGAATAATGATATTTCTACATTGATAGCAAATAATTGTTTTAGAACTGTGGAATATTCTTCTCCTCTCCTTTTGCTTTTCTTCCTCTGTTTAATTTGCTTCCCTCCCACCCCAGGATGCCACAGTCACTAGTTATTTTTACAGTGTAGTCTTTAATTGGCTTGAATATTTCTTTGTCAAATGCTTTACTGGAAACCCATACCAAATTGTGAGCTGGGAAAGGCCTATATTGATTTGCTTCTCTGAGGACAAGTGTAAAGCAAAAATATTCTGATGATAATTAAGCGTGCATTTTGAAGGAAGTCTCTTGAATCCGTGTTGGTGTATAACCTATCAATAAAGGAACTTCCTGTGTTCCTAGGACACAGGCTTTAGTAACATTTTAACATGCTTATGATGTTGAGTAGTAAATAATTCAGCAGATAGGATCTCTTTAATAACAAACAGACCGTGTTCATAGTGTCATTACCAGCTTGTGAGTGTGATCCATGAGTATTTGGGTCCTTTTCCACCACAGCAAACCCCATGTGACACAGACCAGTACACTGCAGTGCTCCCAATGGGTGGAACTGTAGGGCTACAACATTCCTCAAGGGTTGCTGGTCCTAAGCCCTAGAACTTTTTAAAATTAAAGAGACCCTGATGGATATTCCCTTTTAGAAGGCTTGTAGTATGGTTGAATCAGTGAAGGTAGCATCACATAAATCTAAGGCTGCCTATGTACACCTGGTGTACAATGGTCAGAGTAAATGTGTATGTACTGGGAGCAGAGGGAATCTTCTTCCAACTCTTCAGTGTTCGGGAGTTGACTGATAAGTGTCCTTTGTTAAAATTGACATTAATCTATCTAAGTCTTTATAAGCTACTGATGGACTCATTAGTCCAGTGAAATTCCACTGGTTTAGATCCTGAGTGAACATAGTCCTTAGTATAAAGGCCGAACAGATAAGACTTTCCCATAAATTCTCAATATAAAAAAAAATAAAAAAAAATAAAAGGATGACTCTCTTAAGCAAGCAGAATTCCCTGCCTTCATTTCGTGCATTTTTAATATGTTTCAGGTTGTCATGCTTTTACTGATGTAGCATCCATGGAAGATAGGCTAAACGTTTCCAATACCCTTTGTAAGTTTTTATTTGTTTATGTAAATGTTTGCTGCAAGATATAGAATTTTATACTACTTAATAGTTCCCATTTCAAGTGCAAGGAAATTACATTTTCTATCTGTTCTCAAACAAAATGGTTTTCAAATGAAACCACTATAACCCATTTGAAAAGTTAATTTTTCTATTTTTAGCTCTCTGTAATGGAACAAGTTTTTGTTTGTTTACAATTTTTGCCACTTGGCCATTTGAAATTGCTTTTCAGCACATCTTCAAAAGTTAGAGGAAGTAAAATGGTAGCCTGGAAATGATATTCAGTGAGTATTTTTAGGATGTCAGAATTAACTAGCAATGCTCCTAAAAATGCTAATCTTGCAGAACAGTTTTTCAAACTGTGGTCCAGACAGCAGTGTTAAGTGTCCCATGGAATCACGTAGACTTTCTAATGCTTTTGGTTAAAAATTGCCTTGTGATTGTTCATGGTGGCCTCTAAGAAATGTTGAGGGTTGATAATGGTCTTTGCTAAATAGTCTGGGACACAGTGTTCAGTGGAAATCCCACAACAGTTAATATTTCTTATGTAGTAGCTCAGCCTGCTGAATTTTTGCTATAGCAACTTGCATCAGTCCAAAACCAGGTAGCAAATGTTTATACACAATAGGGCCTTATATAATTCTTGCATAATTGTGTTTGGAATTTTTTTAAAAAACAAATTTTTCATCCTAAAAAGGCAACCTGTTACCAGTTTTACTCTGTGTTTTAGAATCTACAAAAAAAGAACCTAAATGAGAGAAAACAGTTAACCATATCCTTTGGGTTACATATGTATCTGGAAGGATTAAATTAAGTTAGATACTTTGTTCTTTCATTGAGTACTTTTTGAATTGCTTGGTGACATTTGGTTACGTGTCCTCATTTTCAGGTATGGCGTTCTTTCAAAGCAGAATATATGGTACTAATCTCCAGCTCTCCTGTAATAAATGCTGGACTGTGGACAGGAGATGGCCAAAAGAGAGTGTCTGGGCAAACCTTAATCTTTAATAAGGTGCAGAACTAGTCTATAACTGTCAAGGAATGACAGAAGAGCAGTGCTTTCAGCTTACCTGCTCAGAATAGAAAATGGGGTCCTCTGACAGAGGAAAGGCTACTTTATTCTTTATTGAGTTTGGGGCTATTGTGCTTGTGTTATTTAGTTATTTGACATTTATGAGTTGTTGGGGCAAAAGGAAATCCAGTTATTAATGTGAAAACAAAATTTAAAATTTTTTTATGCTGAACTTGCATTGAAACCTCTGATTCTTACACTTGGAAACAAAGCATACCTGATGCTAAGTGGATGCTGTTTGTAATTTAGAAATATAAGGCATTTTTGTATTAAACCCAAAAGCAGCTATTGGAGATAAAAACAAGCAGACATTTAATCTTTTCCAGCTTCAACTGGATGAAAAAACAATGGAAAAGTTGGGTGTTTTAATTCTTTGAACTACTACTTGCCTTCTAGAGTTATTGATAATAGCTTTTTCTGTACAGTCAGAAGTGTTTTCCCAAGCTTCAGCTGGAAATGTGACACTTTTCTGTAACTGTATTGCCAGCTGTAGTTGTGTGCCACCAGCCCTCCGTCTGGGAGTATGCAAAGGGCTCGTGAGTAGTGCTTTTATCTGACTTGTGACAGATTCAGCTTCTGCTGCCTGTTATGCGATTTGGATGCCTTCCGTGGTTCAAAGTTTCTTGGTCCGTGAACCAGTGCATGCTGCCATCTTTTTTGCAACAGTTTTTTTAACAAACTAGATATTTTCAAAACTTACAGTCTCGGGAAAATATTTTTCTCCACTGTTTTACAGTGCAATCATCAAGGGGATTATATACAAATATGTGGCATTTGATTTACAGGAATATCAGAGACTTCGTAAGATGTGTATTTTTTAAATGATGTAGGTTTGGTTTTATATAGAGTAGTGAAATTAGGATTATTTAGAATTTTCTTGTCTGAAGGTTCAGAAATTTTGAATTTGCAAAAATCAATATAGACTTGCATATTAGTAAGTTTAGACAAAATATCTGTTTAGAGACATGAGAATATACATTCCCCAACTACATACCAAATGTGGGTCAGGTATGCTAGCAGATAATATACTGCCAAATTACAATTTAAGACCTTTCCAAAATCTTACAAAACAAAAACATTTCCTTATTTGTTCATTTGAGTTCTTAGGCATGTATGCAAGACAGTTGCATAGGAGTTAAAAGTTCTTTAACCTTAAAATAGTATTGTTTTAAAGATTGTCAATTTGTCTTTCTAAAGATATAATTTAGATAAAATCAAAACTGCCGGTGGTGGTGATTTGTGGCGTTTGGGTGGTGGGACCTTTTATTCCAGGTTTTAACAGCACTTTTAAACCTCTAAAAAGACCTGCTAAAATATAAGGTTTACCCATTGTAGGGGTGAACCAACAGAAAATCACTGTTTTCCTCTAGACTGATTATTTGTATGTTGATTTTTCAGCCAAATATAAATTTTGTCTGATTTTTCTTAAATTCTCTCTCTATATAGTCAGATATGCATATGCACAATCATAAGCCTGCTGAGCAAAATACTGACCAAAATAAAGCTTGCCCAAAACTGCACAGTTTTACTTCTGCAGAACACTCTACTCCTTCATAATATTTCCTTTAAAGTAGTCACACACAGAATGTGTAGCTATCTAGGATTTTTTTTAAAGCAGTTTCTAGTAGGAAACTAGTTGCTAGTTTCTAGTCTTTTGCATTCATGCTCAGATTTGCAGATTGTCAGCCTACATAACTTCTAGGAACCTACATAACATTCCAGGAAAATCCATATAGAAAAGGACAGCATCTCACAAGTGACAGATATCCAGAGCATGTACATCTGTTGTCTGGCTCTGGTATTGCAAAATGATACACACGTAGGACACGTTTTAGTGCTTTTAAATTCACAATTGTTCTTGTTCTGCAGGAATGACTGGCAAGACTATGTGAAATTAAAGCAATTTACAATAATTTTACTAAGAAGTGTACTGTTAAGAAGAGATGTTTCTATGTCCTAGGCAAAAATTCACTGGTACCATTGACTCAAAGGTGACATTGATGCTCAGTTGTGCTTTACTGGGAAATACTGCACTACAAGACAAGTGAGGAACATACAGCTTCTTCACTTCTGAATCATCTTAAGCTTTAGCTTTTCTACTTTTCTAGTCTTAAATCGCCAATGATGGTTTCAAGTTTTGAAAGAAAACGCAGATACTGAACAAATCTTTCCAAGCAAGAAGTTTTTTAGAAAACTTCCAGATGACTGCAAACTTGTTTTTTGTATGTTTGCTACATCCATGTTGCTGTTTTTTGTCTTGAAACTTGAAACATTTATTTTCTGTGAGAAAAGTACCTTGCAGATGTGGTAAGGTTATTCTCTACAGAGTGATTTTGGACACACTGTTGTGTGTGTAGTTGTCAGTGGACATTTCATCTAATCTCATCATCATATTACTCAGTTAGGGTCACAGCAATTTAAGTATGGCACTGTGCCATTCCAGACAGATGGGCATGGGCAGACAGCCAAGAATACATGTTAAGGGCAGAAGACTTTTCAGCAGCCTTGTTTGAAAGTGTGAGCATCTCAGCCCACGTGTAGCGTGACTGTACAGACCTGATCCATTTTTTTCTTGCTTGTGAAGCACTATAAAGGCAGTGTTTTGTCTCAGAAGAGTCTAGGATGGCCCTCAGATAAAACTCTGCAAAGATCCCTTAGCTTTTCTCATAAGACACTGGTAGTCCCAAAGAAGTCTCCACAGCTCAGCAAAATAGTAGGCCAGTTGTCTTCTTTTTATTTGCTTCAGTTGACTTCATTCAGTTTACACAAGAAGGTTATTTAAACCAGAATAAATAAAATTCATTTTAAAAGTTTTCCTCAAGGTTGTTAAAAACTAAATATAGCACATTAACTATTGGATTTTTTTTTAACGTGGAAATTATAATTATGTTATTTCTTATTATTTCATAGAGGATAGAAATTCTCTATATTGGCCACTTGTCCTGAATGAGCATTAACATTTCTTAACCCAGCCTCAATTAAAGTTTATTTTCCTTACTCTTGTTTAACAATTACAGCAAGTTGCTTTGAGCAAAACATTTCAATACTGTGCAGCATGGCATAATTTAATAGCATATAAGGGATGTGTGTTTGTGGTCTGAACAAATTACCAGTCAGCTAAGTTTAGTTGAGCATCCAGGCTTGGTTTGCATTTTAAATATGTCACTATTAGTCACATACATAGAAGTTTGGTAACAACTGCTTTAATCATTTAGTCATTCTGAAGATTATTGCTTTATTTGAAAATCAGTCATTTGTATCGTGCTGCATTTGTAAGTAAGAACAGTTTAAAGTAATATCCGAAGGTGGGACTGACTACGTTGTGAGATTTGCCTGTGGCTAAAACTGTGCAAGTAGTCTAACAATTGCAGATCTAGCTTTTAGATGTTTATATGCTGACTATAAAGTCTTAGAAAAAAAAAAAAAAAAACCCAAAATAACAGATTTGTTTAAAATCTTACTGTATTAGCTGTGAGTTTTCTTTCTGTAGAGGCACAGACGTAACAGTGCAGGTTTTTTTCCCCTGGTCTCATGCTCACGTATGGGAGTTTGATTCATCCTCAGTCATATTGACTTGAAAACTGTGGGTAAACAAGAGAGTAGAGTCATGCGATTGATGACTGTGCAGTGGAAAGCATGCACTGTGCCTGAAGAAAAGCTTTAAAGTAATTGTATCACTTCTTATATATACAAGTTGCATTACCCAGAGAATTGCACATTTTCTTGAGTCCATTCCTCTATCATTTGCTATCTCTTATCGGGTTTCTTATCTTTTAATATAGCATAAGTTAAGAGGAGAAAAGAAAATCATATTTAAATCTTCTGGTTATTTAGTTAAGATTTTTGATGATACTGTGGCATATCTTACATTGCAGTGAATTTCATTGTACAATTCAATTCACAGAAAAATGGATTCTTTGAGCAATTCTGTTTTAACAGTTATTAAAGGAGCTGAATCGGTTCCTTTCATAATCTTAAAAGAAAGGGTGTGAATACAGAATAAATTCCAGATAAGACATGTGATTTAAGCGTAGCTGAACTTTTTCCATAAAATGCATAGGCTAGAAGTCCAGAAGGGGCTACTGTAATCATCAAGTTTGGCCTTCAACCTGTAATACCACTATGGAGTCCATCTGTTTTGTTCTAGCAGCCACAATGTATTATATATTAATGGGTTTTATCAGTTGAGTGCTGGAAATGAGGTAATGAACAAATGCTTGATACATGTTTCTTGGTGTCTGCGTTGTGTGCAGATTTATGGACAAAGGATGTACACTTAATTGAAGTTTGGTGTGATTGTATTGCTACATTTGGTACAATAAAATAGATAAAAATAAATGTGTATAACTGGAAAAAATACAAGAATGTATTTTCATAATGTGACTTATGTTACAGCTTGACTAATTTAAAGAAATTAATGTTTTGTTAGTGTTGTATCAACATCCACTTTCATATGTGTTCATATAATTAGACATCTTGTGGTCTAGTGTGTACCAATTAGGGTTCTTCAAGCCAGAAAGTACATCATCACCACTAACGGAGGTGTCCTAATGGAGGTGTAACGGAGTGTAACACCAAAACTGCTGTTACACTGTATTGAATAGAGTCCATGCAGGAACATCATACAGTTACATCCGTTTAGGCAGTATTTTGCTTGTGATTTACTACCAGGATTTGTGGATGTAACTGCACTCATCCTTCCTCCACCAAACTAAAAACAAAAGCAAAACTGAAACAAATCGTAGTTTACTTGGGTACGGTTAAGTGGTCTGTGTTTGCATGAGCAGGTTCCCCCCAGTTGAGTTTTGCCATCGTTACGTTACCTTTTTATTATAAGATCATATTACATGAGATAATACTAGATTTGTTACTAAATCAAAAAGCTAATCATAGTGCAGAAACTTGCCAGGTTTCCATAATTCACTGATGTACTCAACTAATTACCTCAAGGTGATCCCATCTTCTTTGTGACTGAGTCCTAAATTTTTGGTTTGATTTCCTGAGGGTTAAAAGTTTTTCTTCCCACATGGAAAAAATGTTTGTGTTGACAAGCTACCAAAGATAGGTTATGTAGGTGATCTGTTTTAAGAAGCAGAATGTATTATTCCTGGGAGAGAGAAACATACTCCTTCTCCAAAAAGTAGGTGCAAGTGCTGGGAGTGCAGGTAGAGCTTGCTAAGCTTGTAAGAATTTTTCCCCATTTTTTTTTTTTTCCTTACATTAAAAAAAAAAAATGTTGAAGGGCATTTTGTAACGGTCAGATGAATATTTTTTACAGTTGAGCCTCTGGATTTTTTGCAAAGATTCTGTCTTTGTAACTACCTTGTTCCATCCTCCTCTTAACTCTTGCTATGGGAGGAATTTTATGCCTTCCCTTCCGGCGTAACACAGAAGTTCAGTTGGTTCTGGCATCGTAAAATATACAGACCCAGTGGAGTCTTGGGGACAGAGATGCGAGAATCTGAGTATTGGAGCTTTAAATGACTGGTGAAATTCCACCCCTTAGGTGGTGGTCAGTACTCAGAGACAGGAATGGAGCAGTGTTAGTAACTGTAGTGCTAGTGCTGTATTTGCTTTGTAATGACTCCTAGCTGGGCTTATTTTTCACACTTTTAATAGACAGAAAGTGAACCTCTCCATAGGTCACTTTTTCGGCCACCTCTATGTCATTATGTTCTGAGGGTTGGATACTGTTAAACTACATCCTTATCCCTGTGCAGCTCCATGAGGAAAAGGATGCTTTTTTTTTTTCTTCGCCTTTTTTTCTTTCCCTCTTACAGATAACAAGTAAAGCTTTGTTGAGTTAGTGCTCCTAGCAGCACCTGGGGATTAGCGTTATCTCTAGAATTGTAATGTGTGGGCCAATATTGTATCATGTCCTCTCTAACGGATAACTGTAAAGGGAATTCCATCATCCTCTGTACTTTCTAGTGATTTCAGCATTTCTACTATGAATATCCAAAGCCCACTGTCCTTTGGAGGAGGAACGAGATGAAGTGAATTAGTGCCTGTAAGGAAGTATGTATACAAAACCATAAACATAAGATTAGTCTTTAGTTTAGTCTGCAGTTTCATGCAGACCATATAGTAAACAATCAATTATAATACTCAGAAATGAGGCAAAAAGCTTTTTCTATGCTCATTGCTCACGTTTAAGAATCTTTCAGCTTCATAGCCAGTTCTCAGAATAACTTACTACTTACTTAATATATTTGACCTGATGACCGAATGTGGCAATTTTATGAATTATGTATCAGTCTCTTGAGTACCAAACTGTGTGCTTTGGTTTTATTAAATCATCTCTGATTTGATTATCTTTATTATATCATGCAGCAAGTTAATTTCTTTTGAATTTATTGTTTGGACTTTACAATTAAAAGATGCAAATTAAATTGTATAGTTCCCCTCCTGTCTTCATTATGATATCGATGAGTAATGTACTGATTTTTAGAATTACAAATACTATTATAATGTAGCTTCCTTATGATATAACAGTAGAAGATCAACTCCACATTATCAGTTTCTGGACCCTGGATTATCCGTTCAGAAGAAGCATATTTCCAGACTCACTAACATCAGCAGCAGTAGTGCATGAGGTTTTTTTTATGTATTTCAACTCGCCAATTAGTATTAGAGTGATGCTTTTCTAAGATGCATAAATCACACCACTGCCCACTTTCCTAATAGCAGTATGACAACTCACTTAATGTAATAACATCATGATATTTTTAAAAAGCTAAAGTCTGACACTTGTGCTATTCTGAAGTATGGAGTTTAGTTTTCAAAATCATCTGGGAGGTGAATGTCTGAGGTTAGTGAGATACAAGTAGGAAACATTGACAAGTACATGGAGAGTGAAGACTTTGTATGACTTCTTTGTTTCTTGTGCCTCTCAGAGCTCAGTTTTCTCTCTTATTGTTCAGTCCAAAGCATCACCATGAATACTCCAACTGAACCCAAGTACAACTTGTATTTCTTACATTCTTATAATTATTACGAATTTATAGCTAAAGTGCTATGTGTAAGGCTGTCTGGCTGGAAGACAGAAAAAGTGGGAGAGCTCATCTTTTTGTGATTGACTTGCTGTATTTCAGTTTAGGAACAGTTTTAAGCTAATTGTCCAAACTCTACAATCCAGAATGCTAAATAGCTCCCACATACACAACAATACTGTTCCAAAAAAAGCAAAATTAAATGATAGATGGCATGTGTTGTTATACTAATGCCTGAGGCTTTTTAGTAAGCTACAACAGAGGGTTTCCCCTTTCTGAGTGCTTATTTAAAGTAAAATTAATTTGGGTCCATTCATACCTTCTTTATTGTTTTAACTGAAAAATGTATCTCATTGCTTTGCAAGGCTTTCACTTTTCTGCATTCCTCCTGCTCCCATCTTGGTGTTACCACAATTTCTTTTTTTTTTTTGTGTGTGTGTGTGTTCAATTGTTAGAGGGGGTTAATTTCTTGGGCCTTTAGATTCTAGTTTAAATACATACATATTGCTTGATTGGAATAATATCCCCTTTCTTAACAGAGAAAATTCAAATTTACCATGTTCTTGAAAAAATTGGATAAAACATTTTCTTTCTATTCCTTTTTATATATGTTCCATACAGCTGTGTTCAGAAACGTACCATTACCATTAAGTAGTTTTCTGGCTGTGAAGTGACACTTACTCTATAAAAGGACGCTTAAGTGTTATTTTTCTTATTTTACATGAATATAATTAGATCCTGACCTTACAATGGATAATGTTTATGATTCAACAGTAAATATTATTGAGGAAGGCATTTTTTTTCTTAATTTTGAGTCAGTCTGGTGAAAGCCTTGATTTAGGACAACAGTACAGGATTTTCTGAGTAATGAAGTATTTGCTGAATAGAGAGACAAAATTTGTTACAAACTCCTAAATTAGGCAGGGATAAACGATGAATGGACTTTGGCAATTTGAGTAGTTGTAATTTCATTTGAATCTATGGAGTTGCCCCAGTGTAAATTAAATCTGTGTATTCAAGATTAGATTCTTCAGTACTTAAAAGTTTTCCTATCTTCTTCTTATTTACCATAGATGTACTCTTGGATGAAGAAGATAAGTTTTATGCTCCATGTATTATTTTCTATTATACAGGCTAAAATATTACAATTTCTTCTTCAAAGAAAACAATATATTTGAATGAGAACTAATTACCTCTTTTTTTATTCCAAGTGACAAAAGCTAATATATCACACTTAGCCACTATGAGAACTCCATTTCAGTAAACTAATTAAACTAATCCTATCTCTACTCATTATTCTCAGTTCTGCTAAATATTTTAACGGCATAGATTTATTTCATTACATAAATTATATCATACTTAAAGAAAACAGTTTGCATAATGACATATTTGCATTCCCAAGAGTTTATTTTGCGTTTTTGAATTCAGACTTCAAGTTTCAGTTGAAATAATATTATTTGCCTTATTTAGGCTGGTAATTCTTCTTAATTGTTACTAATTATGTAGAATGATGTATAGCTTTAATTAAATGTAAGTGCTCGGCATTCTTGTTAACATATATTAAACAGTGACACTTCTTCTGTATACAGATAATATAATGTTAGAAAGTTGTGATATTTCCTACAGTTTACAATCTGTAATTTCATAACACAGTGGCTGATTTATTTACCAATCATAGGGGAAAAAAAGTTGCTTTTTGATTGTTAGCGATTATAAAATTAAAAAATCATGTGCTTACTGGACATTTCTTAAGCTACGTGATTAAAATGAAAATGTGTACATCACTTTTTCTACTTAAATTATAAAACCAGAATACGTTGAATGCTAAGCATTTCACAGCAGTGTTGCTGAGAAGCTGTAAAGGAATAATGCATGAGTACCACTTCAGACTAAATTGCTTTCTACTTATAGACATGTAATGCAATTAAATCCAGAAGCTGTAAGCCTCCCAAATCTCCTAAATTTAGTTTTGGTATTTGTAGTTAGGATACCTGCTGCAGAGCTTTCCAAAATGATAAAACAAAGACAATACAGATAATGAATAATTAATCAGTCTGAATGTACAGTATGTGATTCATGAGAGCTGTATAGAGGATTCATAATTTTATTGATTTTGATAGACCACTTATATCACAGAAGTAATGGTGTTCTAATTTTAAAGCCAGTTTTCATACTATTATCTGGACTTTCATTTCTGTCATTGTTACCAGCTTATCAGAGTGCTGACACTAGGTGAATCATGAGTTTTTAAGGAAATTCACTCAGAAAGGGAATTAACTGTGGTTGGTTCTAGCTGAGGATTTTGCATGATTTCTTAAAGAATGAAAGACAGACAGACAACTGACAGACAATTTGTAAATTGTTTTATCCTAAGTGCTGTGGGTTACAGTCCCTCAGCTCAACACACATCATGAAAGCTCTCTCACTATTATGCTTGCCAACTCCAGTCTGCCAGCTTGAATGAATAGAACTGTAATTCATCTTCCAGGTATCAAGTAAGCATCAATACACACTTTGCAATGACACTTTACTCTGCTTTGCACAGTAGTTCCTTCGTGCATGCAACAACAAGCATTACTTTCATAGTTTGCTTTTCGATAATCAAAACCTTTCATTCACGTACTAAGTGTACATATATATGCTGTTGTTTTGGTCAGTTTTCAAGTATTTGTCCATAATTCATTACAAAAGACCATGATAATTATATTTCTGTAATCTGTGCTGTTCCTTTTCTGACATATAAAAAAGAAAAAAGGAAATCAGTGTGTAGATTTTTTTAAAATTGAGTTTCCTTTTATTCATCTAATTTGCAAAGATGTTATCTACAAACAAGTTTCTGATGTGATTAATAGAGGTTAGCATAATGATGCAATCTGGTCATGTTTATATTTAAAATGTTAAATATATTGCAAACGTATTCTTGAATACCGGAAATTATTAGGAAGGAAAAGGGTAATGGAGGACATGACACAACTGCTTTTATCCGTCTCTAATACATCTGTCTCCTTAACGTTTTGAAGAATGTCAAGCAAAACTTTGAAGAACAAAGGTAACTGCTTTGAATAATAGTTCTTAATAACTTGATTCAAAATGCCATATGAACCATGAGCTCTTAGAAACTAGGGTAAAATGACTAACTTTTCTTGTGAAGAATATCTAGATTTCAATAGTATTATAAATAGTCCAAAAACAATAAGCAAATATTGTGTGCAATATTGTTACTTAGGTTCTTAACGTAACAGCGCACTGAAGTGACAAAGGTGTTTAGTAAGGGAAAAGTTGTAGGTTATAGAGCTTTTCACCTTCATCATGCTTCTTCAGATTTGAGCCCCATCGATACTGATTGAAAATTGGTAGTGCTGATACACACTCAGTGACCTGTATATAGTAAGCCTTCTCTTCACACAAAAACCCTGGCGACTGGCCTCTAAAAAGCTGTCATAGCATCTAGCAATCTTCCAGTGTGGCAGGACATTCAAAAGATTGAACGGGTCTGGAAACCAAACTATGGACCTTTGTGTGGTTATTCTGGTCTGGTCAGACTTAGCAGCTTACTAATGTGTATGAAAAAGCCTATGTTGTACGTGTTTGGAAAGCTGTACACGTTTGGAAAATCCCTGTGATAACTTCTTGAAATTGTCCCCTGGTTTTCAGTGCTTACCAGGTGTTCTGGATGTAACTATGAGTTTATGTCTTGTTCATGCAAACTGCTGAGCAATGCTGTGAGAAGTAGAGTTGAGGCTATTTCTGTTGAAATCAGAGCAGAATGGAAGGTACACGGAACTGGCTAAAAATGAGACTGTAGAGGTTGAAGTGAAAATGCATAAGTAGACTTGTAGCTGGTAAGTGCTCAGAAGATCAGTGAAAAATGTATGTTTTAATAGAGGTCTGGAATCTCAGTTTTGGTGGATTTAGAGTACTCTGTTTTGCTAAAGTGGCTAGCAAGTAAGATAAAAAAAAACCCCAACCCACTAATAAACCCCCCAAAACTATCAATAACATATAAGGGGTTGGGAGAACGTCAGCCTTGTCATCATGAAGTAACCTGTTTTATCAACACAATATGTAAGCAAAGAGAAAGAGACTTACTACTGTGAAATATTTGGTATTTGTCTCCTGAGTACTTTTTTTTACTGTTCATGTATTTTTTCTCAGTGTCTTTTGCATTATGGAACCATTGCTCAGCGTTAGTTATCAGTATCAGTAAAATAAATTCCAAACTTCAGTTGCTAGATATGATAAAACCTAATAAAATTAGTTGTACTCTTCAAAGTATGCTGTGCCTGAGTGAAATATGAAGTGTGTGTGTAGTTTCAGTATGCTTGCCTGGCTTTTGGCAGTCAGCTGTATATTTTACTTGACAGATGTATGTAATTGTGTATATTTTTCATAGATCTGTGTATTTGATAAGTCATCTATAAGATTATGTAGTAACCTTAGATGACAAGTTTATCTGATAATATTTTAAATTTCAAATTCCAGTGTTAAAATTTATTGAAGTACCTTGTGCATATGTATGCATTTATGCCTATTTATACAGAACTTATCTGTATAATTTTTACATTAAGAAATACCTGTGTCTTTATGTAGTGTAAAGTTTACATAATTTATGGTTATAGAATTTTTTACACTAAGCTTGTTCAACGATACTCTTTTTTTATTTCTATTTGCATTAATTATTGAGTGCCAACCTGTAAAACATGCCTGTAAACAAAGAGTTATTTTGGAACTAAAGGAAAGTAAGATTTTTACTTATGCTTTTCTTTCAGGCACATCTTATTTATTTAACAAAGAGTCTTTTCTTATCCTTTTTTACAGTTTACAGTAACTTGTGTACTTAGAGTGGTCACATTAATTGGCATGTAAGGAACACCAGTTAAGCAGACTCATACATATCCTTCCTGAATAATGCAGTAAGCTAAATGTGTTTCAAAATGAATGTGGTTTCATACTGGTAAATGAGATGTATTTGTGGATCATGTTGCTCATATATTAGCTATGCTTAATGATAAATTCATGATAAATACCTCATTGGTCAAAAGATCTGTGAGTAATGTAAGTATTTTACGGAACTGCCAGAACCTTAAAACTGTTAAGGTGATGAAAATCACTTTGAATTTTTTTGAAAGAGTTGGTAGACCACAAACTTCATGTCTATTTGGTCTTCAGCTCTAGTAGTATAGTGTTTTGACACGGGACAACATTTTATACAGTCTGAAGACCACATCTTTCACTTTTGTAAGTCATTACAGCTCAACTGAAGTTAGTCCTCTTGAGGACCTGACCTCGAGTGCTAAATATACCAATTCTATCTTTTGCTAGGCAAAGAAGATGATGACAGTATATTCCCATGCACTCACAGCAGCAGTTTCATATATTTGATGAGCTCACATTCACAAGACATCACCATATCCTGTAGTACACAGCCAGGTGGACCAGACATAACATAGTCCATAGTGAGTAAATAGTCATACCTTATATTAAGCTATATATACATTACTTTCTAGAACTGTGATGACTGGCTGTTGGTGTTGGGGTGGGGGTATAGTGTTAGGAAGTCTTCCTGATTGATTAATCCAATAAAGTGCTTTCTCTTTTTGTCATGTTCCTCTCCTATCCTACTGTATGTTCTGACAATTTCATCCTAAAGTGGCCACCTGACAAAGACACCATTACTATAATGTGCATTGTAGTCTGTTGTAAAATGGCAACAAGTCTAAAGAAAATCCAGTGTATTAATTAAAAAATAATTTGCCTATAATTACTGCTGGTCATGATAATAAATAGAGAGGTATTTAGAAAGAAAATTAGCCAAAGTGAGCAAATAGCTCTCCAGACGTAATATATGGGTGTGAACAAATGCTTAAAAGAATATTCTCAAACTGTTTAAGCAGTCTTTACACACTACAGTCACAGAACCTGTTATTAAAATGACTGATATTTATTGTTGTGTTTATTTCTTGTTACTAGCATAACACTTAGAATTCTAAAATTAAACTATAATACTTAAAGTATTTGAAACAAAGGCTGATCATACTGAAAAAACTAACCTGTAACAAATTTGTATGTTTAAAAGCTGCTGGTTTTGCATGAACAGGCCATGTAGCCTAATTTCAAATCTAGACTATTGGCCTGCTGTTTTTGTGCTTGATCCCACATTACCTGTATTCAAGGAGTTTGCAGCTAAGGTGTTATTGTTAAATACTATAATAGCTCCAAAATACCAAAGCTACTATTATGAAATATATATCCCAAACTTAAACAGACAACTAGTTCAAAGTCTAACGGTATATACAAGACTTATAAGTACATCTGATGACTTGAGTTAACCAGATGGTGCCACTGGATCATGACAGCTGGACACAAAGTGGGATAGGTGCAGATAATAGCTAGTAAGATGAGAGGTATGGAGAACTGATCGTATTAGAAAAGTGGTAGGCATGTTTAGTGAAGCTGAGAAGAGGGCTGAGAAGAGAATATCATTACTCTTTATGAGTACTTCGGAGTAAATGACAGGAGTATATATGGATAGCATTTTCAGCTAAAAGGCACAAAGATAAATAGATTGGTATATGCTCTCCGTAATAATTTACAGAGAGATCTAAAAGAGCCTTTTAAATAGTCACATCAGGGAGTTTCTGAAACAGGATTCCAGTTTGAGCATGGGCTGGGCCAGGTCAAACAGTTACCAAGTTTTTAAGACAGAATTTCTTCAGTTTCTTAACAAAAATTACATCATGTGGCCTCCTAGCAGGTGACTGGACTCACTGACTCAGGAGTTATACTCCAGTTCTCCTTTCTTTCCAAGAAAAGTCAAAGTCACAGATGCTCTGGCATTTTCAACTGCCAAAATCCCTGCAGTTGATAGGATTAACCTGCTAAATTTGTCCATGAATAATAGGAAATCTGTGTCTTCTCATCCACATTCAGTAATTCACACATGTTACTACTATATTTGGTGCTAGTGCTACTTTTCCTAAACCTTGTCTTTCATACATGGAAACCACGGAAAACTCTTACTTTGAAATTTATGATGTTTGGACAATCAGTCGCTCCCATGGAGAGTCTCTTTGGCTTTATAGAGTCTTCAGGGGCACACCAGCCTATTCTGTGATGCTGATTTTAAGTTCCGGGGTTCTATATAAATTTAAATAACCCTTCTTATTATGTGATAAAGGAATTATGGTTTGTATCAGTACAAAAGAAAATGAAGTGTAGACTGTATCAGGTTACCTTATTTCAGGGAAAGGTTAATTGGAAATGCAGCTCACATAATGTGTGATGAGGTGGAAAAAAATAACAGAAGTGACCACAGTCAATGCATGCAGCCCACATGCTTACACTTTTTCCATTTTCTTAAGCATTTATGAACAATTGAACTGACACAGTATGCAGCAAATGGATAGTTTCCACATCTTTCTGTACATGCTGTCAAATTCATATATTTTTTAAATTACTAATAGTGCAGAGAAAGAAAAAAATAATGTGTTTTGAAACTATGCTAAATCTGTAGTGTAGTAACTACACTGTGGCTGAAGACATAGTTCTGATGCTTGCAGAATCAACTACTTATTTCAATTTTTAACTTCTAAAATCTTACTTGTAATTTACTTCTCAAGATCACATATTTTGTGCAAAATTTAATTTCAGACTTAAAACCTTAGTGAAGGGATGCCTCAATACTTCTTTTGTCAGTGGAGTTAAATCTTGTACAGCTGTGTGTTTACACTTTTAATGTATGCATCATTAAATTAATACTATTTTCAGAGATTAATGACAGCACAGTACCTGCACTAAAAATTAAACAAGTCCAGGCCAAATGGAACTCTTATGGTTCTGTGTATGTAGACGTTGTCATTACTGCCATGAGGAATAAATTAGGGTAAGATCCAACTTTGTGTGATCTTCAGGATTCTGTGGGACCACATCTGATAATATTCCTTCACAGAAACCTTTTCATGGTTTTAAATAAGGTGCTACTTAGTAAGAGCTCCAGGACTTGGCCTTGCCTAAATATCATATCCTTGTGAGTATTATTTTCAGGGCACCTGAAGTTATCTTATATACCAGATCCTCTCCCAGTTTCACATAGCTCTCTATGTAACCGTTGTTCTGCTGCATTAGCTTACACCTTATATATGCTCTTTATAGTTTTATTGAAAATCATCACTAAACCAAAAAGAAAATTGTCCTTTCCTTTTCAGGCTAGGTGGAAGTATTTTTATTCCACCTATTTTATCAGATTGAAACCTTTCATGGCACTCTTAAATAATCATTATATTTTCCCACCTTGCCTTTTTGCACATTTGTTCATGTTAATCAATCAGCTAAATAAGCATTTTAAACTGTCATCCAAGTTACTTAATGTACTGCCAACGTAAAACAATGAATATGAAAGGAAAGTATACTATCCAATTTTCATTATTGTACCTAAACATATGCTTATTATAGAAGTGAAGTAAGGAGCCATTTGCATGTGTGCATGGGTTGATATATATATGTAGGCATCCAAACAACAGGTTGACATATAGGTAGGAGAATATGCAGGAGTTAATATTTGCTTTTTTTCTGGCCTTTTTAAATTAAGAGAATATGCTGGTATTTTGAGTGATTCTGCAGTATCAGCTCATTTCAACCACTTTAAAGACTTAATTAATTTAAAAAGCAAAATTAAATTTAAAAAGCCAACAAATTTCTATGGGTGATATTACAAACTGTGGAACAGTGAAAGGACCAGTAGTAAGAAAAGATTATAAAAAGAAAAAAGTGTAGTAGAATTAGTAACAAGCAGTTTGGTCTGTGCTGGTGGTTATCTTAGCTGGATGTTCCATGCTGGTAGAATATAACATCTCGGACAAGAAATAATGTCTTCAATGTTTTGTTCATTTAACAACTTCCTGCAGCTGATTAGTCCAACTGCATTCTGGAGGAAACACTCTGCCTATTGCATTCTTTTAGTTTCATCTTTTGAAGTGTTGGTTGTAGATGTTCCTTTTGCAGAATATATTTGAATCCCAGAGGCAGTTATGGTCTAGTTATAAGTGAAATAATCCACATTTCTGGATTTTACCAGCATTTAACTGAATACTGTTGGGTTCCCAGATAAATATGTGTAAAATGATTGTTATTTCATCTCTGATCACAAACTTTTGATTAATCTTGACTTTCCCTTGGGCAGTCATACAGAATTTGCCATGTGGTGCATCAGCCAAGTAAGCATTTAAGATTTTAATTGTTAAACTGAGTTAAAGTATACATTCATGTTTTAGGAAATCAGCATGTAATATTATCCTCTGCAATATCACTTTTTTTTTTTGAGAAATACATTTGTCAGTAAAAAAGGCTGCTTAGCCCTTTCAGTGTTTTAATATAACCAACATAAGATACATGGAAGTAGACTAAAGTAACCTCTCACAGCAGAGGAACAAACTCACCTTTTAGCCATATAAAGTTGGATCAGATTCCTAGACTAACAGAGGAGTACAAAAAACGCTAAGGTGGTCTAGCATCTCTTGACAGCTGGGAAGTAGCATAAAACTGCAGGTAAAGTGGTCAGTGAAATGCATGTTGTAGAAAGATCGAGTTTGGTATGACACAACAGATGACCACTGTTGGACACCTTTGTAGTATATTAGTATAATATATATATTAGTATAACAGTAATGTATATTATAATTAATTTTTAAACTGATTTAAGACGGTTGTGATTGAAAAGTAAGGATGTGAGATAGGATTAAAAAAGAATCTCAGAAAGAAATGCACAATTGATTTCATATACATTGGAACCCTGTTAAGATGTAACATAGTGAAAGTTCTGAATGAAGGATTATATAGCAGGATTGCAAAATGACAGTGCCTCTTTCTCATACCTAGCTAATTTAGCATTATTGCATAAGAAGAAATCAGATGTGTATTTTCCAAGCACTCCATTGTCTATCAAGCTGAAGTAAAGATTTGCTATCAAACAGATAAATTATAATTTCCATTTCTAAAAAAAAAAAAAAAAAAGAAAAAAAGTAGAACTTTGCAATCCATGGTGCTGTCCATTTAACTTCTGACAAGCCTCTTGCCACTGGACCCTCTAGTTTTTTGAAATGTCTGAGAAGTAGAGACCAAAGCCACAGTGCTGTCTGTAATCATGGAGAATTTGTTTTATTGTGTGGTGCTTAAAATGATTACCACATTTCTAACTCATTCACTTACGGTTACGGAAATTTTGCAGTGTTAACACAAGTTCAACATATATGTGTAATACGTGTCTTAGAATATCAAGCTGAATGAAATAAGTGGTATATATCGCTGATTGCATGGAAAATACATACGTACCAGTTGAAATTAACATCAGATTGTCATGTAATGCCTTTCCAGTTAATTCTGAAGGATTATTTAATTTTGGTTTATTTCTCAGTATTACTATTTTAATCTAATGCACCTTTCACCTCCAACCACAGCTTTTTTTTACCAGTGCCACCTGAAATCCATAATTTAATTTTTTTCTGATACAACTGATACTCAGTTTAAAAAATATTAGCTATAAATTCCTATGCTCTCATGAATTGTGGTGCCCAACTGAAGAACTAAATATTAGAGAACTCAAGAATGGGACTGTAGGTATAATTACTTCTGTAATTCTTTTAAACTTGGTGCAAAATAAATTATTACTTACAAAGAATATTAGCGCAGAGAAAATGTACAGAGAAAATATAGTGTGGGCAAATGTTATGCCGCTTTCCCTGAAGTATTCAGGTGACCTTATTCTGTAACAACATGAAAAAATGATGTTGGGATAAGAAGGTCATTCAGACATCAAGTGAAAATCAGTCTTTGTCCTTTGCCATAGAGATTTCCTATCTAGAGTACCAACTACTCTAGATAGGAATTCCACGACTGATTTGATGTGTATATGTAGATAAAATCCTAGTAGATTTTCTTTCCTGGAGATATAAATAATTAGATAGTTACATAGTAAGGTGATAACGCAATTTTTGCAAAACGCGTGCCTTAAAGTATGATTTTGTCAACAAAATCTATTCTGTTATTAATAGGGATTTTCACATATACTTGTTGGAATATTACAAAGAGTTGCAGATACAAAATGAAGCTATTTATTGATCGGAACTGATTTTTTTTTCCCTTGAGTCCGTGCCCTATCTGTAAAGTGAAAGTGCTGACTGCTGCACACCGCTGATTGCAGATTTTTTTGACAGCAAAGACCTGACTCTTCCCTAATCCATGTAGCTGCATTGTACAAATTACAAAGCTTATGTGACAGACCTGCTCTGTATTCCAAGAACTGCAACATACCTGTCATCAGATAGAAGCAAGAATGCAGAAGTCATCACTTCACTTTGGAAGCAGAACAGATGATTGAAATTATTTCTTACTACTAACTAATTCCCCTTTTAGTAGAGATAAGCTGCTTTGTTCAGCTGTAAATGAAACATTAGGGTATTAGCTGTCAAGCCAGAAGTATTGGAGAAGCGAAGATTTTATCAGCAGTAGTAACATTTTGGGCAATAAATTGTTTTGTTGGGCAGAATACTAATCTCCAGAGGTACAAAGAAACAGAGCTCATTAAGGTAAATGCTTAAAGCACGCACAAAAAAAGCAAAGACAAAGGCTTATTACCTTTGTTTTGGGGATAGATAAAACATTTGCACTTTTTCATCTCTGTGTAGCATTGAAGAATTATGTGGTACTGTTATTAAAAAGATGCATTTGTAGACTTGTAGAATGCTTTCTGAATATATCCAAGGGACAAATGCATTTCTGAAATATCAACAGAGATCTGTAGTAAGTGATGGCTTATCGGAAATTGTTTTCTTTCCCTCTGGGTAAAATTAGGTATCTGCACATTGTCCTGTACTTAGCATTCATCAGATTAATAGACTAGCATTATTAAATGAATGTTTGAGATAGAGAAGAATAAATGTCCACGATATACTAAGTATTTTTACCAGTATATATACCTAAATTAAATTCATAAGGGTTTGTAGCATAACACAGTAAGATGATGGGAAGAGAGGAACTGTGTTGCTGTTAGGGACTGCAGCTAAAGAAAAACATATTTGGAATGTGATGAAGGAATTACAGCTCTGTAAACCCAGGATGGACATAAACTTGCTATCAGAAACAATTAAATCGGAAGTAAAATAGGTCGAAGGAATCTGTGTGAGCTAAAAAGCCAGAGTACAGCCTGTAAGTAGCCAGAGGCAGACACTGTTTTCCATCATTACTTGTTTGAAGTAGCATTTTAGAAAACTGTAAAATAGAAGTAACTTTAATACATAATACAAAGAACAAAAACGTGCAGCTGAAAAATTGCACAGAAGATTCTGTTAATAGCTGACACAAATGTCAAAAATTGTCTCTCTGCAACTTCTAGGATTTTGAAACACTAAAAGAGAGGCAGCTTTGCAGTCTATTCTGTAATCTACAAAAGAGTCAAAAGAAGATGCTTTAGAAAGAATCAAGCAAAATTGAATAAAGTCGAAGACAGTTGACCGAAACATGGATTATTTATTAATGGTTTTCAATAGATAGGAAAGCACAGGCATCTTTTGGGGTGAAATCCTACATAGATTTGCTAGTTGTTTAAATACTGCAGTTAGTCACTGGATCATTGTTCAATGATGGACAAATCTTTCCTGATCTGCAGCTTTGTTTTCCTTCTCTGTGAAGCAGATTATAATATTGGTCACCAGTATAATCTGCTTGATTTTATGGGAGTAACTACCATAATAGTCAGTTTTGTTATTGGCTAATACTGAAATTTAATGAAGTTGTCATTTCCTCATTGGGGTAATTGTACTCATCTGAGGGACAAAGTATTAAGGTTTGGTGAGGGAGGATTCGGTGATACTTTATTTTACCATCTTATGTTGTTAGCTATAAAGAATATTAATATTTCATACAAGTGCTTTATATGCACCCCCCAACTGTAAAAGAATATAAACTTGATTTTCAAATTCAGATATAATCTGAAGAATACAGATTTTAAGAATGTAAATCTACGGTATGCTGACGTATTCCTTGCTCATTCCTAGTTTCACTGTAGTGACCTGGAACAGCAGAAACCTTTAGGCTGTTGTTTTACTTCAAATCCTGCATCAAATCAAGTGCAGCCTAGCTTTATTTTGGCACTTACTGAAGAGTTGCTTTCTAATCTGAAAACAGGGCCAGGTCAGAATTGTTGTACAATTGCTGAAGTTGCATAGGAACATGAGAAGTCCAAAGGTAAACTCAGAAGACTGAAGTATCAGGACTTCTGGCTTTTAGTATGAGCTTTACTATGCTTTCCTTATCTTTGAGGAAATCTGTTTTCTTAGATGTCTCAGCAGTTGGATGCTGGATTTTAGACACAGAGGCTTCATTTTAAGAGGTGATGCATGCTTCAGAAAAACCAATCGATCTGCAGCAATTTAAGTAATCTTGGAAAATGTTGATTTCAACCTATCTTTTTATTTTCTTTATTTGTAAAACAGCATTAATAGAGGGAATGTAGTGTTCAAGAGTAGTGTATTATTGCTGGTTTTATTAAAATAAGATTGGAATCTTTTGCATTGCAGACTCATTCCCCAGGGTACTCTCAGTCACAGTTATACATGAGCTAAATTTCATCTCATTAAGAGAAGAAAATTTTCCCAATTTTTCAATTATCGTGATCAGCAAATGAACAAGAGCTTGACTATAATCTTCTAAAACGCATGGACTGGCTTTTAAGTGCTATAGAATTTGTCAAAGCTGAGCTGTGGTATACAAGTCCAAAGTGCTAATGGAACAGCAACTTGAAGATTCATTCATGTTAGGGATCATATCCAGTCATTTATATTGAGCAAGTTGTTGTTTCTTTGTTTTATAACTCATTTTTCTAAGCAGCTTGTTTTCAGAGTTATATACCAGTATTGCAAAGGCCTATCATGAAGGTGAGTTGATAAAGCTATTGTTAAGAAGCCAGTAAATCATGTCACTTGAAATAATTTAGGTAATTCAAGTATTTAGGATTTCAGTTATTATTTTGATGTTTTATATTAACAAAAAGATAATAAATATGTATATATGAATAACTGTATAGTCCCTCTACTGTTAGACGAATCAATCATGTAGGCTGAACAGAAGCCTTGAGCTTCTGAAGCTAGGTGGATGCAGGCAGGATGACAAGGAAGATGTACAGACATCTAGAAAATACTTAAGAATTTCCTCACTGCCTATCGGTAGGATAGAAACTGTTTTTCTGTGAGCATAGGCTGTGGAAACCACAGATTTCGGTGGCTCCTGTTTTTGCAGTTACTAAGCTGAATTAATTCTTGACATGACATTGTGAAAGCCAGTGTAGTACACCAACACTGGGCTACAGGCCTTGCCCTTTACTTTCATGTGAACTGGAGACCAGGTCTATAGGAAATCCATAGATAGGAAGATTCCTTCCTGGATTACTTCATATTAAACAGTATTTTTAGAGTCACAGAACACTTTTTTTTGAATGCATTTAAAAGACAGAATTAGAAATCTGCTATGTCCTAGATTCATTCTATGTATTCCTGACATCGTAGTCATTGTATCCAGGATGCTTTTAGGGCTGTAGCAGTTCAAGAGTATTTGGATGAAGACAGAAGTGTACTGGAAGAGGACATTAGTAACATATGCAGTATACATGTCCACCTGGACCATAAACATGTTCCTGATTCTGAAACATAAGGTGAAGGGGTCTACTCTCTTTTTGAACTGGTATTCTGAAGTAATTTTAATCACACTTTTGTCTTGTTTCAAAGCATAAATTTAGTTTTAAATACACATTTCTTTTGGAATAATGATTGACAATTACTGAAAGATTCAGATACGTGCATTGTTTCAGATATTTAAAGGTGGCTTCTTTTTATCTGACATCTGGTTAAGTTTTTGGTATGTTACTGCCATGAATCACCAGGAAATAAAACCAGAAAAAAAATCACTTGAAATATTTTCTTTGTTCTTTTCTGCATTTGGAACTCATGGAGCGGCTTGAAAGTGGATAGAGCTCTGAAAAAAAAAATGTTTGTGTTTGTTGTTAAAGTGGAGGAGGAGAGTTTTCTGTGGATATCAAGTTCCAGAATCTGTGAATTTTGACAGCAACTGTATGGGATATGGTTTGATGATCCAGGAAGTCTGGCTTTTAGGATTTTTAGTACTGCATCAGAAATGCCATGCTAACAAGGTACAAGGCGCTGATCTGATAGAAACTTCGACAGGCTCGCTTTGTACTGACAGGTCTAACCCAAATCAGGCATTCTCTTACTGTGTCACTCTAACTTTATGCAAGATCAGGTATTTCTGTCTTCTCACAGCTTTCATAAAGCCAGCACAAAACCCTCTCTGAACCATGTGTTCTAGTTTATTGGGTAGAAATATGACCGTACTTAATTTACTAAGATTTGTACTGCAAGTAACCCAACAATGTACAGATCTGGTAGCAGTGATCGGAGAATCGTAACAGCCTAAGAGACAGTCAGGAAACCTCTGGAGGATGCATGCCTTTACTGGCATTTTAATCTGGCACGAGCTAGCCCCACTGCTTTGAAGGAGGCAGTAGTGCCTGTGCTCTGCAGTACCCTTCCTCCTGGGCTGGGAGGGACGGCAGCACGGTCAGCTCGCAGAGTGTAGGGCAGGGCCTGACTTCCTCAAATACGGCTGCACGGGCTCAGCATGGTCCAGCAGACTAGGGCGTAAAATGCCAATAATGTTACTATGTAATGTTACTGTAAAATGCCAGTAATGTTGGTACTTTCATGAAATTAACATGGAGAAATAACATCCTGTTGACCACTTAGTCAAGCTCTAATGCATGTAGTTTAAAGAAAAATACGTATTTTGGACCTTTGTGAAAGGAGACTCAGAAACTTAAGAAGCCAAATGTATGTTCATACAGATCTTTACTGGCAAGATATCAGTGTCTTAAAGTTGTAATTTCTGGAACTGTGCTGATTTTTTACATTATTCAGAATTAGTCAATTAAAACTAATGTGTGTACAGTGCAGAATTTGGCACTTGAGTATGCTGGAAAGCATTGCAGTATGAGTCTGGGATTTTCTGTTTAGTACATCAGTGCGACTGTCTTTTGTTTGAGCAGTAAGAAAGGGAGAGATAAAAGTTAGTAAAATTATACACCTAACCTGTCAGAAAACTCCTTGAAGTGCTAGAAACTTTTGTAGTCTCTGTACAAAATAGTCAATGAATACTTCACACTGTGTTTCATAAAATTGCTTACTGCAATATTTACTGATAGTGTCAAGTGCTTTATACCCACTCACCTCTGTGTTTTCATTTGTATAATGTTTCTTTTTAGTGTCAACCCTTTTCCTTAACTGCCTGGGTTTGTATCTCAAGGCAGCAATGATAACTGAAGAAAACAGTAGCGATACTTAGCTGAGAAATCATACTTCGGTTGCTGCTGGGGCCAGGTATTGCAGACTGTTCTTGGTTCTTGCAGATTTGGTACTCTACAGTATAATCCACTGGCATACTTTCAGTGCCAAACTTAAGGAATTTCTCAAGTCCGCTAGTCCTCTGTGTTTACTGTCCATTTGCATCCTTTGCATAATTTTCATTTCAATAAAAACCTCGTCGTCTTTCCTATGTCAGAGGTTTTCTCATTTGTACTGCGGTTTAGGGACCTGGCTTTGCTAGCCAGAAAGGAGAATAATGGAGGGATAGTACTGAAAAAACTGTGGTGATGTTATGTTCAGATGGCTTCTGGATAAATCCTTGAATTACTCTATTGAAGATGCTTGAAATTTTACAGTCTTTGCTGACAGGAAAACTAGGAGAATCTATCAGGAGTGCACAGTGGATGGGCCACATTCCTCAAATAATCCAGTCAATTAAAAATTGATTTTTGTTCTAGGCAGCATGGTGGTAATGTAGTGGGGAGACAGTGTATGCATTACCAACAGAGCTCACATGAGTTAAGTGATATTTAGGTGATCTTCTGTCATGGGAGAAAGCAGTGCAGTTGATGATCTTTGCTACTGAAGAAGCTAAATTGAAGTGTCAGATACCAGAATTGCATTTTATTTCTAATATGTTGGCCTGCCAGCCTGGGAGAAGCTATGTGAAGTCTCTGAATACAAAGGGACAAAAGTGCTAAATCTAGCAGAAACTGAATGGTTTGGGGAAGATTAAACTATAACATGGCTTTTAAAGCCTTCAAGTAAATGCAGTTAAAGAAATTAAATCTTGAACTCAAGTTGCTGGACCTTTTGTCTACTACCTTTTTCCTTTTCCTGACAGCAGATCTAAAGTAAACAAAAGATATGCATGATCTAAATTGAATAAATTTTGTTTATTAAAAGAAACAGAGGTTATAATGCCACTGAAAAGTTGAAAAAAAACTTCCTAAGGTAGTTGAACAGGGAGCAAAAAAAGCCTAAAACTGTTCATTAAAAAATTTATTTATCTCAGATTTGCAAGATTCTGAGTTACAGAATGTAAAGAGGTATCTTTTTCTAATATCAGAAACATGTGGAAGTCATGCAGATTGGACTGTATCCTCAGTATGTGTTGTGATCCTGTGCAGTGCTTATTTTGGAGAGACACACAGTGCCAGCTCACAAATTCGAAATTAGTCTGGTCTTGTCTTGATTTGTTAAAACATCTAACGTTAGTAATAGCTTTGCAAACTTTCCAACAGAATAGAAAGCATGCAAAAAGGTTTATCTGAGGTTCTTAGTTACAACAGGATGCTGAAGTCACCTCTGCTTTTGGTTACGTGACATCACAGTCAAACACCATGACACTAAAGGTGTAACTTTTTTAACAGGATGCAGTTTTTTCCCTTCATTTTCTGTTAAAAGCAGAGGTAGGATGTCCTGGTGCATCTGTGCTTCACCTAATAGGTAGCTGCATTGAAGTGGTGGGTTAAGTGATACATATGTCTTTCTTCAGACCTCTCGGAGGTTTTGTGAAGTTCAGTTTCTTATTGGCTTTAAAGTGCTTTATAGTGCTCAGGTGAAAGGCACTGGAGAAAATATGAGTGGTCCTGTTGTTTAAAGCTTAGATCCTAATTTTGAATGGGTAGCATTACGTCTGTGCTTGCTAGAAAACTCTGTGTCATGGTAATATTTTAGTAACGTTTTCACATACATCTCCCATCTCGGATTAGATTTCAGCATACAGTATTATCTGTTTGTAAAATGAATATATCGAAGATAGACTGGCATGATGTGCAGTGGTCTGCAAGGTATTTCAGAACATGTGGCTGTAAGGTAACCTCATGCTGTATTTCTGAACACTGCTTGACAAAAATGTTTGACATCTCAAAGCCAAATTATGAAGAGGAGAGTGCATTTATAAACGTAATATCCAAAATTGTTTTCAGTGTGAGGGATTGGTACAAAAAAGTGTGAATATTGGTCATCAGTACTATTACTTCTTAATATCATGTTTTGTTTTAACATAAATTTTACTAAGTTCTGTAAAACATGGTTTCACCTGTGTCAGTAGTTTTCTTCATTAATTTAGTCCTAGACTGTATAAAGAGAAAATGAATCAAATCACAAATGCTTTTTAAAGGTTATTATTGGGGTAAAATGCTGCTGGGTTTTAGTGCTTTGGTAGTGAGGGGAAAAAAAAAAAAAATCGCTTCTGGGCCTCAGAACTCTTCAGCATGATTTGAATACAAGTGGCTAACTGTGATAAGTATGTTATGCTCCCTTCTGTTAATTACAGTATTTCAAACGAGACTAATTTGACAGCCACTGGCTCATATTATGTTAAATACTTCCTCTAGTATTACTTTGAGGAGAAGTCTCCTTCCCCCCCGCCATGTGAACACTTTTTGATAGGACATTATAGTTTTAGAAGCTCCGCACCATAAGCAGATAATATCTAATTACCTCCTAGTTCTCTGTTTAGTATGAATGATTGCTCTCTGCTAATGACTAAACTGAAAAGGTTTTACCAGTCACTGACAGAGGCAAGCACAAAATGTGGTCACATACTTTCTTTAAAACATATGTGTTTAAAAACATATGTGTTATTTCGTTGTATTTTTTTTGTATAGAGATCTTGATCTGTTGCCGTGAGTGACAGTTAGCTTATTGTAAACATGAAATATTTCCTTTCTTCCATGTTGTATTAAATGGATGGCATTTTTAAAATTTATTTACTTTTCTTTTTTCACTAGAACAGTGCAAAATAAGCTGACTACTACTCTCAAGACTAAAGCTAGATATTGTAGCTATCGTAATATGGTATTTGATATTACAAAAACACCGACTGATGTTTTCTAAAAAGCAAGAAATTGTCTAATTTCATGTTAACTTGAAGTTCATGCTTTGTGACTAGTTTAAGAAGTAACTTCATCAGAAGTATTTAGACAGAAAGTACTAGAGTTGTAGTAACTTTTCTTTTACATTATTATTGTAGTTTTATCCAAATTCCACCAGGTGCTGCCAAAGAACATACAGCCAAAGCAAAGTTTACAGCTGAAGTGGAAGTTCCTTAGATCATGTGTGCACGGGTTCATGAATACAGCCAGTAAAACGTTTTTTCAGAAGCAGGAGCATCTTCCCTACCTGTTTAAGAGCATACCTCTTTTCTTTGTAACTAAGCACTATGAATCAAACAATTTGATACAGAGTGACATAATTTATGGGTATTATGTTCTTAAAAAATGCTTTTTTTCTTATGACATAAAGATATTTATTAGTAGGCTGTAGGTGAATAATACACTGTTTTAGCAAGTAGGTATAAACTTTTGTAAATATTCCACTACGTTGCTGTCTTAATTTTGGGTGATGGGGTAATTTTTGAATGAGAGGCTCAAATTACTAAAATTTAGTGTATTTGGTGGTTTGGTTTATTTTGTTGTTCGGGTTTTTTTTCATTCCAATAAGCAAAGTTGCTACAGACACTTTATTCCTCCTAACTTTGGCAAAGATGTTTCTTTCCTTTGTTTGCTTTTTGTCTTGCTGAGTCAGGAGTTTCGTATATCACAAGTCAGTTCTGTTTCAGGTTTTGTCTCATTCTGGGAAGAAAATGTGCTTCCAAAAGCCAAGGTTTGCTTGAGGTAATAAGAGCCCCAAACTTGTGACTGATCACAACAGTGCAGTGCAGAATGCTCAGGCAAACAGCACTCGTAGCAGCAGGAATCAATTCAGAGACTTGGTGCAGAGCAGTTTCTATCCTGCCTCCCTGGTGAGTTCAGCCATTGTGCTTATGACATAAAAAGCAATGTGCATTTTAATTGCTATACTTATTTTTGAACTGTTGCTCAAGTATTAGTACGGTTTAAGTCAAAACAGCTGGATCACGGACAACGTGATACCGGTTGCCAGAAAAGGTGTAATCAGCGGCTGCTAGTGTTGGTGATGCAAGAAAACTGTATTAGCTACTGCATTGGGCGAGGAACTTGAAGGGATTAGTCTCATAGCAGGTAATCAGTAATCACTAAAATGGTGGCATTATATTCTGTAAATGCTCTGTTGTTTTTATTTTGCTTTACTTAATTCAAGCCTGGAGTTTATTGTCGTGCACAAATGGTTTACATTTGAACGTTTGTTGAATGTTCAACAGCGAAAAATGAAACACAAAAATTCTTTGGGATAGTGTGGCATAATCAGCGTGGATTGCCAAGATAAATGTGGTTAAGGGAAAAGGAAGGAAAAAATTGAAATGTAGCAGTTACTTTAAGCAGATACGTATTCAGAAATGTGACTGTAGCTAAGTCTGCACAAAGAAACTCCTTGCTTGTAAGAAATCCATGGCAGTGACTTCACCTGGCTGTATTTAATTAATTAATTGTTTGCCTTCCCTTGGGACATGATCTTCCTTGTTGTGTCTCCCTCCTTCCACCAAAAAGTGTGAACTAATTATTTGAATATAGAATATTTTAATTACTTTAGATTTAAAAAAATGTTAGTAGGTACTTTGTTTCTTGTCATAACTCTATGTGTATAGTAGATAGCTCGATATTACTATAGCCGTCCTGAGTTCCCATTTTATTGCCATCCCAAGGCAGTTGCCAGAGAAGGAGGAAAGGAAAAAGAGGAAGCAAATTATCCTGCTGATGTAAGATTGGATCAACATTTAAGCTAGTAGGTGTAATACAGATGCTGTGATCAGCTGCGCAGAGCCAAAATAGTCACAGTCCTTGTGCTATTCCAATCAAAGGTACTGAAGATTGAGCAGTTCTCTGATGTGGTCTTATCAGTTTGAGTATAATGTAAATCCTGTTACAGCAGCTTTGTCCGATCTGCCTGTAGCTTTGTTCTGAACCTTTCAGTAACAGTTCACTGAAGCAGAAAGAGCCCTGTGAATTGATATTATAAACCTGCATGGTTGCTTTATTCATTGTTGAAGCAACAGAATATAACAGAAGTATTTATTTTAGTGGATTGAGGATACTTTTTTTTTTTCTGTCAGCGTGAGCAGGGGAAAAAATGTTCTAAATGCAAAAGAGGAAAAGCTAATACTATAATCATATCCATACCCATTCAGAGCACAATCCCATTGAAAGATAATGCAGAATACTATATGTTTAATTTATTTTACACATTCAGAAAGATTGTTAAAATCCCAAAGTGTTGTTGTTTCCTGCTGATGTAGAAAAAAATATCATGTGACAGTATTATAATCAGGAAATAATAGTCATGTGAAATAAAAGCTTCTCATAATGCACTTAGTCTTCCCAGACAATTGTATTTTTCTAAGCACCACCTACTTGCTCTCTTCGGGACTGAGATGAGTCTTAGAAATTCAAGACTGTATTGTATTCACTTTCTTGCTGGTGGGCATTCCTCACTGAAGTTCAAGAGCATGAAATCTCCCTTTAGTCTCACTGCTTTGATATGGTATTTGCCTAATAATCAAACAAATTAAAGTGTGGAAAAAAATTGATAAAACTGCAATATCTTTAAATTAAGAGGCTGAAATATTAAATTGAGTTCCTTGTAATAATGCCATGGTGCCATGTTGACCCTTATTCTTGAAAATCAGTTTTTTATGTTTTGCATCAATAAGAAATATTACAACTTGAGGCATCTTAAAGAAGATATGTGCTATTTGAACTTTTAAAGTGTCATGTAATCTAAAAACTCAGGCTTTATATTTTAAAGATCTTCTGGAGAGATTTAATTGACATTTGTGAATTATGCAGATATGGAAGCCTAACTTTATTTGTAGATATTTGTATATTCCATCAACGAGTTCTGCTACTTACGACACATCCTCTCTTGTGTGAGGATAGGAAGATTTACAATGTTAGTTCCATTACCACTAAAAAGTATTTCAAATGGAAATCACTCTCAGATGAGAGTTACTTAAGATAGAAATATTTTTGTACACTGCTCTTAAAATTTCATGTTCCATGTTTAAAAAACTTCTGATTGGAAAGTTGAGATAGTGAATAGCTGATCTGTTGTTTGTTTGGGGTTTTTTTTAATGTTAAGTATTTTAAATTCCTAAGGAAAAAAGGTATACTGAATTCTTATTATGGAAAAAAAATTAAAGTTGTCACCTCTTCACTGAAATTAATAGGTGTAAGAATTGCTTTCATGGAGAAGTAATGTATTTAACTTTCATATTTCGTATTTGTCTTTCAATTAATTTCACAAAGTATTTATGAAAAGACAGACTTTGTTTTGGTTTTCTCTGATGACGTAAGCAACTGCAGATAATCCGAGGTCAATGCCCATCTTCAAAATTACAGAAAAAAGTTATCCAATGCACAGTGCTGCACGCAGACCCCCATTGGGGGAATTCCGGTTCTGTTTGGAGCACCTGAGAGAAGGGTAGAGCTTCTGTAACCCAGTGGGAGAACAGGATGTGCTATGAGCCAGTCCTGTCCCAGAACCAGCAGAGTAACGTAAGGCTCAAAGCTCTGAAAGAACAAAACTGTAATCAAAGAGAGGTGGATGTTTTTGTTTAAATGGTGAGAATTTTATGTCCTCACTGCTGCTTTATGTGTAGTGTAAGGTGTTTCCACATGGCAGCAGAAATGAGAAAAAGTTCGGGTGGATAGAAAACAACGTCTGAGAAGCCTTAGTATGTGACATAAAAGATGTAGCTGCCTTATGGGGTGAGAAGTGAAAGCGTGTTTTGTTTTGTTTTGTTTTAAATTTTTTGGCCAGGTAGAATAGTAAGAAAGGAAAAATATTTTTGGTTAATTTCACATATTTGAACAATTTTAGTGAGACAGGAATGCTGCTGATTTTCCATATGTAGCCATTCCTCTCTTTACATACCAAATAGCTGTATGAGCTTTCATAGGATGAATATTGTTTTAATCCTTGACAAAGGTCCCAGAGGTTTCAGTGAGAGTCTCTGAAACAGTGGGCAGTGCAGATGTAAACCCCATAACAAACACAGTGAAGTGTGAATCTCAGATGGTTATTAATTGCTTCATTCTCACTCTAAATTCCAGCTAAATAAGTCTGACAGTTGTAAATGCAGCAAAATGTAAAGAGGAGTAAATGGACTTAATTTTGCAGAATACTAACTTTTTGGTACGTACCCACACCACTCATCAATGTAGATGTTTAGTGTATTGACCACATGACACGGGCATCCTTAGAGTATGAAAACATACCTGTTTGTATTAGCAAGATGAATGTTTAACTAATTTAGTAGTCAGCTCTTCTGTCTGTGATCACTGTAAACATTTGCATTGATTAGAAGGAAAAACAAGGCCTGTTTACAAGGCCAGGAAGTTGAATTGCCTCAAGTTGATTTTGTTTGTTTGTTTGTTTTGTTTCATGTACAAGTTTTTATTGTTATGCTTTTTTCTTCCAAAATAAATTTTAGGTATTTCTGAAAGGATTATGGAAATCCAAGGTGTATATATAGTGTTATGATTTCATATTTATGTATCTCTCTCTTCTGAAGTTTGTGGAATTTCTTGCAGATCTGTTTTTGTGTTAAATCTTCTCTCTGAAACAATTCCTCCCCATTTTGTACTCTATGGAGCTGTAATATTTGTCCAAGGGTGAGCTGCATTCAACATTTTGTTAACTGAAATGGGAAGTGACAGACTGACTAAAAGAAAATCTCCGTGCCAAGGAAACAGATATTACTTCTTTCTCACAGATTACTGTATGCCTGGACACTGAAGACTTTGAGATTGCTGATGCACTAAGGTTTCCTATTGATCCACGTTAGACTAATTTGATCAGAAGAGAGACTTCTGTATCATGTTATTTTCTCCTACAGAATTTGATTGAGATGGTCAAACATTGAGAATATCGTGCAGGAAAAGAAGGGATTGGAAAAGAGAGACATTAAAAAAACAATACAGATCTGTTAGATATATTTTGTTTGCATTGATTTTCACTGTGGATATATATCTTTTGATGGCAGCTGTCTTCAAAATAATAGCATAATAGATAATACTCTACTACATAATTTTGTATTTTTATTACTTCTTTTTAGTGATATTTGTAGAATAATTTAATCATTGAAGTTGGTCAGTACCTGCACACTCAGCAAAGATGTTTCTCTTCATTGCATTTCACATGTTTTTTGTCAAAATACGAGAAAACCATATTTATCATGCAAGAATATGAAGTTGAAAAATGTCTGAAGAACTGCAGAGGAGATTCTTCAACATGGGCATGAGAAAGTATAAATTATCTTCTAGTCTTTCAGAAGTAGGTCTCAAGCTACAGGGAATGCTCCATCCAACAGAAGACAGCCTTTTTAGTTCAGGTTTAACAGACTGTGACTTGACAGATTGGAGTCAGTGGTGATTGTGCCTGTTTGAGGAGCCCCTGTCCTTGATGGTTTGCTTCCATGCTCCAAGAAAGGGAGGAGGCAGGGGTTTATAAAGTACTGGGAAATTATCACAGTTTCAGATGTTCCTTTGTCACATTTGTTTTGGAAGAAGTGGGAGCCTTGAAAAAGCAACATGCAATGGTAATTGAGAGCTTTCTATGCATAGGAAGAGAAGTGATGTTAGGATGCTTATGTCTGACTGCATCTGCTGTTCTCCAGGTCCTTCGCCATTTTACTGGTTGAGACGAGCAACAGTATCAACTAATTGGCATTCATCTCTTCCAACTCTCCCAGTCTTTCTACAGGCTTGAATGAGGAGGCGTGCCCTGGTCTCCCCTTCCTTAGTCATAGCAGGGAGATGCATTTTATATAAGGAGTCACCAATCTAGGGACATATGGCTTGGCTAAATTGAAAGAAGTCCAGTGGGATTTTTTTTCCCGATCTTCAGTTGTGTAAAGGAAACAGATGATCTGAAAATTATGTTGTCTAAAAGTTTAATATTAAAAAATGGGAAGCCATTAGTTCACTGTCATTCCCTGGTTAATATCCTAATTTTGTTACTGATCCTAGTATTGGGTATCTTCTGTCCAGTCGAATAAAAATGAGACCAAAAGCATCCATTTTGTATAAACTGAAAAAAGACTGGTTGTATAGTAAGGTGGTATGAGCCTTAGTGAGATGGAAAGGGTAGTTATCACATAGTGTCATCACATCATTTGCAGAGCAGTTATTAGTTTTATTTTTTGCTTGCAGTTATAGCTCAGGACAGGGAAAATGTTGTATATTGCTTTCTTTTCCGTTTTTTTTTTTTTTTTTTTTTTTTACTCATGAGATAGCATACTTTGTCAAGAGTGCATTTGTTAGTCTCACTGTCATATTTATATTAAAGACCTAACAGGATCCTACCGCACTATCAATTGCTTTTCATTACCCTTGTCTTCGCTTGCAAAGGTCATCACCTTGCATGTGAATCAAATTTAGAAAAGAGTATTTTCTTTAGAAGTGGAATTGTAGTCTGAATTAAAAGGCAGTGCTGTTCGAGAAAGTTGGTATAACGTATTCCTGAGCTTCCTTTTAACTCTTACATAAAGTTAATTCAGCACCTTTGTGTGGGCAGATTGTATTCTTCCCTGTCAGAGTTGCAGTTGCTTTTGTTTTGTTTCACATTTGAATAATACATTTGATTACCATGGCAAATGTTGCAGTGTATGCATGCCTGACTGTAGTGCCTAATTAACTGATGATAACAAGGCAGGATTGCCCTCTTCTCTTTCATAAGCAATCATATACATGACAGTTCTTTTATCTTTCTTCAAAATTGACTTGCTCTCCTGACCCTTAAGCAGCTCCTGTTTTGTGTGTTTACCTCTGATGTCTTTGCAAGACTGTTAATTTTCTGTGGCATATCCTATCTAGTTGTAATTAACACATCGAACGGCGAAGAAATAGTTCTGCTTGCAGATGCCTAATGGAGGAATGCTTTCTTCCAGTAATTATACAGCTTCATTTTACTGATTTGCATTGACCTACAAGGATTTTTTTTTTTTTGAGAACATTTACAGTGGTATAGTCCTATTTAGGTAGGGAAAACAAACTAAAAAATTACGTCAATTTACTATAGTTTACCTACACATAGAAAGTAAACTTAGAAGCAGTCGGTGGTAAGTTTGGTAAAGGTTTGCTTTTAGTAAAGTTAAATGGGAGGTAAACAGTGCTGGTTTCTTGCATGTGTTTAATCCTGAAGTCAAAGGCCTGTTCTTATAATTAGAAACTTCAAGAAGCACTTGACCTATTTTAAGGAAGCATTAAAGTCACGTGTATATAAAGCAAATATTTTCCAGCATTGTATCTTAAAAAAACTGAACTTAGATTTCAAATAAATGAGACTAGGATTTCTATTCATCGTTTTATCGCTAGGCTGAGATTAAAGCCATAATGAATACAAGTTCAAAGAGAGGAAGGTATAAGAGAAAAGGTTGGTAGTTACAGCAATAAAAACAGGGGCAAAAAGAACAGCTTTTCTGAAGGACTCAGGCTGGAATAATAATGATAGAATTGTCTAAATCGATATATCTCTTGTCAGCCTCACGTCTGATGTTTGAATCAGTCAGGCCTTTTCTGCAAGAGCTTTCCTCGGGAATATTGAATTATTTATTATTTGTATCTTTTTTCCTTCCCTTTCTGACAATTTTTTTTTTTCTTTTTTTCCCCTGACTTAGTAAAATTTGTTTTTTATGCTGCCAGGTTCAATGTTGTCTGCTGTTTGATAAATAGCAGTAATTGGGTGTATAGCAGAAGTCGTGTAAAAATGTATTACTTCAATTACATCTAGAACAATTTTTTCTTTATATTGATCTTTTTTCTGTATAAGATATGCTCTTCATAGCCTCCAGTGCTGAGTTTTTAAAGAATTACTCTATGTCCATATGTTGGCATGCACTTTTGAACCCATGCATCTTTTTTTTAAAAAAATGGAATGCTGTCTTGAATCAGTTCTGCTAAGCAGTAAGTGAAAAATTAGAGTCATTCAAATAGTGAAATATTCATATTGTATTCTAGTCAGATGAGGGATTGCATTACTTTAAAATTACAATGCCTACTTACAGTGCCTGTTTCTCTTGTCTGAGATAATGAAATGAAGGTACTGGCCAATTAATGAAAACATCTTTCATTAACAATTATAATCCAGATAAAATATGTGTTTTGAAAGTAACGTCCATGTGGTAAAGCTCTGCTCATTTAAATCTGCAGTTGTACACCATAGTGTTTAACCTTGTAAATATTATCAAAGGTGCTAATGTAATAGTAATGTACTGTCTGTAATTTCAAATATGTCAGAATTCACATTGTCATCCAGCTGTGGTTTTTAAAATTTTTTCTTTCGTCTTTCTGTCAGTGCATGAGGTGATAAATAATTTGATCCAAATGTTTGACGCTGATGTATGATAAAATGAGTTAGTGTATTTGCCCTGAAATGTCTTAATAGGTCAGAACAAAAGGAGAGCTGAATTTCACGTTTGGACTGGGATTATGCTTTGCCCTGGTATGGACTGGTTAGAAGTTTAGGTCTAAGTCTAGGCTTTAACAGAGTTCAAGGCTGTGGCATTGGGTTTGTGCATAGGATACTGCTGTTGTGCGCGTTGGTTTTCATTGTATGCATTTTGGAGGGAAGTGCAGTGGAGTGTTGCCTTGTCCTTATTAAATATATGTTTTGTTCATTACGTAAGTCTTTGCTTGCTGTGCTTCATGTCAAACTCTTCTAAAGTGAGATTCAAAGTAAAGGGTTATATAAATAGCCATATTTATGCCATTCTGCGGTGGATCAAAGGGAATATTCCTCACAATTGTGGTTAATGTATGTCATTTGAAAATGTCATTACCTCATGATTATTGCCTGCTTTACGGAGTCCTGTTTTGTGTTTTTAAAAAGCAGTCATGCTCTAGGC